>NW_028277067.1:12813750-13122500 GCF_059951505.1 Python bivittatus | reverse complement strand
TTCCAATCTACCGGTTTGGGGAAAGGCTGTGGAGAAAATTGTGGGATAGAATTGCAAAGTGTCCTACAGGAAACAAAATACTTAGATCCAGTCAGTCAGTCCATCCTTTATTACAGTCAATGACTAGAATTCCACTTAAAGGAGACAGTAGTTAAAACTTACAGAATAAACAAAGATAAAAATAAACAACATTAATGAAATAATCAACATGAAAACAGCAGGTTTTACAAACAATAAAACAAAATTTGGCCACCTTCAAAGAAGCTGAATCATATTGGTCAGCTAATAATAACTATACATAAAATCAATCTGAATGACCGAGAAATGTATTTAATAAGGGGGATATAAAATGTAACCATGCATTTTTGTAAAATGGGCAGCGCAACAATACATGGGTTGTATTTTCAACCCCACCTTCAACATAAGGACAGAGTCTTAAAGGATAAGGGATTTTCCTTCAAGGATGGCTGTTCAGAGTGTGTTAAAATAAGTTCAGAGATTCTATTCCTTCCTGAGTGGTCCACCCCAATTGCAGGTGGGGAGAGGAGAGGTCAACCCGTCAGTTACTCCCTTTTGGGATATCAGGCTCTCTCCCCTGTTTTTTAACATCTTTATGAAGTCACTGCAAGAGGTCATCTATCACTTTGGGATAAGTCTGATGATATTCAGACAAACCTCCATTCCAGATTGAACTGGAGATGTAGTGCAGTGTTTCTCAACCACAGCAACTTTAAGATGGGTGGACTTCAACTCCTAGAATTCCCAATATAGCATGCTGGCTGGGAAATTCTGGGAGCTGAAGTCCACCCATCTTAAAGTTGCTGTGGTTGAAAAACAGTGATGTAGTGGAAATCTTGACCTGGTGCCCAGAGATATAAGGATGGGGAGAAACAAGCTGAAACTGAATCCCAGCACGACAGAGATGCTGTTTGTCCAGAAAACATCTGGTTCTCCATCTACTCCAGTGGTGACTCTGGATGGAGTAAGATTCTTCTTGAAGGAGCAGGTCCATGTCTTGTGGTTCTCCAGAACTCACAGCTACTGCTAGATAAACAGGTGGCTGGGGGAGGAGGGTCTTTTTCCCAGTTTCAGGTGGCATACCAGTTGTGGAGAGAGGCCCCAACACTCATAACTCGCAATCTTGTCATCTCTGGAATGGATTACTGCAATGTACTCTAGAAGGGGCTACCTTTGAAGATCGCCCAGAAGCTGCAACTCCTACCAAATGCTTTCTACCTGCTTTTTAGCAAATGAGAGTTTATCTCATATTTTTCAGTATTCTAAAAGTTTTGTATATCTACTGCAGGGTTAGCCAACGTTTTTACAACATTTAAAAAACAATTATTTGGGTCAATAAGGACTGGTGACGCAATCAGATTATGGGGTTAACTAAACATTTTCAACTCTTTTTTATTTGTTATGGGATGGTGGTTAAGCACAGAGAGGGATCCATTTTGCCTTGTAATTGCTTTAGCTATTCACTTCCCCTTTTGGGGGGCTTAAAATAGCAAAATATGGTTCCATGTAAAAAACGATCATTTACTAAGGAATTTTGGCAAAATGCTTTTGGAGCAGGGGCCTGCATGTGCCTCTAGGTCAGAGATTATCCTTCTTGCTGTTATGGCTCCCTAAAGGGTCAAAAGTCAACTGGTACAATTTTTCCCAGGATGGTATTGGTCTGTTGTGAACTTGCCTTGCTGAAATGTATTTGTTACAGAAATTATGTCTCAAGTGAGATTTAGCAGCAATAAAAGAACCAAGAGAGGCTGTGAGTCGAGAGAGATAATATCAAAGTTTGTGTCCACAGGAGGCATCCTTGGCTCAATTAATGTACTTTTTCTGGGTTGCACACCTAGCTTGGCCAGACAGCCGGATTTAGTTTCCATTCCCATTTCCCATAATCTGCTGGCATGCTGTTGGTCTGGGAGGCCAAAATGGGTGAAGACCTGCACCTGCTTAGAGCATTAAGGTCCCAAGGTCTCCTAACAGGAAGAAGCCTGCCAGTGAGCTGACTCTTCCAATCCGGAACCAGTCCTAAAACCACTAAGCAGTAGTGGTAATATCTATTGCTTAGTTTGGAGAAAAGGCTGGAGGAGGTGTTTATGAGATCTACTTGTTATTAAAGCCTGTGTTCCCAACCTTTTCCCACTATTTGCCCTCCATAATGCTAAGTAGCTTGGCAATTAGTGACCGGTAGGAGAATAATTGTGAAGTGAATCCAATCAAAGAGCAATGAATATTGGAATATGATGATGTGTCAGCTCTCCCCCATCACCCCCCACCCCCAAACAGCTGGCTCCTGGGCATAGATGGGAACTCAAACTTCCCCTGTGGCAATTGAGAACGAATCACTGCTGTCCCAGGAGCGTAGGAAGGGACTTGTTTTCACCTCTGTCCCTGGGAGGGTCTCACCTTCACCTGTCTGTATCATACCACCTGTCAAGCCATTATGGAACATTCATTAAAAATAATAGATGTATTTACTGAGGGCTCCATTATTTCTCCATTATGATTGGATCCAGGTGCCTCTACAACCCACAGGCCTGGAAGCCTAAAAATGCAGCACCTGATGGGAAATTAAATGCTCACAGCAGCTGGGGTTCAAGGCAGTGTTGGGCTTATTAGCTAGGAAAATCTGATTTTTATTTTGGTTTGATTTAATCTATGGTAACATAATGTGTAATGGGAGGATACGTTGTTACATTTAATCCATATCTTAAGCCCATAATGATTTAATTTATTTTTAATTGCATTTAAATTAAATCAAATTCCATTTTTGCCTTGCCTCTGCCTATTTCTTTGTTTTGACTTCTCTTTTTGGGGGGAAGGAGGACGGAATACCACTTCACCCAAGTGACCTTGAGGCTGAAAACAGTTGTGTAATGATTAGCTTGGAACCTATGGTACATCCGACCCAGTCAGTACAGTCATAATATACCTTCAAGATGTTTGGGAGTACAACTCTCATAATCATTGACTATGCTGCAAGGGCTTATGGAACTTGAATCCAGAACATGTCACATGTGCCATTGTTATCTGTGTTGCATCCTGATTAAGTATCTTGGAGAATTCAGAAGCTGGTGTGCTTTTTGTCAACACTGGCATTGTCTAAATACAGATTTTTGAATTTCCCTTTAAGGCCATAATTTTGCTATGCTTTTGTTGGGGAACCATAGATGATGTTTTTCACCCCACCAATATATACATGTGTACGCTATTATTTATTGCATTTATATGTCTCCTTTCCTCTAGGAACTCTGTGTGTGAGTGTATGAGTGAGTGAGTGTGTGTGTGTGTGGGGGGGGGGAGAGAGAGAGAGATCTGGTTTCATTTTATCCCCAAAACAGTAATACACCCCTATACCTGTTGTACTACTTACTGTTAAAAGCAGTTTTGAACTATTATGGACTAGGACATGAAAAGATCATCCTGGAAAAAACAGAATGGCAAACCACTTTGATATTGCTCCAAGGAGACTACATGGAAGTGTTCATGAAGTCACCTACAGTTTAGCTTGACCTGAAGGAGAGTTTGCTTTGCTTAAAGGGTAGTCCATTGAAGGAGACAAGGATGCAAGGGACTGAGCAGACTTAGCTCAAAGAAAGAGGAAAAGGATCCATGGGATTGCTGAAATAGTAGGAAATTCTCTCCAAATAAGAATTCTCTGTTTTATGAGGCGTTGGATCTTACTCATCTCCCATTCATGTTGATCGTCTTAGGTACCAGAAATCTTCTGTTCTCTGGTACCTTTGGATTATTTTTTCTGCCTTCCATTGAAGCTCCATTCCTGAATATACCCCCAGCCAGTTGCTCTGCATAGCTCATTAGGCTGCATGCTTATTTTCCTGTTATTTTCTAGCATCTCATGGTCTGAACCGTGACATGATATGGCTTGATGGATGTTTGGTTATGGGTGATTTGTGCCCAAGACCGGTAATGAAGATTTGGGGTTCTTTCCTTAAAATTCAAAGCACCAGTAACCCTCCTGTTTCCAACTTCATCTCCCTTCCTCATAAGTTCATGGATGAATCAATCATTTTTTAAAAACTTGTGTTTGTAGCAAGATCAGATGTACATACATGTTTACATTTTAAAATTTAGATATATTTTTAACTGCATCTTCTCTCAAAATATGTATTGTTGAATGCATTTCCAATTCTTTGTCTTCTTTGAGCTGCAGCGGAATCTCTGCAGTTCAAAAGTTATTGTATAGTTCCATTTTTATTTTTGTGTTACTCTGTCAAATGTAGATAGATCACTTCTGTCCAAATTCAGAAAGACTGAATCCCTCAAACATAACATGAACGCAGGAAAAAGGAGACATTTTTTCATGTGCTTTAAATAATTGCCTCCCAATTACATTTTCATTATAGTTAAAAAGGGGTTTTATTTATACAAATGGGGTACAATGTATAATTGATGGTACCTGCTGGAATATTTGTTGTCAATTCCCTTCTGCAAGATATTCCATTCTATTCTGCCCTACAACCCATGTTTCTATTTCTCCACTCTATCCAACAATCATAATTTTGGGACCACTGAGTAAAGAGGCTGTTTAGGGTTTCCCTGTCTTAATAATTAATATATGTTGCATTTCTACACCCTGTGATTTTCCAGCTTCTTGTACATGAATGGGGTCATTTTTGAAACAAAAACTCGAAATCTGAAGGGAAAAAAAGAGGGAATGATACAATTTCAGTCTGATCGGTGTAGAAAGTACAGGCTGGTCTATGGTACCACAGGTAGGTGATTAGAAATATTAATCACCAATTTTTATTATGTTTAAGCATTTCTCAGTAATGACTTAGCTGTTCTGTTTTCCTTCAGCTCCCCTTGGCATGGTGCTTACTATAATGTTGGGTGGCATCTTGAATATGCTGGGAATAAAGTAACTAATCCTTAACATGACAAAATGAAAGCAGAGCTGAGGAGATCCTATTGAAATCCTTATCCAGCCATATTGTCAGATAGTCACTGGTTGGCTTCACTCAACAGACATGACATAAAGTTTGCATCTTGCGAGTGTGAATATGGTTTGTGAACTATAGCTTGTGACTCTATGTGTTGTGTGCATCTGTTTTGTTCAGTTGTCATTGTTAAAGAAACAATGGTTTACCAAGATGCAAAATCCAAGCTACAATCTTTTAGATTCATCTTAGGATTCCCAGTGTGAAGTCTGTGGGCACATACCTTGGTAACAGAGCCTGTCAACTCTGTTATGAACTCTATAGGCAGTCTTAGAAAAATAAAAATGATAGTCAGCTGCTTTGTTTGGAAATATTTTATTTATTTATTTATATATCACATTTACATAGCTGCCCATCTCACAAAGTGACTCTGGGCCATGCCAGCTGTCGATTTAATATGCCAGCTGTCTATTTTTAAAAAAGAACAAATAGAAGAAGATTAAAGAAGGAAGTGGGCAGCTTTTTTGCAAGTTTGTCTTGTGTTTTATGACTGGCTATGTTCCCTCATGGCAGCCATTTTGTGAGAATACCCTATGATTTGCAATTCTGATATGCTATTTTTGTTTCAAAGTGATTTTTTAAAACCTGCATAATAGGAACAAATGTTTATTAATCAATAAAGGAGGCTAGAACATGGAACAAATCTTTTCCTCCTTTTCAAAACAATCTCCAAGGGTGCCAGCATAGGACCAAAGTCTCAAACCATGTTTGTATAGTATGTAAGAGTCTGATCCTACATTTATCTGTTCAGAAGTGAATCTCTGTGTGTTTGGGGAGCAGAATAATCCTAAGAAAATGTGTATACAGTTGCAAATTTTCCAGCACACAGAATATTCTATCAGGCTATGAAAAAAGAGCCACAGCAAGTATATGTTCAATATAGATGGGAGTGGAGGCAAATTAACCCATTCTTTCCTGAAAACAGTTGTAAGTGGAACGAGGCAGTGTCTTCCATGAATCATTATTGGAAATGAAATACTGATATATAATACATTTTATAAAAAGGGGATTCTCTAGACTGTTTGCTGTAGTTTGGGAGGAGTTGAATAAATAGTTTATTATTGACACTCCTCTCGACTTAGGAGGGCTACCAAACAGAGGCAAGATATGGTTCCTAATGACAATGGCACAACAGCTGTTCCTAATGATCAGGACAAATTAATTATTTGTTCGGCTTTTTTTTATGTGTTAGGGTAGCAGTCAATGTTAAAGTTGGCAAACGCCTAATTTCTTGCATGTACGCCAGTTCACTGCTGCCAATCTTTAACTGACTCACAGATGCACAAATAGAGGACTCTTTTCCTTGCCTTTGTGCTTGGAAATAAAACAAAGGAGAGACATTAGCAGGAAAAGATTGGAGGTGGGAGAAAAATTAAGTACACTCCTCAACTCCTTGATTACCCGTATTTCTCTCGTCTATCCCAGTCTTTGCACTATCATTACAAAGGCAGTTAATAGCTCCGGTAGGTTTGAAGGAAATTTGAGCAAGGAGCCTCCTGGGTGGGGGGGATCCCTTGTCCTCCCCATCCCCCCACTAAACAAAGTCCTCAGAATAGAGTCTGGATATACTTATCAGTGCTCCAATGTTGATATTTGGGTACATGTCCAAAGATGGTGTAAAAAACGAATAAATTAATTAATTAAAGGAATGTCCCAAGACAGCATCTGATGGCTTGGACTGTCTGTTACACTTTGCAAATGTTCTTATTTAGCCTGGTGCATGGGGCAACAAATGAAGCCTTGGTCTGCAAGCCAGCCACTCAGTGCTTTTAAACCATCCCACTTAACCCTGGAGGCTGTTTTGCCAACTGTCCTGGATCTATTGTTCAGTCCTAGTAAGATCCTTTTTTTCCCTTGCAATATCTATATACATAGGGAAGCTGGATTGGAGGAAGAGCACGGTTTTAAAATTGGAAGAAGAAATATCAATAACCTGTGCTGTGCTGATGACACCATTCTGGTAGCTGAAACTGCAAAGGATCTGCAAGCATTAATAATGGAAGTCAAGAAGCACAATGAAAAAGTAGGACAGATTTAAATATAAAGAAGACCAAATTAATAACAACCAGCCTTAGAACTGACAATGAAGATATCAAGGTGGTGGATAGTTTCTGCCTTTTAGGATCAACCATCAACTGTAGAGGAAGAAGCAGTTAAGAAATATGCCACAGACTAGCAGTTGGTAGAGCAGCCATGTAGGCCTTGAACAAGATATTCAGATGCTGCGATGTCTCTATACTTAAAAAGATCAGAATTATGCAAGCAATGGTATTCCCTGTGACACTCCATGGAAGCGAAAATTGGACTCTGAGGAAGTAGAATATTGAGCCTTTTGAATGTTAGTGTTAGAGAAGACTCCCGAGAATACCATGAACAGCTAAGAAAACAAACAAATGGATTATTGAACAAATCAACCAGAGTTCTCACTTGAGGTACAAATGGCCAGGCTCACATTATCCTACTTCAGGCATATTATTCAAAGACCTAGCTCTCTGAAGAAGGCTCTCATGTTGGGAAAGTTGGAAGGAAAGAGAAAAAGAGGATGACCAGCAGCAAGATGGAGGGCCTCAATTACAGTGGCAATGGGTGCACCATTGGAAGACCTAAAGGACCAGGTTATGGGAGATCATCATGGAGAAAGGGTCAACACCAACTTGATGGCACATAAGCAAGCAAGCAAGCAAGCAAGCAATCCTTCAGGCATTGTTCAATATGTGGATTACCATTGCTACAAACTGTAGGAAAAGCCCTACTAAACCTTTCCCCAACCTGGGGAAATGCAGTCCACCTGTATTAGACTTATTGGCTAGCTGGCTAGGCATTCTGAGAAGGAGAATCCAACAAATCTGGAGAAACAAATTTTTCAATGCTGCCACCTCCAAACTTTGAGCCAATCCAGAAAGATACCATGGTTGATGGAATTGAAAGCTGCAGAGAAGTCAAGTAGGGCAAGGATGGATGCACAACACCCATCCTGCTATTGCCAGAGATCATCTAAAAGTGCAACCAATGCCGTTTCCATCCCATACCCAGGTCTGAACCCCGACTGAAAGGGATCAAGATTATCCGCTTCATCCAACGTCCTCTGAAGCTGCTGCGCAACCACCTTCCTTAGAAAGGGGATGTTAGATGCTGGATGAAAATTGTCCAGTACAGTGGAGTCCAGCAATGGCTTCTTCAGGAGGGGGTGAACCAAGGCCACTTTAAGAGGTAAAGAAACAACCCGCTCACTCAAGGAAGAGTTCACCACTGCTAGAACCCACTCACACGACACTCCACTGAGCCACTTTAACAAGCCAGGAGAGGCATGGATCTAAAGAGAAGGTAGCGGAGCTCACAGTCCTAAGGACCCTGCCCACTTCCTCAGGCCCAATAGGTTCAAACTGATCCCAGATATCTGGGCAAAACTCCTCCCAGGCATCTCCCTCAGACCTGCAACAAAGTCAGAGTCCAACTCTGAATGAATTCAAATGACTTTGTCCGATAGATGCCAAACAAATTCTTCCACACATCCCTGTAAGAGGTTCTCTGAGCACCCTCTACCCAAGAGGGCACATGTCATTCTAAACAAGGCTGTAGGATGGCAGTCCACAGATGCAATAAGGGTGGAGAAGTACTGATGCTTCGCTGCCCTTATTGCTACAAGGTAGGCCTTAATAGTGGTTCTAATCCATGTTTGGTTGAGTACATCCTTCGCTGAATACCAGCGACGCTCTAGATGTCTCTTCTCTCTTTTAATCTCCCTCAGCTACTCTGTGAACCATGAGGAGTGATGGGATCCCACAAGAAGGGAGCAGTTGCATGGGCACGATCCAATCCAAAGTCCTCTATTCCAAGCAGCGACCAAAGCTTCAGATGGACTGTGCAGCAGATCAACAGGAACAACCCCCAGCTCCCTTTGAAACCCACCTGGGTCCATCCGTCCCCAGCTATGGACCAATCTAGTGGGTCCAGCCTCCGTGTAGTGGACAGTCATGCTACAGAATTCCATGGTAATCAGGGTGTGATCTAACCATGGCAAGGGAGATGGTGAGAGCTCCCTCAATTTCAAATCACACAGTCACTGCTTCTACAGGAACACCAGATCAGGTGTGTGACCACTGTCCCATGCTGGGCTCTGGATAATCTGGGATAGGCCCATGGCCATCATGGTGGCCATGAACTCCAGAGCCATCTTAGACCCCCACTCCCAAAGAAGGCAGATTGAAGTCCCCCAAGACTATAATTCTAGGGAACTCCACTGCCAACCCAGAAACCGAGTCAAGGAGCTCAGGCAGGGAGGTTGCTGTGCAGCAGGGAAGCTGGTACAACAGCAACAATCCCAACTGATCCCTAGAGCCCAACTTAATGAACAAGGTCTCACATCCAGTGACCTGTGGAGCAGCACCCCAGAAAGCTGTAAGGGATTCCTGGATGACAATCGCCACACCTCTTTCCCTGCCCCAGAATCTTGGCTGATGCCATACCCAGAACCCACCTGGGCACATCTCTGAAAGGGCCACCCTCCCTTCTGAGCATTGATGATTAGATCTGCAGATGCAGATGCTCTTATTACAGACCGATCTTGCATTTAAAAGCAGCAGCCAGAGCCATAACATAAGAATATTACAATGATTTTTTTTAAAACCAGGGAGCATTTGTCAGTGCCTGAAAAAGCTTTTTCTGAAGAGGCATCTGAAAAATTAAGGCAAATTGAAGTGACAAGAGAGGTAGTTACAGAACTTCTTGACAAAATTATAACTAAATTATCTGATCCAAGCAGTATCATCTCAAGATTCTGAAATAACTCAAATGTGAACTTGCTGAGGGTCTAACAAAATACGCAACAGCCTGAGGTCTACAGCCTGAGGCTACACATGTGGCCTGCCAAAATCCTCAGTGCGATTCCCAGAGCCATTGTGCAATTGCCCCTAAAGAGTATACTTGATAGGAAGGGAAAACTATTAAATGCATGGGAAATAATAATACTGTAAGCATCAAATTATTTTAATTTTAATCACATTTCAAGTTAAATTAGATTCAATCAGAGGCAGTTTTTATTCTGGCCTTCCTTACTTTTGGGAGTGGGAGCTGAGGCACACCGCTCAAAGGCCCTGTGCTGCCGCAGAAATGGCTCTAGAGTTGCCATCAGGTGGAGAGATGGACATCAGTTTAGATAGTTTTAAGAGGGAATGAAATTCATGGCCCAATTGCCTTGACAGCTGTGTACTGCCTCCTGATTCACCAGCAGAAGGCTTTAAATAGCAGCTGATGGGAAGAAGCAGTGGAACTGTTGCCTTTCTTCCTGCTCATGGGAATCCACAGGGCACGTGGTTAGCCACTGGGTGACAGTGAATGCTGAAGCAGATAAACCCTTGGCCAGATCCTGCAGGGGGGAATCTTCTAATGACTTTTTGGTAAATTCAGGACATTTTGTTCTATGGTGACTTAAAAGAACCTCATAGGATGTATGGGGGAATTTGGAGAATGGTGGATTAGGATTGTCACATGCAGATACACATGATGACAAATTACTCTCCCAGATTGTCTCCCAGATTGTGCCTTGGTTGTAATTTCAGAGTTGCCAGAAGATTGAAGTTGACATGGATGCTTGAGGGGTCAACGGCTCCTATGACAATGCAAACCTGACTTGCAGCATAGTCAAAGCAATACTCATTCGGCTTTTTTGCAACTCTGTCCTGTGCTTGCTTGCTAAGCCAAGAATCACTCTGAGAGAGCGAGCACTGGAATAGAACTGATACTTCTTCTTGAGCTATAACCTGTGGCGTTGTGATCCTGCAGCCAGCTTGAAGTGCATCTTGGGGTGCAAAGTTTGTCCCTCTGGCCCTTTTTCCTCTCTTTGGGTCTCAGCCAAGACGTATCCCTGTTCCCACAAAGGATCCATCTTGTGACCTTTGGAAAATGGCTGTTGATTGCTTTCCTGGCAAATGGAATGGAAAACTGCCTTTTGCTCAGCTCAGGGCAGAGCAGGAAGACAGCTAACCTGTTCCATAAACTATTCAGAGCATGGTAGTTAAGCAGCAGCGTTTTAACATTTGCCCATTTTAAACCATGGGGCACTGAGTGCATGAAGCCGGAGAGCCAGCTAAACGGTTCCTCCCCCGGGTTCTTCTGTTTACACAAGGAAATGCAGAACCATCTGAAGTAAGACGATAGCAAACAGATCCTCCTCCTCCAGTTTCCTGCTGTTAACCGAAGAATGGATTCTCAGAGTGAGGTACCATAAAGCAGTGTTTAAAAAATGCACATCAGAAAGCAGGATAAAATGATGTAGTAAAACCAACACCTAAACAGCAGGCATAACATTGATGATCAGCCCTGCTGCCACAGCACTACGATTAAATTTAAATTTAAAAGTGAGAAAAGGCCTGGGAGCATCAAAAATCTTTACCCTGTGCCAGAAAACCAAGAGGAGATAGAGAGAGTTTTAATATTCTTGTTTTGGAATTACTTATTTGGATGTTGCCTTCAGAATTCTGGACGTTTGATGTAATGGACCCGTATTTAGAAAAAAGCATATCAGTAAGCATGAAGGAGGCTGAGAAGGTCAGAACTCAGATGTCTCCTTGGGTATCCACTGGGGTGGGTGTCAAAGGAATCAAGATGACAGCAACAACCATGCGATTGAAATCTTGCCTTTCTTCTACATGTGTCATGATGGGGGTGGGGCTTCAATCGCATGATCGTGGCTGCCCTCTTTTTTGACCCCCTTCCCTGCAGATCCCCCTGGATGTCTCCTAGGTTTTCCACGGCAGAGGCAATTAAATATATCAGCCCAAGTGGCATAGGCGATGTCCGCAGCTCTGGCTCTCTTGCTGACGAAGATATTTTCATCTCCCAACTATTTCTCCCAACCCTGAAGGGACAAGGCCCAGACAAAGGCTGTCAGATGCCATTCTCCTATGGCTGAAGCAAGGCCTGCCCTGGGGGATCTACGTGAGTCACTGGAAGAAAGCCCAAGAGGATGAAGCCAGCAGGGTTCCCAGGGCAGATGAAGTCCAGCTAGGGGCTATCGTTTCCCATCAAAAGAGGTTCCTTTAGAGCCATCATTGGAGTGCAGGAGAAAGGAAGCTCTTCACTCTCCTTTTGAGAAGTATGTGACACTGACTTGCTCAGAGTGGAAATTCCCTGTTGATTCCCTTCTTTAACAGATCACTTTATGCTGAAGTGGACATTACATCTAGCTATTCCCATCTATGTATTGAACCAAAGGTGAGCAAATTGCAGGCAAATAGTTATTTCCAAAATGGTCTTTCATCCTAATTCTCAACATAGGTATCCCAAAGATCCCCCACGTTCATTTTCCATAGGGTGGAAATCTGTTTCCCTAATGAATGGCAATTTCAGACGGATCTGATCCCAGTCTGAGGTGCAGATTTTCCATATTCCGGGGCTGGGATCAGCAACTGAGGGCATATTTCGAATTTTGAAAGCAAGTGGTAATGCAAATGATGTCATTTCCCTCAACTGCATCAAAATGCAGAAGATTTACAGTGAGTGATTTGTGACATCCATGCAACAATGTCATGGGGCATACTACCTCACTTGACCCTGCTTGTGGACCATTTGGGGTCCCAAAACTCTCATTTATCAGAAGACAAACTAGCCTCTTCCAGGATGCTCGCTAACTCCCCTAGGGGCTTCCATTTAAACTTCCCCATGGCCTATCCGTGACGCTGGATCGAAAGCATGGTGGGATATCATTGCCCAGGGATGACCACCAAGGGAAGATTTAAGACTAAACCTTTAAGCAAATTAATTTGCAAACTTTCCCTCCACATTTTCCTGCCAGAGGATTTCTCCAACAATTTCTCAGAGTTTAATCATGAGTTGCAGGAGCAGTATTTCCCATATTTTTCCCTAGTGTCCATGCTTTGCATCCTCGGCAGATCCCAAACCTGAGTACAGCTCCTGTGCATTGCAGGGGATGGAAAGGTCATCTCTGCCACCCATTTTTTTAAAGTGAAGGAGGTTCAGGTAATATCTGCAAAGTGTTGTTCCATCTATAGGACAGTCTTTTGCAAATTTGGGGCTTTCAGCTCCCAGAATTCCTGTCCAGAATGGGAGTATAGTTCCCTACGTACCTGGATTACACCAGATTGGATAAAATTTGACCAAAGACTGGTTTTCACAGGGGAATTAGTGTGCAGGGCAGTGTTTCTCAACCTCAGCAACTTTAAGATGTGTGGACTTCAATTCCCAGAATTCCCCAGCCAGCATCTTAAAGTTGCTGAGGTTGAGAAACACTGGTGTAGGAACTGTTTCTCTATATCAGGCAGCTCGACTTGCTTGCTTTCTTGAACACACTGCATTTTCCTGCTGACAATTGTAAATTCTGCATTTGTTTTGGGCTCAGGGACTGATAGCTGACCTGTCTTTTCAGGGAAGGGGGTTCACTAGACGAGAGGATCTTTTGCATTTCCTGATCTCCTGAAAACCGAACCAGTTCAGGCTGAAGCTGGAAAATGCTTCATTGCTTCTCTCTCCTCATCTGTAAGCTAATAAAAGAGTTGAGCCTGCAATTTGTTGATGATTGCCTGCAATTTAAGTAAGGATGGACGATACCAGGTGTCCACTTCCTCTGCTTCTTGCCTAATGCATTCATGGAAAACCACTGGCAAGGCTGGCACAACTGTGTACACAGAAAATTGGGTGGGGGGTGTTTCTTAATTGACTCGCTCCACTCAATTTTATCTTGTTTAAACACATATTCACCCTCTAATCGATCAGTGGAGGAGGTCCCAGGGCAAACAGACCACAGTCTTTCTTACAACAATTACACTGATAACTAATTGGTCTCCTAATGTCAAAGAAAGCAATTGCTATTTTCTGCATGGCCTGACATTTGTATTTTCTTGAATGTTTGACTCACCATACCTGCTGACAGTTTAAAGCAAATGTTTCTAAAACACCTCCTGGTTCCCCGTGTTGTTTGAGAATTGACGCCCCTCTGAGGCCCAAACAAAAGTTCTCTCTGACAAGAAGGGAGCAGCAAGTCTTGCTCTAGAGGCGACCAAATTTGGGAGAAGCCATAAAACATCCTGGATTGTTCTCTTTTGTTCCCTTTCTCTTTCTCTCTATTTTTTTTAAATCACAAGAACATAGGAATAAAGACACTGGAGAAGAAAGAAAACCTAGATACCGTCATAACCACATTCCCACAGTATAGCTGAAATCTAGTTTAAATGACAGGGTAATAAGTTCCCAATAATTTCCAAGTAAAAGTTGGAGATTTTATATGAGTATTCAGGCAAGGGCACAAATCTGTTTTGCAAGTTGGGGGAGTTTGGAAAGAAGGACTGCCACTACCTACATGAAGGGCAGCCATGTTCTTCTGGTGGTGGTATGGCTGCACTTAAAAACAGCCTCTGAGGGACATCATGACAAAGTGGGATGGAAAGGGCCAAACATTCTCTGCCTGTTTTTTGTTTTGAAGGCTTTGGAGGGGTGGGGGCTGTTGTATCTCTACTTTACAAAGTACCATGTCTATCAACAGCACCCCCAGAACATCAGTTTAGATGTCAGAGCCTCTGAGCTGTTGAGCATCTAGAACCTGACTTGAGTCTATGGCAGAAGATATTTCCCCCCCTTCCCCAGCCTCACTGGGGAAAGAAACCCTTTATGCCAACTCCAGCACTGGTGTAAGCATCTCCCCATGTTGGGAGCAGGTCCAGTTGGCTTGTAGGCTTCTCCATTGTTTGAGTAAAAGGCCTTGGAGGATCCCAGGAGAGGAATGGGCTTTCCAATGTTGTATTGTCCAGTGGTAAATTTTGAAAAATCATCCCTGGAACAATCTTAATAACCATAGGATTGTCCTTACACAAACATGCATGCAAATACATGCACACACATTTTTCTTCCTGATAGCACACATTATGGCAGAGGATAGTAAATGAAGAATAATCCCTAATAACATAACGAGGTATATCTGTCCAATTCCATCTCACTCATGGTCTCATTTTCCCATCTCCTTTCTTTTGCCCCATAGGATAACCCCATCCAAAGAGCATACAAATACTTGTATACATTTGTCTTAATGAATACATTTCTTTTTTGCAGGGAGATTGGGTGTTCCCTTATATCATATATTTTTTAGTATCCCTTTTCTCTAAAACACCCAGGATGGTGCATATTATTCTTTAATCCATATGCTGTTCCTTAATACATACATTTTTACATTTTCTGAAACTGTGAACTGCACCGGAACATTCTGGAAAGGGCAGGTGTTGGCATGTAAGTCTATTTCAGTTCTTCCGTAGGCTGGGAGAGTATGAACTAAGTAACTTTGCATTTAAATGTGCTGCTGTCTGCACATTATTTCTTTATGTAATGCTTTTTCTGGCCTTTTATATGTAGGTGGTCTCCCCTCAATTTTATCTCCACAAGAAGAACTCATGGGGCAGGGAGTGATAGACTGGCATCACCAGAATGTAAGTTTTTGTTTTAACAAGGCTAATAGGACTAAAAATGGCTTTCTTATCTGTCTATGTATCTCTCTCTCTCTCTCTCTATCATCATCATCATCATCTAGATAATCTGTATTCTATATCTATCTATCTATCATCTATCATTAGCTAATCTTACTATATCTATATCTATCATCTATCTATCTCTATCTTTCTCTCTGCCTCTCTCTCTCCTCATATCTCTAATCTCTCTCTCTCTCTCTCATATCTCTCTCTGATCTATCTCTCTGTGCTATCTCAGTCACTGGAGTAACTCCACGGATTCCATATTTGCCTGTGGGATAAGGCATTTGGAAACCCATTGTTTCTCTCTCAAACCAACATCTTACCATTAATTTGCAGTAGCCACTTTTATTTTCTTCCTGATTGCTATTTTGCTCTAATCAGTGTCTCCCTGGATCAGCCTTTCCTGAAATTAAAAGCATCTCTTGGAGATGAGGGACTGATTTCTGATTAAATAAATAGCATCTGAGACCAATATGTTCTGTGTGTATTGTGTATAATGGAAGAAGTGTGGATAGTAGTAGTTACTAATCAAATTATAATAGCTCATATGACAGAAAGAATCAAGTATTAATTACATGACTGAAAAGTAATCATTCAACTACATTTTATTTTAATCACAGGTAAATGTGTGAAATCTCGTGCTAGTGTTGCTTGCAAGGCATCTGAAGACGGTTAAAATGTCAAGAGGGTGGCTACGACTGCATAATTGGAGCACCATCCCTTTTTAACATGCCTCACATGTGGGGCTTCAGGGGGATGGTCATGGTGGCCATCTTGACTTTTTTAACCTCCCGTGGAAGTCCCTGGTTTGGCCTCCACCTATTACTTTTTTGAGCATCATCCCGTCACGCACTTGAAAGCCACATGTGGCCTGTGACTCAGAAAGTTGTGCAGCCCTAATGTACAGCATTGTTTCATGAGGGAACAAACATGACAGAGCTTGTATGTCCAGCCACGCCATAGGCAAATTAAAGATTATAAAGTGGAGTTCCAGGGTTTAGCAGCTGTTCAGGGGGGTCAAAAAAGTCAAGATGGCATCCATGGCCATACAATCAAAGCCCACTTATTTACGTGGGCGGGGTGGGGGGAAATAATGTTGCATGTAAAAAAAGGACCAGGGTTTGGGTTGCATAGGATGGCCTTCATCTTGACTTTTGTGACTCCCCCCTTGCAGGCTCCATTGCTTCCAGGTGTGGGCCTCGTCCCTGGCTGGATTCCTTCTCAGATCAACGTACGATCACGTGCTGTTCTTGCTTTTCCTTCTTCTTGCACTAACTACCTCACCATCAATCCCAGAGCTGTTTGTGGCAATTAATTACTTCAAAACTGTTTTTTCTCTCTCTTTGGTATTGATTGGAAACTTCTCTTGAGTAACTGCTTAATGATTTCTGGAAGAAATGAGAAAATAGCATTGATTTTCTGGCAAGAAATAAACTTTTATTTCCCTTTTCTCTATTGCATGTCTGTGTTTTTTTCCTTTGTCTGAATTTAAGGTTCTGGATACATACACATAACGTCATTCCAGTACCAGTGTCCTACTGATTCCATGAGATTCATTTACAAACTATATATAAAGCTGTTGTGTGGCATTCTAATACTATACACAATTTTTGCCCAGAGAGTTGTTTTCTTTAGAAATTAGCTGACCAGGCTAGGTCTATTCATTTCTCTGTCCAGTTTCTGGCAAATTTCACAAGATTGAATCCAGAAGCAAAGAGGGGATGGCATTTACTTTCTAAAGAACTATGCAAGGTTGCAAAAGGGTGATTTCCATTTTTCTTAACTTTCTATCACATTTACAGTGCCAGGCTCTTTAAAGAGCATTACTTTCTTTCGTAGCACTTCCTAGGAAAAAAAAAGAATCTATTTTTCTATATTGCTAAAAGTGTTTTGGCTTTTGGAAAACTCGAAATGTAAAACAGGCTCCTCAACCATTTTATGCGTTTTAGAAAGTAAAGGCAATCCTCATTTTTTCTCAGATAGAGTTCATTTTCTCTTGAAGAATGACAAACCCTTGCTGGACTTCATGGATGACCTGGCAGTGAAGCATTCAAAGTTGCTCAAAGCCCACACATCTTTAAGTTGCCAAGAAAAAACCTTCTTTAATTCATTAGTCTATAGGCTGTATGTATGTAATCCACAATATACCCATTTATGAAAGAAAGTCTGTACGATGCTACTGAATTTCAAATCCAAATTGATATCTGAACTTTTTTTCCCTTTTAAATTGTTTCCCAACCGTATTATTGCCCTGGCCAGACCCTGCATGAGATCATTCCTCTGTCCACATCACTGCATGCAAAGTACTGACGCCCTGATGCTACAGTGCAGCCCTTGGCTAAAAACAAAGAGACAAACCGTCCTAGTTCTTGGGCCTAAAAACTTTGCCATCCCTCTTTTAGACAATGCCAGTGCTGTGGAAGGGAACAGCAAGTAGCAGGAAGCGTTTGCATGAAAATAAATGAACAAAACTTTACTCTTCTCAGGTGATCTTGCAAGAAACAAGGACAGGAGTAACAGCAGGTGGCTTTTTGTTTGGAAATGACAGTTATGTCCTAACAACATATCCAGAAAGTGCCAGCTAGGTCATCCAAGCCAACTGAGCCAGCCATCTGGAAGTGCTTAACGCCTGAAAAGGGAAATCATACATGGAAGATTTGGAATGTGGTCTCTGATCAAGGACACATAGGAAGAGAATTATTCTCAGAATAGTTTTGCTGTCGTAAAAGGCTCCTCTGAACTGACTCAGAAGCGGCTGGGTGGAAGTTACACTTGTTGGACATGTTTGCACCCACTGCAAAGTGATGTCCCCATTCACCCAAATGTCTTTTGGGGATTAAAAAAAGGGCATATATTTTATAGATATCAAGAGCCTCTGGTCTAGGGAAATATTTTATGGCACCGTCTTATATAATTCTATTTAAGGGGGAAAAGTCCCACTGAAGTCAGGTCTTTTTTGAAATTGCTCTTTGATTTTTACACTTGTACTTTACAGCAGGCATTTTATAATGCAGCCTAGGAGGATGTTACAAAAAGTGTTCCAGCACCCAGGAACATAAGCATCATATCAAACTAATGTGCAAGGGAGGAATATTTTGGTTTACTACCAAATATTTACTCACTTATATAGAACTTTTATGCTGTATATTAAACTGAACCTCAGAAATATTTGATGCAATAGTACTAATAAGATATCTCTGAGTTAGTTTACTTTTCTGTTAGCAAAACAGTGTTGCTATCCAGTGTTTTTTTTTTAATCCATAGAAACTATGATGACTGTTTATGTTAACAATTTCCTCGCTTTTACCTATCCTCTAATTTGTGCAGTTTTAATTGGAATTTCCTAAGATCCTCTACTTGAAATAGAAATTTCTCCTATGTTATTTCTGATTAGGTCAATTCCCTAATGAAGACTTTCACCTCCCTGTTGCAAGCTGTTTTTTGGGTTTTTTTACAAAAGTAACACAGGTTTAAGAAATGTACTCTTTTCATTGGAGGATTTTTAACATATAACCTATCTACATACATACCCGTCATACCATTCCCTTTCAGGGTAAGTAGTGTTATGCAGAACACAGCAAAAGAGTAAAAACAAAAGGAGCACCAACTGGGGTAGGGTGGGATTAGAGTGAAGAAGGCCTGGAAGAAGCTGGGAGAAGGGTTCAGGACTCCATCTACATTCAAGCACTGTGGGAAGGGTCTTCCCACTAAAGGCAGAACCAAGATCACAGTTGATATGTTCCATTTATTCCTTTCCCTTTCCATGCAAACAAGGAAAATAAATCAGTGGTTCACTGGTTTAGTGGTCCACAGGGAAATATTGGCTTTTTTGATTCCCCCCACCCCCCCGACACCCTTTCTGGTAGCTCAGGATAAAATGGTCATGGAGGATAAAAACTAGCGACCGCACAGAAGGGACCTTCCTGCTATAGCACATAGTGGTTGGTTAGAATGGAGGTGTTTGCCTACAATGAAATAAAGGATATGGAAGCTAGACAATGCTGCTTGTGCTGGCCCAGGTTGGCACATATTGCTTTTCATTCATAGCAGGAAAAGACAGGTGGAGGTGGCTGGCCAGGTGGGTTGAGGCAGCTGGAAAACAATGTTGTGTGTATCTGACTTTGAGATATGGGACCACCTCATCGTGCAGATCAGGATCTGCCCTTACTCAAACCTACACCACACACATCATTCCCTGCTCATAGGAAGGACAGTACTGGTTAGCTGTGGCACATTTTGGCCTGTATGTCATTAATTCAATCAATGCCCATTTTACTCCAAACATGCTCACATTTTATTTGTTTGTTTGTTTGTTTGTTTATCATATTCATATAGCCACCCATCTCACATAAAGTGACTCTGGATAGCATACAACAATTAAAAAGAATAAATGCATAAAAAACAATTACAAGTAAAAAACTATAAAAGCGCAGAAAACGGGGGGGGGGGGAGATAATATTAATAAGAGAGCCATTGCAAAATCTCCCCATTATTCTATGCAGTTAGGATTTCAAATCTGGAACTTGCCTTGGAAGCCTGTATAGTGTTGCTTGGATCCCACCAACTAGGAGAACATTGTATGTTGTACTGACACCCACTTAGGATATAAGGTAAATTTTGGATGGGAAAAATATGGACAGTGGTGGGTGGATTAGTGCAAGCATTCCCACCCTTACCAAATCCTTTAGAAATGGACAGGACAAATCTGCTCCTAGTGGAATCTGTGAAAGAGTTTTTTGGCAATCCTCCTATGTGTGAGAAGCCCTGCCTTCCAAGACCAACAGCTGAGTGGCTGTAAATTATAGGAATGATGGCTCCCAGTGGAAAACTTTCAGAAGTTCTCTCTACCCTAGTACTGTATTTGGTCAGCGCAAGTAATACCAACCAAAGCAAGTCTTGGGCCTCAAGTCACAGTTACCATACATAAACTTTTATTGTAAACATGTAAGAAGACTGAAAGCCAGTTTGGTGTAGTGGTTAAGGTGCTAGGCTAGAGACCAGAAGACTGTGAGTTCTAGCTTGGCCTTAGGCATGAAAGCCAACTGGGTGACCTTAAGCCAGTCACCCTCTCTCAGCCCTAGGAAGTAGGCAATGGCAAACCACTTCTGAAATCTTGCCAAGAAAACTGCTGGGACTTGTCCAGGCAGTCGTCAGGAATCACCAATGACTCGAAGGCACCAAAAAAAAAAAAAAGGAAGAAGACTGTAGAAAAACCTATTCCCTTCACTCAGTAACCACTCCCATTCCTTATGTATAATTGGAGATACAGAACAGGCTTTCTCATTTTGCATATGCAACGTGCCTTACCCTTATAAACAGCAAACCCCTGGAGCGTGTCTTCAAAAACAGGGAAGACATTGAGAATAATGTGCCTCTGAACACATGCAAAATGTCCATTGCTCACTAAGAATCTGGGTTTAGTGTGACTAAACGCCAAAGGAAGATAGCAGGCAGGCATGATGTGTCATACCTTTCACAGTTATGTAGAACAGGGAATTTTGCAGTAGACAAATTGAGGTTCAGCCACCTTTTCCATAGCGCTATTACAGCTGGAGAAGATCCTGCCCCCTCTCCCAATTCCCCTTACAGGCTGGTTATGCTAACCTGACCTGGCTTCCAAGCTTTCTGGCATGAAATCAAATCATGAATGACCTGTTCAACTGAACTGGGTGTTTTGTCCTTGATTAGTAAATTTGGGGGGAGGGAGAAATGCCAGACTGGGGGAGAGGGAGGAGGGGATTGGTTGGAAGGGAGCCAAGCAATGCTTTGATTGTCTCTATTATCGTACAGTATTTGGCTGCATTCCTGACTTTGGAGAACAAACTGTATTGTTATTAGTTGCTTGCTTTCAGTTAAATGCCTGCTATTACCGACACCTCAGTGAGTAAATAGGCTCCCTGCTTTTTTTGCCTATTCTTCAGGCTTTGCAACGGAGAAGAAATGTGCATCTTTGCCATCAAGGCGGAGGGAAAATGTTCTCAAACAGAAACTTTATGGGAAGAAAGAAGTATATAGTTTCTTGCATTCTGGAGTTTTTCACATAGCTTATCAAGGACTGAATCCTTTGGCTCAAGGCTGAAGGAGGAGGGAAAGATCTAGACTTTCAGATGTTGCCAAACTTCCAGCATCCCTTGCAATTCAACACGCTGGTGAAAAGTGCTGGGAATTGTCATGTAGTTAGAGCTACCATATCTGGGCTGCAAAGCTCTGGATGATCACCAGATAGCAGCTAAGAGGTAAGGCAAATTAACACTGGGTTGCGTGAGTTTTTGCAGCCTGGTATAGTAGCTCTAGTTTAGCACTATCTAATGGGTCCTAAGTTCTCCACCTCTGCTTACAGCCAAGCCAGGAGAAGCACCTTCATTCTTAGATTCAGCTTCTGGGCATCTAGTCAAGCTGCCTAGAAGAATAGAAACCCTATTTGGGCTAGTTTTTTCTTCTGTTTTCTGCTGTATCTCGCCCCTTAGTTCATTTTCCCCCCATCTACCGAATCTCTGGGGTCTTTTTGGTTCATTTCAAATGTTCAGTTAGGTTAACATCCAAAGGTTAATAAGTCTCCAGCAAGTGGAAAAAGAGGGAGTGAATTCTTGGTAAAATGCGGGGGGGGGGGGGGGGCAGGATCTGCCAGCTGAAGATTCCAGTGTGATCTTGGGATCTATGGCCAAATTAAATGAGGCTCTCTGTGTAACGATTGCTGTGCCTGGATTGATCAGAGGCCAGAGTTTACACACAGCGGGAGCTACCACTAGGCAGGTCCAAGCAACTGATTTTGGGTTCTTAAAAGGGCCACAAATAATTAGTTTGCTGTTGTATTTTTAATGCTAGATGAGGATAAGCAGGTGTGCCAAGGTAATCTGAACTGGCTTTAAGAATTACGTACTTTGAGTTATGGGTTGATGTCAGCCTTGCTTTTTCAATAGGTTTACCATAATTTGAACTTTCTGAAAAGAAGATTCTGGAGAAGAGGTTGTTTTTACCCACTATGTTATCCATAACATGACATGCAAAATGCATGTATGTATGAATTGCATGCTCCTCTCCACTCATCCACCTCTCCTGTACCCTTCTGTTTCTTTCTTTCTTTAATTATAAATTTTATTATGTTTTCAAAAAAAGTTAAAATATAGAAAAATCAAGAAAAGGGAAGGGAAAGAAAGAAAAAAAATGGGGGGGGGGGGAGAGGGACCATAAGAAAGAAAGAGTAGCTTCCGACTCTCCTTGGTACAGGTATAGATACATACCCCTTCTGTTTCTTAAGCCTAAAGGGATAGATCCATAGAATAAAGATGAGTAAACTGGGGCTAGAAGCCGTGGCCACCACCGCTATGATTAATCCAAATGAATCAGAAATGAGACAGACAGAACAGGGCTCCTTCCTACCAGAATAAATAAAAGCAGGTGATTGTACAGAGGACCAGATCTTTTCACTTGCTAACTTTCCCAGTGTGGAAAACTTCCAGCCACCACAGAAACTGTTGGCAAGAAAATAAGTGCTATTTCCCCTCTCTTCCTCCCCATACCCAGCCTGGAGCAAGCTAAAGAAGTGCCGTTCAACAGGCCTTTTGGGGCTGAGTGGATGTTGCAAGTCCAGAGAGCAGGAAAAAAGGTGTAAGTCCCCTCCTTTCATGATTTGCCTTCTATGGCCAGCTGATCTGGTCCATGTTTGTACCTAGATGTAAATATGTGCAACTCAAACACACATGCACAGACTTTATTTATTTAGTATTGATATTGTGCCTTTTCTCTGAAAACTCAATATGTCTTACATGAGGGTCTCTTGCATTCCATCCATCCACCCAATATGGCCACCCACTCATGTAGATTCTGAGCAGCTCACAATAATTAAAAATGATGATGATGATGATGATGACGACGACAAAAAAGTCTGGATAGTGGACATTGCAATACCTGGAGACAGCAGAATACAGGTGAAACTCGAAAAATTAGAATATCGTGCAAATGTTCATTTATGTCAGTAAGGCAACTCAAAAGGTGAAACAAATATATGAGATAGATGCATTACATGCAAAGCGAGATATGTCAAGCCTTACTTTGGTATAATTGTGATGATTATGGCGTACAGCTTATGAAAACCCCAAATTCACAATCTCAGAAAATTAGAATATTACATGACATCAATAACACAAGGATTGGAAATAGAACAATATCAGACCTCTGCAAAGTATAAGCGTGCATATGTACTCAGTACTTGGTTTGGGCCCTTTTTGCAGCAATGACTGCCGCAATGCAGCATGGCATGGATGCTATCAGCCTGTGGCACTGCTGAGGTGTTATGGAAGACCAGAATGCTTCAATAGTGGCCTTCAGCTCCGCTGCATTGTTCGGTCTCATGTCCCTCATCTTTCTCTTGGCAATGCCCCATAGATTCTCTATGGGGTTCAGGTCAGGCGAGTTTGCTGGCCAATCAAGGACAGTAATCCGATGGTCATTGAACCAGGTTTTGGTACTTTTGGCAGTGTGGGCAGGTGCCAAGTCCTGCTGGAAAATGAAGTCAGCATCCCCATAAAGCTCGTCTGCGGAAGAAAGCATGAAGTGCTCCAAAATCTCCTGGTAGACGGCTGCGTTGACCCCGGACTTAATGAAGCACAGTGGACCAACACCAGCAGATGACATGGCTCCCCAAATCAGCACAGACTGTGGAAGCTTCAGACTGGACTTCAAGCATCGTGCATTGTGTGCCTCTCCATTCTTCCTCCAGACTCTGGGTCCTTGGTTCCCAAATGAGATGCAAAAGTTGCTCTCATCAGAAAAGAGGACTTTGGACCACTGGGCAACAGACCAGTTCTTTTTTTCTGTAGCCCAGGTAAGACGCTTCTGACGTTGTTTGTTGTTCAGGGGCGGCTTGACAAGAGGAATATGACATTTGAAGCCCATGTCCAGGATCCGTCTGTGTGTGGTGGCTCTTGATGTACTAACTCCAGCCTCAGTCCACTCCTTGTGAAAGTCCCCAACACTTTTGAATAGCCTTTTCCTGACAATCCTCTCCAGGCTGCGGTCATCCCTGCTGCTTGTGCATCTTTTTCTACCACACTTTTCCCTTCCACATAACCTTCTATTGATGTGCTTTGATACAGCACTTTGGGAACATCCAACTTCTTTTGCATTTACCTTTTGGGGCTTTCCCTACTTATGGAGGGTGTCAGTGATGGTTTTCTGTGCAACTGTCAGGTGAGCAGTCTTTACCATGCTTGTGATTCCTACTGAACCAGCCTGAGAGACCATTTAAAGGCTCAGGAACCCTTTGCAGGTGTTATGGATTCATTAGCTGATTAGAGTGGGACACTTTGAGCCTAGAATATTGAACCTTTTCACACTATTCTAATTTTCTGAGATTGTGAATTTGGGGTTTTCATAAGCTGTACGCCATAACCATCACAATTATACCAAAGTAAGGCTTGACATATCTCGCTTTGCATGTAATGCATCTATCTCATATATTGGTTTCACCTTTTGAGTTGCCTTACTGACATAAATGAACATTTGCACGATATTCTAATTTTTCGAGTTTCACCTGTAGAAGAGAAAGAACTGGAGAAAATCACAAAATATAAAGACCTGCAAATAGAAGTAGAATGATTATGGCAAAAGAAAGCAAAGATAGTACTAATAGTTATAGGCGCCTTAGGTACAATCCCAAAACATCTGGAGCACCACTTGAACACCATCGGCATTGATAAAATCACCATCAGTCAATTGCAAAAGGCAGCTTTACTTGGAACAGCTTATATCCTGCAATGATACCTTTAACACCTTCAACATCTGCCTATCCCAGGTCCTTAGGAAGGACTTGATAGGTGGACAAAAATGCCAAATCCAGTCTAAGCATCTGGCTGACTGTGCAACCAACCATAATAATAATAAACAAGTTAAAAAAAGAGCAAACATATCATACCTGGGTAATAACAATCTTACAGAAAATGCACAAAGATGGTCTCATCCAACATCCTGGTCCAATGCCTGGGGAAAGAGCCAGGTCTTCAATGTTCTATATACATCTGACATTTTTGGTGTACGCAGTTTCATAGGGCAGGCACTGCGACAGGGAAGGCATGCTTCCTGCATCCCATCTGATAACACTGTTTAATTGAAGGGACCCAGAACATGCCCACCCAGTCTGACCTTATAGGGTGGGCAGAGATAAGTAACCCAGCCCTGTGCCATGAAGAGTGTTATAGATGGTAGTTACCAGCTCCTTGAATTACACCCAGAAGGCAACTGGAAGTCAGTGCAATTCATGAAGTAGAGCAGTTACATGGGCATACCAAAATATGCCCATAATTACCCACATGGCTACATTCGACATTTTATCCCCCTAACAACAGCTCTGTCAGGTTGACAGAGACATGGCTGAGAGAGAGAATGACTGGGCCAACGTCATCCCATCAGCTCTGTACTCAAGTTGGGATTTGAACCTCAATCTTCCCATTCAAATCCAAAGATGCCTACGCAGGAGGCGAAAAGATGGAAAAAAGCTAAATCCTTCTAGGCTGCATCACTGGAGTCAGGAAAAGAAGAAAATCTAGAATGGAGAACAAGAAAGGGGGAAGGAGCTGGGGGTCATGGGATGGACAGCAGCACAGAGGAAGCAGAGCTAGATTTGAGAGGAGAGGGGAAGGGGTTGGATAATGGGCTAGAAGCAGAGAAGAAGGCTGGATCCTGGATGGGAAAACCTGGAGTTGGGTGGGCAGGAAAGATGGCAGAAGCCTGGATCCTGGGCTGGACATTGAGACCGATTATAGGAAGATTGGTGGGAAAGTAGACAGACAGCAAAGAGGATAGGTTGGGATGAACCTGATGGCTAGACATAGGCATATGGAAGGGATTACAAGGATAGGGAAGCAAGATGACACAGAATCATAGAAAGAGGAAAATAGTTGTGAGAAATGAGAGATGGCATTCTTGGCTTCACTCCACCCTCCAGGGGTTGCATTGTTTGCACTCCTGAGCTAGGGAGTACCCTGAAGTAACACTAGGAATGGCAAGAGTGGCTTGATTTTCTAGCCAGAGCACAGCAGCCATTATGGTCATTCTTTATTCTCTGGCACTGGCATCAGAGCATTGAATAGCGATGTCCCCAACTAGGGGAGATATGGGTGGAGGGGTGCTGTGGGAGTCAAAGTCCACATATCTTGTAGTTGCTGAGGTTGAGGAACATTGCTTTAGAGGGATCTTCCAAATAATTATTTGAACATCTACAAGAGCTTTTTCCTAGCCAGTCCCAGTTTAAAATGAATGCAGGCACTTCGAAAATATAGATTGTACTTGTCAAAAATCTGTCTGAATTTCATTATGGTTCTTGTTTTCTGAAATCTTGAGGGTGTACAGATTTTTTTTCTGTAACTATAGATGTTGTTGTTATTACTTTTTGCAAGTCAATTTTTATTGATTTGATAGCCATTTTTAAAAAGATAGGCTGAGTGTTTTCAGCTGTACTGCCTCAGTCAGTTATTTTTGTAGCATAACTCAGCTCCATCCATCAGTCAAAGTTTTGGGGCAGTATTGAAGGCTGAGATGATTAGCAACCTTCCATTTATCTTCTATTGCCAGAGACAGTAGACCAGGTGGAAGAAGGTTCAGTTGCATCTGTATCTATAACTACTCCTGCATTTTATTTATTTTTGTGAGAGGCCACTGGGAATCTTTAGGGCTGGTTGAAGCAGTAAGTGATATTCATGATAGGAATTATCAGATGGGACCTTATCATCTCTCTTGATCATGAGTCTTACCTACAAGGCCAGTTTACAATCTATTAGTATGGCTTGAATCATTGCTGCCTTCTGTAAAGGCTCCTGGGGACTTCATAAAAGGAAGATCAATATTGGAGGCTGTCTCTTCAAAATCATAGTGGAGACAGCATAAGGAGAACAAGGTTTGTTGGTAACTATTAGACTGCTCCTTCCTTTTGGGAAATTTGGCCCACATGGGCCTCTTTGTAGCAGAGATAATTAAGTCCGTGAACCCCGAAAAATTTTAATAGCAAATCTGCACAGACAGCCCAAAGGGACCGGAATGTTTAGCCTGCAGAAAATAAAAAGAACCATTGATCAATGAGAGTTGGGATTGGGAAAGAATCTGTCTGACAAATCTCAGCCATTGAAAAAGATATCAGGTTGGGTGAGCTGTAACTTCTGTTTATAAGGTGGGCACATGTCCTCTTTTGCAGTAAAACTGGCCAATAGAATGGCTTAAAGATTAGGATTCAATCTGTTCTGGAAGGTCTTACGCTTTCCCTAAAAACAAATCAAGATAATTGTTTAGTGGTATCCTTGAATCTGCACTATTCCTGGTAGCAGCAGTTGTTAGATGTATACTTACATGGTTATGTACCAACTATAGCCCATCTGACCTGACAGTGGTTACCAATATCATGATGACATCAGGGTTAAATTCCTGCAACACAATTGGTTGGGTTTCCATAACACACCTAATAATGATCGAGTAAGCATGATCAGTCGTGGAGCAGGAGAGAATGAGTGTTAAGCCTTAATACCCTGGCTTTGTTTTGAATTAAGTTATCCTTACTCAGTCTTCTCTGGCCACCCTATCACAGTAAAAAGTGGAACAAATCGAAAGCCTCACTGAATTATTCTTCCAGGAAGAGAGAGCTGGAGTTGGAGAGCTTCACTACGGAACTCTTCAACAGAATCTTGGGAGCCTCAGGATACAAGTCCCTAGTGCTGATTGGCTGCAGCACTGCAATCAAGCCTACTTCTGCCGCTCTGGCCACTGGGGTATAATCTAGTTGTGCCATGAAGTCCTGCCTTGCACCTGCACTACCTCAGCATGGGTGTTCATGGGACACGATCAGGCATAACAGGAGGAAACAGATGGTTGAGTTAACTGGCTAATTGCGATAATTGTATTGTGTAAACAGGTTCACTCTATCTGGGTTTCTGATGAAGAGCATCTGAAGGCTTCAGTTGGTGCTAAGTGCACCAGTCAGGCCTCTAACTGGTCCGCATATTGGAAGACTGCCATTTTTGCCAAGTCTTTTTTTGTTGTTGTTGTTGACCCAATTTAAAATTGAATTCTTGTGGTATTTTAAGACCCTAAGCAATTCCGAGCCAGGTTACACAAAGTGCTCACTGTTGCATTATAAATCTATCTGGACTTATAATCTTATTTATTTATTTAATCACATTTGTAGAGCCACCCATCTCACATAGTGACTCTGGGCGGCATACATAGCCATAATCAAAGTATATAAAAAACCATTAAAACAACCAGTTTGGATTAAAATAAAAACAAGATAAAAGCAAAAAACAAAATGGCGGCAAAAGCATACAGACAGCCCCTTTCATTCATCATCATACAGCCGTGTAGCAGGCTCCACTCTATTGTGGGAACTCCAAGCTAGTTGACAAAACCATTCTGAGGGCCTTCCAGAAGGCTAACAGTGTTGGGGCCAACCTCACCTCGGTGGGGAGTGATGTTCTACGGGTCGAGGGTTATGGCAGAAAAGGCTCTCCTCCTAGGTCCCGCCCGAAACAGTCCCTGGCAGATGGGAACTGCAACATGCCCCTCCTGCTGGATCTGATGGGATGGGTAGATGTAACTGGGGAGAGGTGGTCCCTCAAATAACCAGGTCCATTGCCATGTAGGCCTTTAAAGGTTATAGCCAACACCTTCAATTGGACCCGGAAGCAAACTGGCAACCAATGTAGCTTGGTAGCAGAGGTGCAACGTGTGCAGATTTCAGAATTTCAGCTGAGAACACTGAAGTCACAGGGATGAGCATCCAACACGTTATGAAAGCTCGCTCGCTGTTAATTTTAGTTTAAAATAAGCAATTATCTATTGTTATCAGTCACTATGTGTGTGGGTATTCAGACAACATATATAAGACTCAAAGGAAAAGGAGGAGGTTCAATCAATAGCATGTTAGGTTTAGAACTCATGGAGGACAAACTCCCATATCACTCTAGGTTTATATGACACATAGTTTAGCCCATGACTTGTAGTGCTTAAAACTTGAAATATTTACTGCTTGAGTTACTGTTTTAATGAAATGAAACCACAAAGGGCAACTAATCTGTCTATAAAGTGGGAATTTGGATGACTATTGATTAGGTTGGAAGAAATCTTTGTGATGCAATCAACGCTTAATGGGAGATTGGACAGCAAAGCAATGATTAATTAACAAATCATCTGTCCTTCTAATTAAGAGGAGTGGGAAGAGGATGGGTGATCGGTGATGTATATGGACTATGTAGAGTTACCAAGAAAAGATATACAACATGGGCACATTATGTTTTTCTTTTCAGTTCCAGAGATCTGAAAATCTTCAATTTCTCAGAATAATAATAATAATTATAATAATAATTATAATTATAATTATTATTATTATTTATTTGACTTGTCCCCGCCCATCTCCCCACAACTTAGAATACTAAGTAGTCCTTCATAAAACCCAGAGATCTATTTATTTGCAGCATAGGAGTGATGATCTGAGACTCTGGATTCATCTTGGCCCCTGAAACTCTTTTTTGTGGCTGATGATGCTCCATCCACTCATAAGTGTGAGCAAAGTCAATTTTGAAAAAAGAGAAAAATAAATCTGACAATTGCAAAAAATAAAGGATAGAGACAAGCTAAATTGCTCAAAAGAGGGGGTCCAGTAGTCAGTTAGGAGGTGAGGACCAAAAATATCACTTAACCTCAGTTCTTGGATTTTCTGGTAAGCTATCAAGTTTCAGTTCTGCTGAAACAAATGAAGTCTGATTAATAATTGAAAAAAATGGCAGCTGGTTTCTTGCTCTTTTTAAGGTGGGAAACACACAACAAAGAGAATGTCAATCTTAAAACAGGCTTAGCGTTTAAATTATCCAACCTGCCTCCCCACTGACCACTTTTTCCATTTTATGTATCACAATTCCGGTTATTATCTGAACCCAACAACATGTTCTTCAACAACATGTAACAATAACTTCTGTTGAATGAAGTGTACTTTTTAAAACTACAGAAAAGTGATGCTGAGTTGCCAAAATAGTCTTCCACTGATACTCATGTATCCACTTCAGATGGGCTGTGCAATGTGTTATAGCGCTGCTTGGATATAACGGGATGAATGAGAGCCTATAAACTAAACTGGACTCTGGCGAGAGGTGCCAAAGTTGGGAGAATTAGTTTACAGCTTGGAGAGGGTGGCACTCTTCCTGATGGGGAGTGTCAACATCGAGTTCTCAGTTCTTGAAGTGGGTCGCTCGGAGTATCTTCTAGTAGTTTTGTCTGTCAACTGCGATGTAGCTGTAGCAACCTCCACATTCATTATAATATATGGAGTGGCTCTTGAAAATGGTTTGAAAGCTACAGGTAATACAAAATACAGCTACAAGGATTCTGGGCGGTTTTCCTGAGTGGAGCAAATGGGTGAAGTGGTTAAAGCATTGAATTAGGATGGGGCAATCCTAGGTACAATTCTGCTGTCAGACGCACAAGGTCCTTAGTTGACTCTCAGCCCAACTGATTTATTGGGGAAAATGGAAGAAAAAGTGTTATGCAAACTACCTTGAATTCCTGTGGAAAATAGGAGATACCAGTCGAATAAGATAATAAATATTGCCTAAATTCTGAGAGTTATACCTGAGCCCAAATACACTCTAAATAACTTGAATCCAAATCACTGAAGGATGCCTTTTTCATATCAACCTGATAGATCATTAAAGATGTTAAAAGACTTGGGCTCCTGTATGGATGAAGCCTCTTTTTCATTATACTTTGTGTTAAACCTGTACCTTATCTATTCCAATGGGAGATTTCTTATGCTTTTCAAAGCATGTGTCTTCACTCTTCACTATACTATCTTAGGAATGTATACTTCTCCATAATTACCATCCTACTGATAGTCATCAGAAGTTGTGGCTTCGAAAGACAGTTCCTGTATTTCTTCATTCTCTATGGGTTCATCTATTTCTCTCATCAATTCCTTCCTCCCTTGGCATGTACATGTCGCTTCCTTGGAAGGGTAATCAAGGCAGCTGATACGGAATTGCATTGATCAACAAGTGATGGGTGAGTGATTGAATGAATGTGGGGGAGAGAGAAAATGAGGGAGAGGGAGGAGCCTTCCCCCTCCTTCATTTACTCACTTACCAAGCATATAAACCCTGGTTGAGAGAGCTGTTAGCAGAGGCATCTGCAAGAGTCAACTCAAAGGTCCCTGAGCCTCAGCATCTCTTCATATCCAGCTTTGCCTTTGCTTGTACCTCCTTTTCACAGTGAGTAGCTGCGGCAGGGTTGAGGAAATTTGGTGATGAACAATTTTATGGAATAGATGGAAAAGCGTATTGCTATCCCACCCCACCCGACTATTATTTGTGTGTTTTCTTCCAAACAGATGTTTGTATTCTAGTGCAGCTCAGGATTAGACTGGTTTTAGAAAGCATTATCTGCAAGTGCTCCACAGCCCTGAACTCTTAAGCAGAGCTTTGCAAACTAGGCTAAGGATGTGGTCAAGGAAGGGAGGGAGTTTATATCAACGAACCTGATGTTCAGCAGGGTGAAGAGATGCATTTAGGCAATTATGTTAACACACAAATGATACGTTGGTATGCAATATAGAAATGTTATTTAGAAATGATATATACAACATACAAATGATAAGTTTGATAAGCAGTATCTTTTACCAAGCTTGTTATGGGTAAGGCAGTTAATGTAAAGCTGGATTTCATGCAGAGCTGGAAGCATCAGATCTCTTGCAGTGGTACATCTAGGGCTAGCCTGGGTTATTCACCTGGATTTTTATCAACTTGTCAGCATTGTTTGTTTCCTCCTAGATGGTTGCCTCTCTGAAGCCCCGGCCTCTTGTGATTGCCATGGCACTGTGCATCATGTTCTGCCTGGGAACCTTTGTGGATGCCTATCCACCGAAGCCTGAGAGCCCTGGAGAAAACGCTACCCCTGAAGAACTGGCAAAATACATTGCTGACCTTCGGCATTACATTAACCTGGTGACGAGGCAGAGGTGTGCAAGAGCATGAATGTAGTTTTTGCAGTAGTGGGGATGTTTCAGGGGTGATATTTTATGCCCTGTGTTCACCTGTGAATGCTAGTTTGACTTACTCATTTAATTTCTTCTTTCTATGCTCTATATGAGGTGGAAAGTGACACTCTTTCTACCCTGTGCAAACATGCTTGCATGTTGATTGTGGATGTGCAATGGAAAATAATTTGCTGTGTAGTTCTACAGAATGGGAGGAATAAATGCAGCCTCACTCCACTCACACATCCATCTCTAAGCACATTTTGTTAGCGTTTCCTAAGGGAAGATAGCAGCAGTAGCAAATAGGTGGGTATGTGCAATGGGAGATGCAAGACTCTTGCTTGAGAAGCTATATAGTTTACTTGTATGTGTGTCATCTTCAATCATGATTATTCAATGGATCATATTTTAATATTAGATCTCTCGAGAAGCTATGGACTCTCTTTTTATGTTGCATCTGCCTTCAGCCAACTACTTCAAAAGTATCATCATTCAAATTCTATCCTGCGATAATTTTCAGGTTTCACCCTGATACATTTTATAGTTGTCAGTCACTGAGTAAACACATATGTCAATGTGGTACATGCACATTACAATTACTTTAGAGCATCATTCCTGGTGCAAATGTGTGCACACATAATGAAGCTCTTAATCTGCAGGATTGCTGTGCTTTGCAGCCTTTTAGGAGCGAATGAGGAACCCAGCTGTAAAATGCCCAATTAGCTTTTTTCTCCATTAGTGTTGGCTGCTTGGAATAGCTCATTAGCTGGGCAGGGTTGGGCTTCAGGATTCAGTGACTGTGGTCTAGCAAACGGTCACTAAATGCTGAAGCCCAACACTGCCGAACAGCTACCAGCCATGAAAGCCTCCACCAGCTCAGGAGCTCTCATCTCTTAGAAACGTAATGGGAAACCAGGTCCAGGAGACTATTTGTAAGCCTTTGTGTCTCTCAGTTGCTTCTGTGTACTGTTCTATTACTTTTGAACTCTTCAATGTCCACGGTCTACTGTACTCATAAATGTGAAAAAACTGTTGTTCTCTCTTTGCTGGGCCATGGAAGAGCAGTGAATCTCTTCCTGTAGAAGACAATTGAAGAACCTTTTCTCATCAGACAAAACATTCTTGGAGCTTAGAATAAATTGGAAAATGATATGGTCAGTTTATGTATGAAACATGTAGCTGAATCTTCTCTAGCTAGCTAGCTGGGAATATTCTACCAAATTTCTAGGAAACTCTGAACCTTATATCATTCTGGATTTCTAAAAATAATGGAGACATAGAAAAAACCTTAAAGATATGTCCTCTGCTTTTGGTTCAGCCTTAGTTGGAATGGAAAAGAAGTCTCCCCTAATCTGGGCACTCAGATTTTGCAATAAGCTGTACACCCGAAATCGGAATAGGTGGCAGTCTTAGGCCGAGCTTGTGTGGACCTGGAAGCTAAGGAGGATTGGGTGTGGGTAGTAATTGCATGGGAGACTTCCAGGGAATTCCATGGCTATAGGCTAAACTGAGAAGTTTTAAAAAATCCCAGAGGAAGACAGTGGCAAACCACTTGCATACTGTTGCCAAGAAAACTACAAGGGATATATCCATGAGGCCTGTAAGGAATCAGTGCAAAACTAGTGTTTCAGTTCCAAAATGAGAAAGTTTGGACTAAGGCCTAATTTAATATTCTGCTTAAAAATCCTTACCTTCAACTTGGTTGTGCAGAAATGGATGGTGGTCTCCCTGGCTATTAACAATCTGCATATGATCAATAACAAGAGGCAGTTTGGTGTAGTGGTTAAGGTTTGGGCCTAGAAACCAGCAGACGGTGAGTTGTATTCCAGCCTTAGGCATGAACAACTGGCTGGGTGACTTTGGGCCAGTCCTTCTCTCTCAGCCCAACTCAGCTCACAGGGATGTTGGTGTGGGGAAAAGAGGACGAGGAAGGAGTATTGGTATGTTTGCCACCTTGAGTTGTATATGAAAAAAAGGCAGGATAAAAATCTAAAAAAAAGAAAAGTCTTGGTTATTCATCTCTTTAATTCATCATTTGTTTTATTTATATCCTGCCTTTTTTATCCATCCAGGATGATCAGGGGAGTTAACAGAATAAGTTATACAGAAGTAACATAAACACAAGACAATCAATAGACAATTAAGATGCTTAAAAGGTAATATGTTATCCTTTCAAAACGTATTCCAGAGAATCTGTCCGTCAGTCCTACCTAGTTGATTGTATAATTACAGGGATCGGATAAATAGAACAAATGAATAAAAATTTGGGAAGCTTCTCTCCAAGTGAAAGAATTGGGGAGCTTCAGCCTAGTTACTCAGTGCTTACTTTTTTACCACCAGGTATGGCAAGAGATCTATCCCAGAGACCTTGTTGTCAGACCTTGTTTTTGGAGACAACAGCAAAAGTGACCACAATGCCAGATCACGGTGAGTCTCATCCACTCCATACCCATTTCCACGCATTAAAAATTATTTGTGACCATTTTACATTGGTTGATCTCGACACTGTGAGAAAGAAAAGCAAAGATCATCAGTCAATCACTGTCCCCCCTGAGCTGTTGCAGCTCCTAGCATTATAAAATTCTCCTAAATCTCATTCCACACAAGGGGGAAATAAACTAATTTCTACACTCCCCCACCCCCCAAACCTACATACACAGACAGACAGACAGACATGTTTCTCTTGTTGCAAAGCCAGCAAGCCACCATTCGCCTTCTAGGCTGAAAGTGACCCAAGAGTTCCTGGAGAAATGGATTATCCCCAAATTTCATGGAACTGCAGCCTTTCAAAGGGTTCCAAAGGAAAGACTATTTCTGTGAAATATACTTCAAATATATGAAATCTGAACAGAAATCCAATGACTCATTTCTCAAACACTGCTTGAATGATGGAATCCAAGATGTTGTAGGTTCATTGTTCTGTGCCCGAGCGTATTCTACTGACAACCGGTAAAGATGCCAAAATGTCCTGCGTTTTCTTTAACTGTGAGCCTATTATTCACATCAGCCATCCTTAAGTGGAAGGAAAAAGGTGTTCTCTATAGCAGCCTTTCTCAGCCTGGTCCTCTTCTAGTATTGTGAGGAATACGTTTTGTGATTTCTATGTTAGCATCAGATTGAAGAATGCTGTTATAGCTCCATGCAAACTAGTCCCAGCAAAAATGGCATCTGGGCCCATTTGTTTGCCTCATCTGTGTGTGACAACATCTACTTAGATTCTGAAGCCCACCCAACCCTATAGGGTCAAGGATCAATTCATGATTGCATCACTAGCAAACCATGAATTCAACCTGCCCTGGGTTGTGTAGAGACAATCTTCTTTTCAAGCAGGGAAAAGGAAGAGGCACACCCTGACTTTCTTTTTGTCTTTGTTCTCCACAGGTTTGACGATTCCTATATGTGGTGAGGACTTTCCCACTTTTCAATCAATGGAGCATCGGCTGCCTCTTTTTAAATACTCCAGTCCTGTGGTGTCATTTAACATTTTAAAAAAATGCCGAATCCTGTCCTTTCCCCATTTTGGTTTTCTATCAAATGTTGAATCTTTGGAAACCATCTCTTTGGGGACTCTCCCTGCCCCCTTCCTGCCAGCATCAGGGACACTGCAAGAAATCCTTGTGCAGGGGACGGGCATGGTGTATACTTGTGTTCAGTAGTGGCCTAGGTTTTGTCTGAAATAATGTCTGCCTTAACTCACTAGTGAAAGATCACACTACATCGACCCTTTATTTTATACAACATTAGGTGTGTGTGTGTTTGTATGAATGAATGTATAGAGTATATATAAATGTACGCATTTTCAAGGAATTCTCTCTGGGTCCACAATAAAAAAGCAAGTGTATTGGAGAAGATTTTTGCCTGGTGTTTCTTCTTTCTTTTCACCATTTCAAGTGGCACATTTGGAGCCTTTTCCGCCTTGCAACCAACCAAACCGCAGCACAAAGTTGGCCTCGGCAAGCCCATTTTTTCCACCATATCCCCTCGGCATTGTCCTCCTCTTGTCCTCAGCTCGTGGGCGAGAGAGACGTAAGTCGTCTTCAGTTGTCCTGTGATTAAAGTAGAATTTCCCTCTTATTCTGGTATCATCCAAGGATAGCCTTAACGGATATAAATTCTGTATGGCTTTGACAAGGCCATTACCTTAGAGGGAAATCAAATGGCTGTAGTGACTTGAACCGGTTGCTTTTTTTGAGGAGTGAAACACACAGAAAAGAGAATGGAAATCTTCAGACAGGCTTAACATTTAAATTCTCCCTCCTGCCTCCCCACTGGCCACTTTTTCCATTTTATGTATCACAATTCCAGCTATTATCTGAACCCCACAACATGTTCTTCAACCACATGTAACAATGACTTCTGTTAGAGGAAATGTACATTTTGAAGTGATACGGAGATGCCAAAATAGTCTTCCATTGATGCTCATGTATTGGATGTTCCATTCTCTTGACAAAAGTGAACTGACAATGATGCCGTCACCACAGGCACGCTGGCTGGAGCTGCTGGGAGTTGTGGCTTAGCACCAATGGGAGACCACATCTTTTTTCCACCCAGGACACAGAAGTCGCAGCAATGGACATTATTGCTGAATAGTGCCCCACGGTATTCTGAAAATCTGAAGCTGTAGACTCATCAGACTTGAAAATTATATGCTAGACTTTATTCTATACAGGTGAAGGAGCATATTTGCAGTCCCAGAAGTCATATTTCTGGCCTGTATTATTATGAAGCCTGATTCTATATTTGTGGAATACGTGTTCTGGACGATTTCCCATATCCTTCTCTTTCTGTAAGTCTGAGAAAAATGGTATTTGTTACTTTGTCAAAGATTTCTGTTAATTAGGAAACTGAATGTATCTGACACAGGATCCTTGGATGTTTACGTCACAATATAATTGTTAGCCTTTGAAGGACCACTAGCGTTCATTTTTCATTTTCCTATCCCTCAAGAAACAAAATTTTGAATGATAAATCCAAATTGGCCAGTTTATAGCACCTGCCTTTTAAATCTGCATCTACTTCTTGAAATTATACATGATGATGGACGTACAGTGGACATTTATTTATGCCATCTTCTTTGTAAAGAAAGGTAATGGAACAGATTGGATGAAACAGATTCTCCACATCTGTGTCAATCTGATTTTAGGGCAGAGCCTGGGACGTAGAGCGCCTCAGTCGCCCTGATAGATGAGAAAGAGGCAGGAAGATTACAACCACACTTCTTCTCCATAACCTTGCAGGAGTTTTCAACACAATTGATTCTAATATTAGTTAGGGTGAATCTGTGGCCATATTCACACAAGATGACTGACAGAGTCAGTCACCCCTCTCCCCACTTTTGTGGGGCTGCTTTAGGACTTCTCTTCCTGTCTTGTATACCTTTTCCACCATATCTGCATGACACAGATGTCTGAAGGGAGGTGACTTAGTGTCAAAGAGCTCCAGGCTAAAATTAAATCTCTCTACCATCACCACTGAATAGAACAGTATTTTGATAACAAACTCACTCCTTGCCTGACTCAGTTAAGCATGTTGGGGAACAGACCCTGTAAGTCAGGGGCCATGTTAGTAATGTTAGTTCCATTCATAAGCTCAAGATTAGTTTTGGAAAGTAGAATTGGCAATTTAAATGTAACTAGGTGGGCCTTTGGTTGGAGAGTCCTGTAAAGTCCTATATTTATCCCATTGTTGTTTAATATCTTCGTTTTTAGAAAACACAATCTTTTTACTGGTTTGCTTCCAAGCAGTTTAAAATTCTAGTTTGTGCCAGGTGGAAATGGGGGCTGACCTGAATTTGATTGGTGTATCTAGCTTTTGGTAAGCCTCTGAGAATGATTAAAGGGCTAGGAGGGAGTGCAGGGGAAGGAATGAGAAGATGGCATTACACAGAGTTCCAATAAATCTCCTGAGGGGAGATTAGTGTGAATAAGGTTGATGAATACTAATTTATATATATATAGAAACAAACAAACAAACAAACAAACAAACAAACAAACCTCTTTTAAAACTAAAATGCATTGAAACTTTCTGAAAATCCCCTGATACTGTCCCTCAGTGAAGAGTCTAGAGGTGATGAGTAAGGTTATCTAATGTTACAGTGACACACAAATCTTCTTCTCAAGATCATCCAATTCAGGTGGGCTGTGCAATGTGCTATGGTGCTGCTTGGATATAACGGGATGAATGAGAGCCTATAAATGAAGCTGGACTCTGGCGAGAGGTTCCAAAGTTGGGAAAATTAGTTTACAGATGGCACACTTCCTGATGGGTAGTGTCCACATGGAGTTTGGGAATGCCTCAGTTCTTGAATTGGGTTGTTTCTGTATTTCTTCATTGCCTATGATTCATCTAGTTCTCCATCAGTTCTCCCCTCCCTCAGCATGTATATGTAGCTTCTTTGGAAGGGTAATCAAGGTAGCTGATATGGAATTGGAAATTATTGCATGATATGAACCAGAACTAGAAAAACATGTTCTACTAGTGTATTAGAATATGTGGAGGTTATGGTCCAATGACAGGTAAAAATGAGGTATATGTTAGTAGTTGGGAATAAAGTAATAAAAAGGGAACTGACTATTCTGTGCCTATTTGAAAGTCACAGAAGAAGCTCATGTCCTATGTATGAACATTTTAAATGGATAATAACCAAGCTTAATGATCAATGTGCTTCTATATTAGGTATTGGCCCTAGACATTGGCTATGTAGATGTTCAAATCTCTACCCAGTCAAAATGTCCATTGGGAGATCTTGGATCATGATTGTAACACTTCCTTCTTATGGGAGTAGTATCCTTATTATGAACAAAATAATATGAACTTCATTAATGTGACTAAGAAAATATGAAACAGTCCTGTTAACTAAATAACATAAGTAATAAAAATTACATTTTCTGGATCTGTCCATAATGTGGGAATTTGGATGACTATTGATTAGGTTGGAAGAAATCTTTGTGATGCAATCAATGCTTAATGGGAGATTGGACATCAAAGCAATGATTAACGATGATTAATGATTCATTAATCATTAATAAAAATGATTAATTAACAAATGTCCTTCTAATTAAGAGGAATGGGAGGAGGATGGGTGATCAGTGATGTATATGGACTATATAGAGTTACCAAGAAAAGATACACAACATGGGCACATTATGTTTTTCTTTTCAGTTGCAGAGATTTGAAGACTCTCAATTTCTCAGAAGAATACTAAGTAGTCCTTCATAAAACTCAGAGATCTATTTATTTGCAGCATAGGAGTGATGATCTGAGACTCTGGATTCATCTTGGCCCCTGAAACTCTTTTTTGTGGCTGATGATGCTCCATCCACTCATAAGTGTGAACAAAGTCAATTTTGAAAAAAGAGAAAAACAAATCTGACAATTGCAAAAAATAAAGGATAGAGACAAGCTAAATTGCTCAAAAGAGGGGGTCCAGTAGTCAGTTAGGAGGTGAGGACCACAAACATCACTTAACCTCAGTTCTTGGATTTTCTGGTAAGCTATCAAGTGTACGTAGTTTCAGTTCTGCTGAAATAAGTGAAGCCTGATTAATAATTGAAAAAAATGGCAGCCTGTTTCTTGCTCTTTTTAAGGTAGGAAACACACAACAAAGAGAATGTCAATCTTAAAACAGGCTTAGCGTTTAAATTATCCAACCTGCCTCCCCACTGACCACTTTTTCCATTTTATGTATCACAATTCCAGTTATTATCTGAACCCAACAACACGTTCTTCAACAACATGTAACAATAACTTCTGTTGAATGAAGTGTACTTTTTAAAACTACAGAAAAGTGATGCTGAGTTGCCAAAATAGTCTTCCACTGATACTGATGTATCCACTTCAGATGGGCTGTGCAATGTGTTATAGCGCTGCTTGGATATAACGGGATGAATGAGAGCCTATAAACTAAGCTGGACTCTGGTGAGAGGTTCCAAATTTGGGGGAATTAGTTTACAGCTTGGAGAGGGTGGCACCCTTCCTGATGGGGAGTGTCAACATGGAGTTCTCAGTTCTTGAGTTGGGTCACTCGGAGTATCTTCTAATAGTTTTGTCTGTCTACTGTGGTCTAGCTGTAGCAACCTCCACATTCATTATAATATATGGAGTGGCTCTTGAAAATGGTTTGAAAGCTACAGGTAATACAAAATACAGCTACAAGGATTCTGTATCTCTACAAGGTGGAGCAAATGGGTGAAGTGGTTAAAGCACCAAATTAGGATGGGGCAATCCTAGGTACAATTCTGCTGTCAGATGCACAAGGTCCTTAGTTGACTCTCAGCCCAACTGATTTATTGGGGACAATGGAAAAAATACTGTTATGCAAACTACCTTGAATTCCTGTGGAAAATAGGAGATACCAGTCAAATAAAATAATAAATATTGCCTAAATTCTAAGAGTTATACCTGAGCCCAAATACACTCTAAAATGACTTGAATCCAAATAATTGAAGGAGAGCCTTTTCATAGCAATCTGATAGTTCATTAAGATGTGTTGAATGAAAATTCAAGCATTCCTGCTTCATCTTGAGATCATTTTGTCAAGTGAATTAAGAAAAAAACTTTACCTATTTTTATTCCTGGAAGTTCTATATACTGTTAAATAGAGACCCTAAAAGAATTACAGCCAGGTTTCCCTTTCATTTTTTCCTACTGAAAAATAAAACAAAAATTCTGGGGAAGAAAAGCATCCTGTGGACTTAAGGTCCCTTTGCCTTTTATAGTCATGTGTCCAAGTAAAGTTATTACCCACTTATGGATTTTGGATATTTTTTTTCCTCTCGTGAACCATCAAAACAATCTATGTATCTTATTTGAAATTAAACGTTGACTTCTGGTTTACATGAAAATACAATGCTTGCTTTGACCCATATAATATTTCTAAGCTCTTGATGTTGTTTCTATCTATAAAAATATTGATCAGAAAAAAGTACTGTATGGGTGAGGTGTCTTTTTCATTATAGTTTGTCTTAAACCTGTACCTTATCCATTCCAATGGGAAATTTCTTATGGTTTTAAAAGCATGCGTCTTCACTCTTCATTATAACTAGATAACCAATGAGCCATTGGGTGATCGTTTCAAAGATATTTCCGTACCTAAACAGAGAAACAGAATGACCGAGGGCAAAAAAGCCATGGGAGTGTGAGCAACTTATGACTTGCTGCCGGCTTCCCCATTGACTTTGCTTGTCAGAAGCTGGCAGGGAGCATCAGAAACCAGCCTGCCCGCCTGCCCGCCTGCCCGCCTGCCCTCCCTCCCTCCCTCCCTCCCTCCCTCCCTCCCTCCCTCCCTCCCTCCCTCCTTCCTTCCTTCCTTCCTTCCTTCCTTCCTTCCTTCCTTCCTTCCTTCCTTCCTTCCTTCCCACATAAATATAGGCTTGCACCATTTGTCCTCCCCTCACGACTCTCAGGAGAGCCCTGGTGAAGCCTCCTCCTCCTCCTCAGCTGACCCTCAGAACTGCCTGCCACTTTGCTTGCAGAAGGTGGAACAAAGGGAGCTGTGGACCATGAGGAAAACTGCATCCCCTGCTCCTCGTTCTGGCATGACCCCAAGGCCCACTCCCTCAAGGGAGGAAGAGGGCTTACTCATCAACCACTGGTGCCCACCATCCAGCCCTACCTTGCCAGCAGGCATCCAAGTTGCTCCCTCATCCTTCCCTCAGTGTCTACAGCCATTAAGAGATTTCAAATTTCTGCCTCATTTCCAAAGCAGCCAATCACCGTTTGCATGTTGGGCCTTGCCGCCAGCCAATTGGGTGTAAGGGACAGAGGGAGGTGGGAAAGAGGTTGGGGATAGACCCACTACGATCACATGAGCTGGGCTGACTGCAGCAATGTGGCAGCGCAGCTGTGCTTAAGTGGCCACAAATTTCCCAAATTTCAATTCCATGGGAGTAATGGGTCCCAGGTTCTGGACGTATTCTGTATGTTATCCCATTTGAGGTACCTTGGTTCAAAAATTGTTACCCTATGATGCACCATTTTGGCAGTTGGAGGTTACAGACAAAAAAGTTTTAGTAGTATATAGATTTCTTAGGAATATATACTTCTCCATTATTGCCATCCTACCGTTGGTCATGAGAAGCTGTAGTTCTTTGACACTGGCTTTGAGACATAGTTCCTGTATTTCTTCATTGCCTATCATTCATCTAGTTCTCCCATCAGTTCCTCCCTCCCTTGGCATGTACATGTCGCTTCCTTGGAAGGGTAATCAAGGTAGCTGATATGGAACTGCATTGATCAACAAATTATGGGTGAGTGATTGAATGAACGTGGGTGAGAGAGAAAATGAGGAAGAGGGAGGAGCCTTCCCCCTCCTTCATTTACTCACTTACCAAGCATATAAACCCTGGTTGAGAGAGCTGTTAGCAGAGGCATCTTCAGGAGTGAACTTGAAGATCCCTGAGCCTCAGCATCTCTTCATATCCAGCTTTGCCTTTGCTTGTCCCTCCTTTTCACAGTGAGTAGCTGCGGCAGGGTTGAGGAAATTCAGTGGTGAAGAAATTCCCTTGCTCCTGGACTGGACCTGTTTTTGGGGGGGAAATTGGCAGGGACTGGAGAGTAAGGAACTTACTGAAGCAACATTTGCTTTGCAAAATCCATTGGGCCATTTTTGGTTCATCATGGGGGCCAGCCAAAACATTACATGGCAGATGTTCACTGTGCTTGGGGCAGCTTCATATTTGACTGTGTAGAAAGAAGGAGATGCCATTTTTTAAGTGAAAGGGATAGTGAACCTTGACCATTCTTTTGTAGCCCCTTCTTCCTAGAATATACCATATAAGAGACTTTTGCTAAAAGATCTGCTGGGCAGTATCCTGATATGGGTCATTGAGAGACACCCCCCTTTAAAGCTGAATCCTTATATCTACCTTCTCACATTTCCCTTTTGCAAATTAAACAGGCAATGCAGCATTGGTGCCATCGCTTTGAGGTGAGGTGTTGTGGCCGTTCTGACTTGGCTCTGCCCTGTGTGAATCCATGCCACGGTCAGTTATCTGAGCTGATTTACTTCTGGCTCAGCTGTAGCACGCGTCGAGTCTATCTGAAGCAACTTTTCAGCTGAGAATGTGCAAAGGGCTACATTGCTTGGGTTTTTGATTTGTTATGCCCCTTTGGCATGGAATATGAATAAGAGAACATTTGGTGCTGCAGGACCCACAGCAGGGGGTGGGACAGTTATTTTTCCTCAGTGTTTCTGAATTTGCAGAACTGAAGATTATTAGTTGTAGCCTTCTCTGTTTCTTCACTTCAGCCCATATCTTACAGATGCTTTCTTTAAGTGTATGCCATCCCATATCTTCCGTATACTTATATGATGCATAACTCCCTTACTCAAAACTGTATAAAGAGTCAGACCGGGGGAAATGGCAGGTGGAAGAATTTGCTGCCTCCAAAAGGTGATTCACGCAGCCACTTAGAACGGACCGTGATAGGGCTGCTGATTGTGTAGCTCTTCTCCAGTCTACCAAGGGCTCAAAGTGGAATTGTAGCTCTGCATTCCCTGTCCTCTATAGGGGTTCCCCAGAAGTTCAGAAGTCCCTTCAGATCTCTGAAGTCCAACACAAGTTCCTCTCTTTATGAATCCCTAATAAACAATAACATGAAGTGCCATTTAAGTTGGGAGCTATCTCGTACATCCTAACATGGTATCCCAGCTGCTGCAAAACTGGCACCTTCCAGATGTGTGGACTTCAACTCCTATGTATCTGGAGGGCATCCAGCTTGGGGAAGGCTGTATGTATATTTTATTTATTTGTTTATTAAATTTGTATGCTGCCCATCTCCCCCAGCGGGTGACTCTGGACGACTCCCAATATATACCGGTTCTGTCACTTTCAAAATTTGCCATGTTGAGAGGCAAAGTCTAAACTGGGTTCATTTGAAAGGTCTGCCAATAATGAGGATTCCTGTTAAATATTTTTTATATTATATAAAAATATAATAAAATTTCCCAAGAAAGCAAACATACCTTCAGATACATTCAGATGTGGTTGAATAAAGCAGCAAGATCTGGAACAAGAGGATGGACAGGTAGGCATGTATATGAGCTATAGGGGCTGGGGCCAGAATGCATGGTCTTGAACATATATAGTTTATACTATTGTGCATTTTATGGAATACATGAAAAAGCTTATTGCTATCCCACCCCACCCCACCCCACTAGTTTTTGTATGTTTTCTTCCAAAGTAGATGTTTGTATTTCAGTGCAGCTCAGGATTAGACTGGTTTGAGAAAGCATTATCTACAAATGCTCAACAGCCCCAAACTCTTAAGCAGAGCTTTGCAAACTAGGCTAAAGATATGGTCAAGGAAGGGAGGGAACCTGATGTATATCAGTTCACCTGATGTTCAGCAGAGTGAAGAGATGCATTTAGGCAATTATGTTAACATACAAATGATAAATTTTATAAGCAATATTTTCTACCAAGCTTCTTAAGGGTAAGACAATTAAGGTAAACTGGATTTCATGCAGAACTGGAAGCATCAGATTTCTTGCAGCACTACATCTAGGGCTAGCCTGGGTTATTCACCTGGATTTTTATCAACTTGTCAGCATTGTTTGTTTCCTCCTAGATGGTTGCCTCTCTGAAGCCCCGGCCTCTTGTGATTGCCATGGCTCTGTGCATCATGTTCTGCCTGGGAACCTTTGTGGATGCCTACCCAGCGAAGCCTAAGCACCCTGGAAAAAACGCTACCCCTGAAGAACTGGCAAAATACAATGCTGACCAAAAACATTACCTTGCCTTGATTACACGACTGAGGTGTGCAAGAACAGAAGTGCAGTTTATGCAGCAGTGGGGATGTTTCATGAGTGCTATTTTATGCCCTATGTTGACCTACGAATGCTAGTTTCATTTACTCATTTAATTTCTTCTTTCTATGCTCTATATGAGGTGGAAAGTAACACTCTTTCTACCCTGTGCAAACATGCTTGCATGTTGATTGTGGATGTGCAATGGAAAATAATTTGCTGTGTAGTTCTACAGAATGGGAGGAATAAATGCAGCCTCACTCCACTCACACATCCATCTCTAAGCACATTTTGTTAGCGTTTCCTAAGGGAAGATAGCAGCAGTAGCAAATAGGTGGGTATGTGCAATGGGAGATGCAAGACTCTTGCTTGAGAAGCTATATAGTTTACTTGTATGTGTGTCATCTTCAATCATGATTATTCAATGGATCATATTTTAATATTAGATCTCTCGAGAAGCTATGGACTCTCTTTTTATGTTGCATCTGCCTTCAGCCAACTACTTCAAAAGTATCATCATTCAAATTCTATCCTGAGAGAATTTTCAGATTTCACCCTGATAAAGTTTACAGTTGTCAGTCACTGAGTAAACACATATGTCAGTGTGGTACATACACATTACAATTACTTTACAGCATCATTCCTGGTGCAAATGTGTGCACATATAATGAAGCTCTTAATCTGCAGGATTGCTGTGCTTTGCAGCCTTTTAGGAGCGAATGAGGAACCCAGCTGTAAAATGCCCAATTAGCTTTTTTCTCCATTAGTGTTGGCTGCTTGGAACAGCTCATTAGCTGGGCAGGGTTGGGCTTCAGGATTCAGTGACTGTGGTCTAGCAAACGGTCACTAAATGCTGAAGCCCATCACTGCCCAACAGCTGCCAGCCATGAAAGCCTCCACCAGCTCAGGAGCTCTCATCTCTTAGAAACGTAATGGGAAACCAGGTCCAGGAGACTATTTGTAAGCCTTTGTGTCTCTCAGTTGCTTCTGTGTACTGTTCTATTACTTTTGAACTCTTCAATGTCCACGGTCTACTGTACTCATAAAGATGAGGAAACTGTTGTTCTCTCTTTGCTGGGCCATGGAAGAGCAGTGAATCTCTTCCTGTAGAAGTCAACTGAAGAACCTTTTCTCATTATCAGACAGAATATGTCTAGTCTCAAGTCATACATCTCCATGTGCAGAAACATGCTTGGAGCTCAGAATAAATTGGAAAATGAGATGGTCAGTTTACATACGAAACATATAGCTGAACAACTGCTCTTTTCTAGCTAGCTATTAACTGGGAATATTCTACCACATTTCTAGGAAACTCTGGACCTTATATCATTCTGGATTTCTAAAAATAATGGAGACATAGAAAAAATCTTAAAGATATGTCCTCTGATTTTGGTTCAGCCTTAGTTGGAATGGAAAAGAAGTCTCCCCTAATCTGGGCACTCAGATTTTGCAATAAGCTGTACACCCGAAATCTGAACAGGTGGCAGTCTTAGGCCGAGCTTGTGTGGACCTGGAAGCTAAGGAGGATTGGGTGTGGGTAGTAATTGCATGGGAGACTTCCAGGGAATTCCATGGCTATAGGCTAAACTGAGAAGTTTTAAAAAATCCCAGAGGAAGACAGTGGCAAACCACTTGCATACTGTTGCCAAGAAAACTACAAGGGATATATCCATGAGGCCTGTAAAGAATCAGTGCAAAACTAGTGTTTCAGTTCCAAAATGAGAAAGTTTGGACTAAGGCCTAATTTAATATTCTGCTTAAAAATCCTTACCTTCAGCTTGGTTGTGCAGAAATGGATGGTGGTCTCCCTGGCTATTAACAATCTGCATATGATCAATAACAAGAGGCAGTTTGGTGTAGTGGTTAAGGTTTGGGCCTAGAAACCAGCAGACGGTGAGTTGTATTCCAGCCTTAGGCACGAACAACTGGTTGGGTGACTTTGGGCCAGTCCTTCTCTCTCAGCCCAACTCAGCTCACAGGGATGTTGGTGTGGGGAAAAGAGGACGAGGAAGGAGTATTGGTATGTTTGCCACCTTGAGTTGTATATGAAAAAAAGGCAGGATAAAAATCTAAAAAAAAGAAAAGTCTTGGTTATTCATCTCTTTAATTCATCATTTGTTTTATTTATATCCTGCCTTTTTTATCCATCCAGGATGATCAGGGGAGTTAACAGAATAAGTTATACAGAAGTAACATAAACACAAGACAATCAATAGACAATTAAGATGCTTAAAAGGTAATATGTTATCCTTTCAAAACGTATTCCAGAGAATCTGTCCGTCAGTCCTACCTAGTTGATTGTATAATTACAGGGATCGGATAAATAGAACAAATGAATAAAAATTTGGGAAGCTTCTCTCCAAGTGAAAGAATTGGGGAGCTTCAGCCTAGTTACTCAGTGCTTACTTTTTTACCACCAGGTATGGCAAGAGATCTATCCCAGAGACCTTGTTGTCAGACCTTGTTTTTGGAGACAACAGCAAAAGTGACCACAATGCCAGATCACGGTGAGTCTCATCCACTCCATACCCATTTCCACGCATTAAAAATTATTTGTGACCATTTTACATTGGTTGATCTCGACACTGTGAGAAAGAAAAGCAAAGATCATCAGTCAATCACTGTCCCCCTGAGCTGTGGCAGCTCCTAGCATTATAAAATTCTCCTAAATCTCATTCCACACAAGGGGGAAATAAACTAATTTCTACACTCCCCCACCCCCCAAACCTACATACACAGACAGACAGACAGACATGTTTCTCTTGTTGCAAAGCCAGCAAGCCACCATTCGCCTTCTAGGCTGAAAGTGACCCAAGAGTTCCTGGAGAAATGGATTATCCCCAAATTTCATGGAACTGCAGCCTTTCAAAGGGTTCCAAAGGAAAGACTATTTCTGTGAAATATACTTCAAATATATGAAATCTGAACAGAAATCCAATGACTCATTTCTCAAACACTGCTTGAATGATGGAATCCAAGATGTTGTAGGTTCATTGTTCTGTGCCCGAGCGTATTCTACTGACAACCGGTAAAGATGCCAAAATGTCCTGCGTTTTCTTTAACTGTGAGCCTATTATTCACATCAGCCATCCTTAAGTGGAAGGAAAAAGGTGTTCTCTATAGCAGCCTTTCTCAGCCTGGTCCTCTTCTAGTATTGTGAGGAATACGTTTTGTGATTTCTATGTTAGCATCAGATTGAAGAATGCTGTTATAGCTCCATGCAAACTAGTCCCAGCAAAAATGGCATCTGGGCCCATTTGTTTGCCTCATCTGTGTGTGACAACATCTACTTAGATTCTGAAGCCCACCCAACCCTATAGGGTCAAGGATCAATTCATGATTGCATCACTAGCAAACCATGAATTCAACCTGCCCTGGGTTGTGTAGAGACAATCTTCTTTTCAAGCAGGGAAAAGGAAGAGGCACACCCTGACTTTCTTTTTGTCTTTGTTCTCCACAGGTTTGACGATTCCTATATGTGGTGAGGACTTTCCCACTTTTCAATCAATGGAGCATCGGCTGCCTCTTTTTAAATACTCCAGTCCTGTGGTGTCATTTAACATTTTAAAAAAATGCCGAATCCTGTCCTTTCCCCATTTTGGTTTTCTATCAAATGTTGAATCTTTGGAAACCATCTCTTTGGGGACTCTCCCTGCCCCCTTCCTGCCAGCATCAGGGACACTGCAAGAAATCCTTGTGCAGGGGACGGGCATGGTGTATACTTGTGTTCAGTAGTGGCCTAGGTTTTGTCTGAAATAATGTCTGCCTTAACTCACTAGTGAAAGATCACACTACATCGACCCTTTATTTTATACAACATTAGGTGTGTGTGTGTTTGTATGAATGAATGTATAGAGTATATATAAATGTACGCATTTTCAAGGAATTCTCTCTGGGTCCACAATAAAAAAGCAAGTGTATTGGAGAAGATTTTTGCCTGGTGTTTCTTCTTTCTTTTCACCATTTCAAGTGGCACATTTGGAGCCTTTTCCGCCTTGCAACCAACCAAACCGCAGCACAAAGTTGGCCTCGGCAAGCCCATTTTTTCCACCATATCCCCTCGGCATTGTCCTCCTCTTGTCCTCAGCTCGTGGGCGAGAGAGACGTAAGTCGTCTTCAGTTGTCCTGTGATTAAAGTAGAATTTCCCTCTTATTCTGGTATCATCCAAGGATAGCCTTAACGGATATAAATTCTGTATGGCTTTGACAAGGCCATTACCTTAGAGGGAAATCAAATGGCTGTAGTGACTTGAACCGGTTGCTTTTTTTGAGGAGTGAAACACACAGAAAAGAGAATGGAAATCTTCAGACAGGCTTAACATTTAAATTCTCCCTCCTGCCTCCCCACTGGCCACTTTTTCCATTTTATGTATCACAATTCCAGCTATTATCTGAACCCCACAACATGTTCTTCAACCACATGTAACAATGACTTCTGTTAGAGGAAATGTACATTTTGAAGTGATACGGAGATGCCAAAATAGTCTTCCATTGATGCTCATGTATTGGATGTTCCATTCTCTTGACAAAAGTGAACTGACAATGATGCCGTCACCACAGGCACGCTGGCTGGAGCTGCTGGGAGTTGTGGCTTAGCACCAATGGGAGACCACATCTTTTTCCACCCAGGACACAGAAGTCGCAGCAATGGACATTATTGCTGAATAGTGCCCCACGGTATTCTGAAAATCTGAAGCTGTAGACTCATCAGACTTGAAAATTATATGCTAGACTTTATTCTATACAGGTGAAGGAGCATATTTGCAGTCCCAGAAGTCATATTTCTGGCCTGTATTATTATGAAGCCTGATTCTATATTTGTGGAATACGTGTTCTGGACGATTTCCCATATCCTTCTCTTTCTGTAAGTCTGAGAAAAATGGTATTTGTTACTTTGTCAAAGATTTCTGTTAATTAGGAAACTGAATGTATCTGACACAGGATCCTTGGATGTTTACGTCACAATATAATTGTTAGCCTTTGAAGGACCACTAGCGTTCATTTTTCATTTTCCTATCCCTCAAGAAACAAAATTTTGAATGATAAATCCAAATTGGCCAGTTTATAGCACCTGCCTTTTAAATCTGCATCTACTTCTTGAAATTATACATGATGATGGACGTACAGTGGACATTTATTTATGCCATCTTCTTTGTAAAGAAAGGTAATGGAACAGATTGGATGAAACAGATTCTCCACATCTGTGTCAATCTGATTTTAGGGCAGAGCCTGGGACGTAGAGCGCCTCAGTCGCCCTGATAGATGAGAAAGAGGCAGGAAGATTACAACCACACTTCTTCTCCATAACCTTGCAGGAGTTTTCAACACAATTGATTCTAATATTAGTTAGGGTGAATCTGTGGCCATATTCACACAAGATGACTGACAGAGTCAGTCACCCCTCTCCCCACTTTTGTGGGGCTGCTTTAGGACTTCTCTTCCTGTCTTGTATACCTTTTCCACCATATCTGCATGACACAGATGTCTGAAGGGAGGTGACTTAGTGTCAAAGAGCTCCAGGCTAAAATTAAATCTCTCTACCATCACCACTGAATAGAACAGTATTTTGATAACAAACTCACTCCTTGCCTGACTCAGTTAAGCATGTTGGGGAACAGACCCTGTAAGTCAGGGGCCATGTTAGTAATGTTAGTTCCATTCATAAGCTCAAGATTAGTTTTGGAAAGTAGAATTGGCAATTTAAATGTAACTAGGTGGGCCTTTGGTTGGAGAGTCCTGTAAAGTCCTATATTTATCCCATTGTTGTTTAATATCTTCGTTTTTAGAAAACACAATCTTTTTACTGGTTTGCTTCCAAGCAGTTTAAAATTCTAGTTTGTGCCAGGTGGAAATGGGGGCTGACCTGAATTTGATTGGTGTATCTAGCTTTTGGTAAGCCTCTGAGAATGATTAAAGGGCTAGGAGGGAGTGCAGGGGAAGGAATGAGAAGATGGCATTACACAGAGTTCCAATAAATCTCCTGAGGGGAGATTAGTGTGAATAAGGTTGATGAATACTAATTTATATATATATAGAAACAAACAAACAAACAAACAAACCTCTTTTAAAACTAAAATGCATTGAAACTTTCTGAAAATCCCCTGATACTGTCCCTCAGTGAAGAGTCTAGAGGTGATGAGTAAGGTTATCTAATGTTACAGTGACACACAAATCTTCTTCTCAAGATCATCCAATTCAGGTGGGCTGTGCAATGTGCTATGGTGCTGCTTGGATATAACGGGATGAATGAGAGCCTATAAACGAAGCTGGACTCTGGCGAGAGGTGCCAAAGTTGGGAGAATTAGTTTACAGCTTGGAGAGGGTGGCACTCTTCCTGATGGGGAGTGTCAACATCGAGTTCTCAGTTCTTGAAGTGGGTCGCTCGGAGTATCTTCTAGTAGTTTTGTCTGTCATCTGGAGTCTAGCTGTAGCAACCTCCACATTCATTATAAAATATGGAGTGGCTCTTGAAAATGGTTTGAAAGCTACAGTTATTAGAAAATTCAGCTACAAGAATTCTGGCCAGTTTTCCTGGGTGGAGCAAATCGGTCAAGTGGTTAAAGCACTGGATTAGGATGGGGCAATCTGCTGTCAGAGATACAAGTTCCTTAGTTGACTCTCAGTCCAACTGATTTATTGGGGAGAATGGAAAAAAATACTGTTATACAAACTACCTTGAATTCCTGTGGAAAATAGGAGATACCAGTCAAATAAAATAATAAATATTGCCTAAATTCTGAGAGTTATATCTGAGCCCAAATATACTCTAAAATGACTTGAATCCAAATAATTGAAGGAGCGCCTTTTCCATAGCAGTCCGATAGTTCATTAAGATGTGTTGAATGAAAATTCAAGCATTCCTGGTTCATCTTGAGATCATTTTGTCAAGTGAATTAAGAAAAAAACTTTACCTATTTTTTTTCCTGGAAGTTCTATATACTGTTAAATAGAGACCCTAAAAGAATTACAGCCAGGTTTCCCTTTCATATTTTCCTACTGAAAAATAAAACAAAAATTCTGGGGAAGAAAAGCATCCTGTGGACTTAAGGTCCCTTTGCCTTTTACAGTCATGTGTCCAAGTAAAGTTATTACCCACTTACGGATTTTGGATATTTTTTTTTCCTCACGTGAACCATCAAAACAATCTATATATCTTATTTGAAATTAAACGTTGACTTCTGGTTTACATGAAAATACAATGCTTGCTTTGACCCCATATAATATTTCTAAGCTCTTGATGTTGTCTCTATCTATAAAAATATTGATTAGAAAAAAGTACTGTATGGGTGAGGTGTCTTTTTCATTATAGTTTGTCTTAAACCTGTACCTTATCCATTCCAATGGGAAATTTCTTATGGTTTTAAAAGCATGCGTCTTCACTCTTCATTATAACTAGATAACCAATGAGCCATTGGGTGATCGTTTCAAAGATATTTCCGTACCTAAACAGGGAAACAGAATGACCAAGGGCAAAAAAGCCATGGGAGTGTGAGCAACTTATGACTTGCTGCCGGCTTCCCCGTTGACTTTGCTTGTCAGAAGCTGGCAGGGAGCATCAGAAACCAGCCTGCCTGCCTGCCTGCCCGCCCGCCCGCCTTCCTTCCTTCCTTCCTTCCTTCCTTCCTTCCTTCCTTCCTTCCTTCCTTCCTTCCTTCCTTCCTTCCTTCCTTCCTTCCTTCCCACATAAATATAGGCTTGCACCATTTGTCCTCCCCTCACGACTCTCAGGAGAGCCCTGGTGAAGCCTCCTCCTCCTCCTCAGCTGACCCTCAGAACTGCCTGCCACTTTGCTTGCAGAAGGTGGGACAAAGGGAGCTGTGGACCATGAGGAAAACTGCATCCCCTGCTCCTCATTCTGGCATGTCCCAAGGCCCACTCCCTCAAGGGAGGAAGAGGGCTTACCCATCAACCACTGGTGCCCACCATCCAGCCCTACCTTGCCAGCAGGCATCCAAGTTGCTCCCTCATCCTTCCCTCAGTGTCTACAGCCATTAAGAGATTTCAAATTTCTGCCTCATTTCCAAAGCAGCCAATCACCGTTTGCATGTTGGGCCTTGCCACCAGCCAACTGGGTGTAAGGGGCAGAGGGAGGTGGGAAAGAGGTTGGGGATAGACCCACAATGATCACATGACCTGGGCTGACTGCAGCAACGTGGCAGCGCAGCAGTGCTTTAGCAGCCACAAATTTCCCAAATTTCAATTCTGGTGAGTAATTGGTCCAAGATTTTGGATGTATTCTGTATGTTACCCCATTTGAGGTACCTTGGTTCAAAAATTGTTACCCTGTGATGTACCATTTTGCCCAGATGGGGGTTACAGACAAAAAAGTTTTAGTAGCATATAGATATCTTAGGAATATATACTTTTCCACTATTGCCATCCTACTGTTGGTCATGAGAAGCTGTAGTTCTTTGACACTGGCTTTGAGACACAGTTTCTGTATTTCTTCATTGCCTATCATTCATCTAGTTCTCCCATCAGTTCTTCCCTCCCTTGGCATGTATATGTAGCTTCCTTGGAAGGGCAATCAAGGTAGCTGATATGGAATTGGAAAGTATTGCATGATATGAACCAGAACTAGAAAAATACCATGTTCTACTAGCATATTAGAATATGTGGAGGTTATGCTCCAATGACAGGTACAAATGAGGTATATGTTAGTAGTTGGGAATAAAGTAATAAAAAGGGAACTGACTATTCTGTGCCTATTTGAAAGTCACAGAAGAAGCTCATGTCCTATGTATGAACATTTTAAATGGATAATAACCAAGCTTAATGATCAATGTGCTTCTATATTAGGTATTGGCCCTAGACATTGGCTATGTAGATGTTCAAATCTCTACCCAGTCAAAATGTCCATTGGGAGATCTTGGATCACGATTGTAACACTTCCTTCTTATGGGAGTAGTATCCTTATTATGAACAAAATAATATGAACTTCATCAACATGACTAAGAAAATATGAAACAGTCCCATTAACTAAATAACATAAGTAATAAAAATTACATCTCCTGGATCTGTCCATAATGTGGAAATTTGGATGACTTCAAGTAGTTTTATCTGTCAACTGTGGTCTAGCTGTAGCAACCTCCACATTCATTATAATATATGGAGTGGCTCTTGAAAATAGTTTGAAAGCTACAGTTAATACAAAATTCAGCTACAAGGATTCTGGCCAGTTTTCCTGGGTGGGGCAAATGGGTGAAGTGGTTAAAGCAGTGAATTAGGATGGGGCAATCCTAGGTGCAATTCTGCTGTCAGACGCACAAGGTCCTTAGCTGACTCTCAGCCCAGCTGATTTATTGGGGAGAATAGAAAAAATACTGTTATATAAACTACCTTGAATTCCTGTGGAAAATAAGAGATACCAGTCAAATAAAATAATAAATATTGTCTAAATTCTAAGAGTTATACCTGAGCCCAAATACACTCTAAATGACTTGAATACAAATAACTGAAGGATGTCTTTTTCATATCAACCTGATAGTTCATTAAAGATGTTTTGAATGAAAATTCAAGCATTCCTGGTTCATATTGAGATCATTCTGTTAGATGAATTAAGAAAAAAGCTTTACCTATATTTTTTTTCTGGAACTTCTAAATATTCTTAAATAGAGACTCTAAAAAATTTAAGGACAGGCTCCCTTTTCCTCCCTTCCTACCAAAAAATAAAACAAAAATTCTGAGGAAGAAAAACATCCTCTGGAGTTAAGGTCCCTTTGCCTCTTATAACCATGTGTCCAAGTACAGTAAAGTTATTACCCCCTACGGATTTTTGATATTTTTTCCCTCTCATGAACCATCAAAAAAAATCTGTGGATATTATTTGAAAATTAAATGTAGAGTTCTGGTTTACATGAAAATACAATGCCTGCTTTAACCCCATACAACATTTCTAAGTCCTTGATGTTGGCTCTATATACAAGAAAAGCGATCAGCAACAAGACTTGGGCTCCTGTATGGATGAAGCCTCTTTTTCATTATACTTTGTGTTAAACCTGTACCTTATTTATTCCAATGGGAGATTTCTTATGCTTTTCAAAGCATGTGTCTTCACTCTTCACTATACTATCTTAGGAATGTATACTTCTCCATAATTACCATCCTACTGATGGTCATCAGAAGTTGCGGCTTCGAAAGACAGTTCCTGTATTTCTTCATTCTCTATGGGTTCATCTATTTCTCCCATCAATTCGTTCCTCCCTTGGCATGTACATGTCGCTTCCTTGGAAGGGTAATCAAAGCAGCTGATACGGAATCGCATTGATCAACAAGTGATGGGTGAGTGATTGAATGAATGTGGGGGAGAGAGAAAATGAGGGAGAGGGAGGAGCCTTCCCCCTCCTACATTTACTCACTTACCAAGCATATAAACCCTGGTTGAGAGAGCTGTTAGCAGAGGCATCTGCAAGAGTCAACTCAAAGATCCCTGAGCCTCAGCATCTCTTCATATCCAGCTTTGCCTTTGCTTGTACCTCCTTTTCACAGTGAGTAGCTGCGGCAGGGTTGAGGAAATTTGGTGATGAACAATTTTATGGGATAGATGGAAAAGCATATTGCTATCCCACCCCACCCGACTATTATTTGTGTGTTTTCTTCCAAACAGATGTTTGTATTCTAGTGCAGCTCAGGATTAGACTGGTTTTAGAAAGCATTATCTGCAAGTGCTCCACAGCCCTGAACTCTTAAGCAGAGCTTTGCAAACTAGGCTAAGGATGTGGTCAAGGTTTATATCAGCGAACCTGATGTTCAGCAGGGTGAAGAGATGCATTTAGGCAATTATGTTAACACACAAATGATACGTTGGTATGCAATATAGAAATGTTATTCAGAAATGATATATACAACATACAAATGATAAGTCTGATAAGCAGTATCTTTTACCAAGCTTGTTATGGGTAAGGCAGTTAATGTAAAGCTGGATTTCATGCAGAGCTGGAAGCATCAGATCTCTTGCAGTGGTACATCTAGGGCTAGCCTGGGTTATTCACCTGGATTTTTATCAACTTGTCAGCATTGTTTGTTTCCTCCTAGATGGTTGCCTCTCTGAAGCCCCGGCCTCTTGTGATTGCCATGGCACTGTGCATCATGTTCTGCCTGGGAACCTTTGTGGATGCCTATCCACCGAAGCCTGAGAGCCCTGGAGAAAACGCTACCCCTGAAGAACTGGCAAAATACATTGCTGACCTTCGGCATTACATTAACCTGGTGACGAGGCAGAGGTGTGCAAGAGCATGAATGTAGTTTTTGCAGTAGTGGGGATGTTTCAGGGGTGATATTTTATGCCCTGTGTTCACCTGTGAATGCTAGTTTCATTTACTCATTTAATTTCTTCTTTCTATGCTCTATATGAGGTGGAAAGTAACACTCTTTCTACCCTGTGCAAACATGCTTGCATGTTGATTGTGGATGTGCAATGGAAAATAATTTGCTGTGTAGTTCTACAGAATGGGAGGAATAAATGCAGCCTCACTCCACTCACACATCCATCTCTAAGCACATTTTGTTAGCGTTTCCTAAGGGAAGATAGCAGCAGTAGCAAATAGGTGGGTATGTGCAATGGGAGATGCAAGACTCTTGCTTGAGAAGCTATATAGTTTACTTGTATGTGTGTCATCTTCAATCATGATTATTCAATGGATCATATTTTAATATTAGATCTCTCGAGAAGCTATGGACTCTCTTTTTATGTTGCATCTGCCTTCAGCCAACTACTTCAAAAGTATCATCATTCAAATTCTATCCTGAGAGAATTTTCAGATTTCACCCTGATAAAGTTTACAGTTGTCAGTCATTGAATAAGCACGTATGTCAGTGTGGTACATGCACATTACAATTACTTTAGAGCATCATTCCTGGTGCAAATGTGTGCACACATAATGAAGCTCTTAATCTGCAGGATTGCTGTGCTTTGCAGCCTTTTAGGAGCGAATGAGGAACCTGGCTGTAAAATGCCCAATTAGCTTTTTTCTCCATTAGTGTTGGCTGCTTGGAACAGCTCATTAGCTGGGCAGGGTTGGGCTTCAGGATTCAGTGACTGTGGTCTAGCAAACGGTCACTAAATGCTGAAGCCCAACACTGCCGAACAGCTGCCAGCCATGAAAGCCTCCACCAGCTCAGGAGCTCTCATCTCTTAGAAACCTAATTGGAAACCAGGTCCAGGAGACTATTTGTAAGCCTTTGTGTCTCTCAGTTGCTTCTGTGTACTATTCTATTACTTCTGAACTCTTCAATGTCCACGGTCTACTGTACTCATAAAGATGAGGAAACTGTTGTTCTCTCTTTGCTGGGCCATGGAAGAGCAGTGAATCTCTTCCTGTAGAAGTCAACTGAAGAACCTTTTCTCATTATCAGACAGAATATGTCTAGTCTCAAGTCATACATCTCCATGTGCAGAAACATGCTTGGAGCTCAGAATAAATTGGAAAATGAGATGGTCAGTTTACGTATGAAACATATAGCTGAACAACTGCTCTTCTCTAGCTAGCTATTAACTGGGAATATTCTACCACATTTCTAGGAAACTCTGGACCTTATATCGTTCTGGATTTTTCAAAATAATGGAGACATAGAAAAAACCTTAAAGATATGTCCTCTGATTTTGGTTCAGCCTTAGTTGGAATGGAAAAGAAGTCTCCCCTAATCTGGGCACTCAGATTTTGCAATAAGCTGTACACCCGAAATCTGAACAGGTGGCAGTCTTAGGCCGAGCTTGTGTGGACCTGGAAGCTAAGGAGGATTGGGTGTGGATGGTAATTGCATGGGAGACTTCCAGGGAGTTCCATGGCTATAGACTAAACTGAGAAGTTTTAAAAAATCCCAGAGGAAGATGGTGGCAAACCACTTGCATACTGTTGCCAAGAAAACTACAAGGGATATATCCATGAGGCCTGTAAAGAATCAGTGCAAAACTAGTGTTTCAGTTCCAAAATGAGAAAGTTTGGACTAAGGCCTAATTTAATATTCTGCTTAAAAATCCTTACCTTCAGCTTGGTTGTGCAGAAATGGATGGTGGTCTCCCTGGCTATTAACAATCTGCATATGATCAATAACAAGAGGCAGTTTGGTGTAGTGGTTAAGGTTTGGGCCTAGAAACCAGCAGACGGTGAGTTGTATTCCAGCCTTAGGCACGAACAACTGGTTGGGTGACTTTGGGCCAGTCCTTCTCTCTCAGCCCAACTCAGCTCACAGGGATGTTGGTGTGGGGAAAAGAGGACGAGGAAGGAGTATTGGTATGTTTGCCACCTTGAGTTGTATATGAAAAAAAGGCAGGATAAAAATCTAAAAAAAAGAAAAGTCTTGGTTATTCATCTCTTTAATTCATCATTTGTTTTATTTATATCCTGCCTTTTTTATCCATCCAGGATGATCAGGGGAGTTAACAGAATAAGTTATACAGAAGTAACATAAACACAAGACAATCAATAGACAATTAAGATGCTTAAAAGGTAATATGTTATCCTTTCAAAACGTATTCCAGAGAATCTGTCCGTCAGTCCTACCTAGTTGATTGTATAATTACAGGGATCGGATAAATAGAACAAATGAATAAAAATTTGGGAAGCTTCTCTCCAAGTGAAAGAATTGGGGAGCTTCAGCCTAGTTACTCAGTGCTTACTTTTTTACCACCAGGTATGGCAAGAGATCTATCCCAGAGACCTTGTTGTCAGACCTTGTTTTTGGAGACAACAGCAAAAGTGACCACAATGCCAGATCACGGTGAGTCTCATCCACTCCATACCCATTTCCACGCATTAAAAATTATTTGTGACCATTTTACATTGGTTGATCTCGACACTGTGAGAAAGAAAAGCAAAGATCATCAGTCAATCACTGTCCCCCCTGAGCTGTTGCAGCTCCTAGCATTATAAAATTCTCCTAAATCTCATTCCACACAAGGGGGAAATAAACTAATTTCTACACTCCCCCACCCCCCAAACCTACATACACAGACAGACAGACAGACATGTTTCTCTTGTTGCAAAGCCAGCAAGCCACCATTCGCCTTCTAGGCTGAAAGTGACCCAAGAGTTCCTGGAGAAATGGATTATCCCCAAATTTCATGGAACTGCAGCCTTTCAAAGGGTTCCAAAGGAAAGACTATTTCTGTGAAATATACTTCAAATATATGAAATCTGAACAGAAATCCAATGACTCATTTCTCAAACACTGCTTGAATGATGGAATCCAAGATGTTGTAGGTTCATTGTTCTGTGCCCGAGCGTATTCTACTGACAACCGGTAAAGATGCCAAAATGTCCTGCGTTTTCTTTAACTGTGAGCCTATTATTCACATCAGCCATCCTTAAGTGGAAGGAAAAAGGTGTTCTCTATAGCAGCCTTTCTCAGCCTGGTCCTCTTCTAGTATTGTGAGGAATACGTTTTGTGATTTCTATGTTAGCATCAGATTGAAGAATGCTGTTATAGCTCCATGCAAACTAGTCCCAGCAAAAATGGCATCTGGGCCCATTTGTTTGCCTCATCTGTGTGTGACAACATCTACTTAGATTCTGAAGCCCACCCAACCCTATAGGGTCAAGGATCAATTCATGATTGCATCACTAGCAAACCATGAATTCAACCTGCCCTGGGTTGTGTAGAGACAATCTTCTTTTCAAGCAGGGAAAAGGAAGAGGCACACCCTGACTTTCTTTTTGTCTTTGTTCTCCACAGGTTTGACGATTCCTATATGTGGTGAGGACTTTCCCACTTTTCAATCAATGGAGCATCGGCTGCCTCTTTTTAAATACTCCAGTCCTGTGGTGTCATTTAACATTTTAAAAAAATGCCGAATCCTGTCCTTTCCCCATTTTGGTTTTCTATCAAATGTTGAATCTTTGGAAACCATCTCTTTGGGGACTCTCCCTGCCCCCTTCCTGCCAGCATCAGGGACACTGCAAGAAATCCTTGTGCAGGGGACGGGCATGGTGTATACTTGTGTTCAGTAGTGGCCTAGGTTTTGTCTGAAATAATGTCTGCCTTAACTCACTAGTGAAAGATCACACTACATCGACCCTTTATTTTATACAACATTAGGTGTGTGTGTGTTTGTATGAATGAATGTATAGAGTATATATAAATGTACGCATTTTCAAGGAATTCTCTCTGGGTCCACAATAAAAAAGCAAGTGTATTGGAGAAGATTTTTGCCTGGTGTTTCTTCTTTCTTTTCACCATTTCAAGTGGCACATTTGGAGCCTTTTCCGCCTTGCAACCAACCAACCGCAGCACAAAGTTGGCCTCGGCAAGCCCATTTTTTCCACCATATCCCCTCGGCATTGTCCTCCTCTTGTCCTCAGCTCGTGGGCGAGAGAGACGTAAGTCGTCTTCAGTTGTCCTGTGATTAAAGTAGAATTTCCCCCTTATTCTGGTACCATCCAAGGATAACCTTAACGGATAGAAATTCTGTATGGCTTTGTCACTCATTACCTTGCTTAACAGTACCAAACTCATTACCAATGGTCAACAGCCCCAAACTCTTAAGCAGAGCTTTGCAAACTAGGCGAAAGATATGGTCAGGGAAGGGAGGGAATTTATATCAGTGAACCTGATGTTCAGCAGGGTGAAAAGGTGCATTCAGGCAATTATGTTAACATACAAATGATAAATTTTATAAGCAATATCTTTTACCAAGCTTGTTATGGGTAAGGCAGTTAATGTAAACTGGATTTCATGCAGAACTGGAAGCATCAGATCTCTTGCAGTGGTACATCTAGGGCTAGCCTGGGTTATTCACCTGGATTTTTATCAACTTGTCAGCATCGTTTGTTTCCTCCTAGATGGTTGCTTCCCTGAAGACCCAGCCCCTTGTGATTGCCATGGCTCTGTGCATCATGTTTTGTGTGGTAACCTTTGTGGTTGCCCAGCTAAGCCTAAGCACCCTGAAAAAAACACTATCCATGAAGAACTGGAAATATATAATGTTGACCTTCAGCATTATAACTTGGTGACAAGTGTATCAAGAATAAGGTGGCTGGAGATGGGTTGTTACCCATGACCTTCTTTGGAGCATGGGACTGATCACAGACAGTTGCACAGCAAGAGTTCCTACAGGGCCCTGTAGATTTTCTATTGATTCCTTGATCTCCAGTATACTAAATAGCACTATATTCCACATTTCCACTTCTTTGGGGACCTCCCCTGTTTGCTCTGTGGCTGCACTACTGCTTCTGTATGTTCACCCTTTAAAGATGGCTACAGTATAGCTAGTTCAGTGCAGTTCTTAACAAAGTGCTAGACTGGAGCTATGTGGAGGGCAGAGGAGGCCCTTACTCTTGAGGAAGCCTGAGGAGATGCATAGGGCAGGAGGACCTACATTTCATCCCTGAAACTTGGATGTGTTTGAGTAGATAGCAGTAGAATTGTGAAGCAAGGCTTCCTGTGTTTGGCAAAGAAGTGCTGAAGAAGAGAAGTGCTCACACAGGACTACAAGCTAGCGGTCCCTCATGATGCTCAGAGTGATCAATTCTAGTGTTGAACTGCTCTTACTATGAGGAAGTTTGCTTCTCGCTATAGTGAAGAAAAGAGATGCAAGGGAATATTCTAAATACTGAATGATTCTCCAAACATATAAGCAAAGTCTCGTTAGTATGTTAAAAAATAGAGTCATACATGGAAAGAGAAAGATTTTTTACAGACAGATTTAAGAAAAGGCAGATGGACATAAGATCAGATAGGTAGTATAAAATGGGTCATAAAGAGGGAAAGAGAATTTGAGAATGAGGTTTACTTTTGCTTTATTGACTATAGCATGACCTTTGCATAGAACATACCTAAATGTAAAACTTATTAAGGCTAATCGGCATGTTAGAACATCTGGAGAACAAGCAATTAAGGAAAACATTTATTTTTTTGCAAACTACAAAAGACAGAATTAATGAATTTACTATAACATGTGGGAACTCTTCTCTTGTAGTTATAAAACAATTCCCACCATTATAGAAAGCAGGTAAATTCCATAATAATGTTTCAAAACTCCACTTTAAAACGTAAGAATTTCATTCCAATTTCACTCAATCTTCAAAAAGCCAGCACACTAAGAATTAAGTGCTTAACAAACCTTCAACATAAGCTGTAAACATTTTACTGATCCTCATATGAAGTGAGGGATTTAGACATGAATATCCCTTCAGCCACATTTACATTGGTGTTTTAGGTCACATGGGCTGGATTGAGATTGTTGTAGTAGAAAGTGAGAGATGTAACTGCCCCAGTAAGTTCCTAGAACTATCCTAAATGAAGTTAAGCATAATGAATATATCAAAGTCAAAATGCTATAAATTATTCTAGTTGTAGCTGATATATCATGCAGTCCATATATCATGATTATTCAAATCTTTGAGGATTTTCAAAAGCCATTTTGCAATGAAGCAATAGTAAATGGAGAGCTACCTAAACTCTTAATTAAACATTAACTCATAGAAGTACAGTTTTGCTCTACCGTGTCTTCTATCAGAAATCCAAGAGATATATCTCTTGAAAGTTATCGTGTAGACCTGTTGAATTTATGGCTGGATAAATATTAATAGGAGTAGGAACAACTTATAATAATAAAATTAGGTCTGTAGAAATCCAGGGAGAAATTCATCAGATCTATTTCTATAATGGGATTGTGAACAGATTGTGGGCTGACAGAAAATCTGCCTGCACAATTACTATTTGAAGTAAAATGTTGCCTTATTCACACGCCATACATTACGTTAAAATATGGCATGGTTATATGTCCAGACGATACTGAAAGTTCACTGCACCTATTAAACTATTAAAATATATTTTTGCATTCACATCATCTTTTTGAAAGTCCCTTTATAGTGAATGGATAGGCAAGCCCTGCCCCCAGATTCACTGCCAGCCAGCACTTAAAGTTAAAAAGAAAGTTTAATGTTTCTCTTTTTAAATTTTTAATAAGAAAAATGAAATCCCTCGTACAGATGAGCTGTCTTCACAAATTGGGGCAGGCTAGGGAGCGGGGAACTGATTTATCTAGTCACATATCTCAATACTCCAGGCTTAGTAGGTGGGGTGCTACAGAATTTATTTCATTTTAAAATCATTTCCCCCCTTTTATTTCCCAGCAAGGTCACAGGGTTTCTCCCTCACACCAGGGTTAGAGGCAAGGATGCTACTACACCCCTCAACTAAGAATTGTGGATATCCTCTGGTTCTGAGTTGGGGAGTTTTTTCCACCCAAAACCTTCAGGTTCCTGTTTAAAGCCTTCTTCAGGGGACCATTTTCATCTCATCCTCAAAAAATGTCCGAAGAGTAAGTTATTTTTCAGTGGTCGCAGATGGGTGCTATTCTACCTTAAAAGCACATTTTTTATCCATGGATTTTCTATGTCAAAAGGGAATTTGCTTTATAACAGAAGAATCCCATCTCTTTGCCCTGATAAAGCATACTTTCTCATTTTTCATTTCATGAGGCTCTGTTAACTGAACTGCAAAATTCAGTAGTATTAATCCTCAAGTTTGAAACACTGAGTTTTTGTAACCACAAATTTCATGCATTTGCTATTTGTATGACTTTTTACATATTTTTAATTATAGAATCCCTAAAAAAGCACAAATATACCCAAACCACATAACAATCCAAACGGAGATTGGTAAGTTACCTTGAAGATAATATGTTTCTTTTTTGCTTGTTTGTTAATGGAGTCACCCAGGATTTACTTTACTCTCTTTGGTTAGAAATTCACACATACATATGAGCACTTTTTTTTAATGAAAGATTCATCTGAAACAAACTTTATTTCTGAAGTGTCTAAAAATGGCCAAAATGTAAATATATGTTTTCAAAGCCTGCACTGTGGAAATGTACATAGCGAAGAATGGCATCACAGAAGTGTGTGTGACTCAAAATATAGTTATCTAGTGAAAGGCTTATACCAAGGGAACCTCTGAGTAAAAACTCTTGGGGTGGGAAAGTTGCAAAAGAAAATGGATTTGGGTGGGTTTTTTAAAAGAGTATTACAATTAAAAGGCATAAACACATCATTTTTATATACAATATAGTAGATTGGGTTTATATTGATCTAGGCATATATGGTTACAGGGAGTTTATTAGTTATGGGTTCCAGGTACAAGAAAATGGGTGAAGTAAAAATGAACATGTAAGGATGGAGCTAACACTGTCCCTAGGGTTGAAGTACAGGAAGGGTTGTTTGCTTATCCTGGGAGTGCTGAGCTAAATTTTTTAGCCAATGAAGTAAAGACAGATATTCTGATTTTTCTGGAGGGTGAAGTAACTTTCCATGGGACCAAGTTAAGGAAGGCTGCCTGCTTATGTCTGGAACAGAGGGAACAAGGAGGGAAGTGGTTGTATTGTTGCTTGGCAAGCTGAAAGGAATCTGTTAATTGTTAATTCATAACAACAATTGCTATTTTTTAAATAAATGTGTTACTATCTGTCTTAATCACTATTAACAACCTTTAGCATTTAAACAGAAAGGTGGGACATAAATTGAACTGATCAGTCGATCAATATTTAGGCAGTTGATACAATGGCAAGTTGCCTACAGTCGTATGTGTAGATGGAGTGCAAATGTTAGTATATATCTATACCACATATATAGACATAGAGATACACCAACCTTTATATGCCACTTGTATCTATAGATCTGTTTCTATATCTTCACATGGAAATTCTTTTCCACACTAGTGTGACTTTTTCTGGCATCAAATATGTAATAGGAAGTTCTGTACCTTTTTTTTTTTTTTTGTCTGCGCTCAGTCATGGCTGACCCTGCAGTGACTGCTTGGACGAGTCCTTGCAGTTTTCAAGGCAACTGTTTTTCGGAAGTGGTTTGCCAGAGCCTCCTTCCTAGGGCAGAGCCCAGCTGGCGAGCGCAGGAGGCGGGGTTTCCGTTGCTTCGCGCCCTTTTCGGGCGCACGCGGTTTTTCGCGCTTACCGGCAACTGCTCCCAACTCCTTTTTTTTGCAAGGCGCCGCCAGCATTTTTTCCTCCCACTGGAGTGAGAGTCCCCATTTATCTACTCACGTAAGTTTTCGAACTATAATTCCTTATTGTTAGATACGGTGGAGAGTAAGGAAGATGATCTTGATGGAAATATGCAGGAACCTAGGCAAAAGAGGCTGAGACATTTTTTAAGTCCAGAATAATGAGATAACACTTGGAAGACGCTTGGCAGACACTTCCCAAACTCACTGAAGTATGAGAAAGAGGAGATATAACACAACAGACTATGGCTTGTTAGAAAAGTTCAACCCTTTGTCAGGGTCAATATTTAACTCTGAGGAGAGAAGACTGAGTGGGGTATGAAAGCTAGTTAGTCACAGCTGCTGAGTTGGGCCCAGCTTCTGGTGACAGTATGGACAAATGGTTTCCACCTCAACCTGTCCCTGATGATAATCTGCAGCTCTTCCAGAGATATTCCCAGGATATCCCTGGTCCTGTCCATCTACTTTATTTATTGTCTTCTTTTTCCTCTAATTCCCTTAAATTTGCCAAGCAGAGACATTTTTTTCTGTGTAAGACCTGATATATTGAGTTTCTGCTTCAAATCATGTTCTCAAGACAGCAGTTGATCTTGTATTTCTTGAGGAGCAATTGGTTCTTCTTGCTGCCCATGTGCTCTTAGTAACTATCCAAAAAGCACCTATCTTTTTTCTCTCACTCTTTCTCAGTATCCAGCTTTTACAGCCATATATTCTATTTGAAAAAATGCTTTAAATATTTTGAGTTTTATTGTTATAGAACGATCTTTATCAATGCTCTTATCAAAGTCTGTCATTTTCTTCTTCCTTAGGATTAATCCCCTCTACTCCAGCACACTTTGTATGTTAGTGTGGAAGGGGAAAGGGTGAACTGATACTGAATACTGAATATTCATTTTGCCAATAAATATATGTTTTTCTAAACACTTGCCTCTTATTCTTTTATGCCTTTGGAGTATAATTAATACTTGCTGAGCAATTAAACCTGATTGGGAAAACACACTCAGACAATTCCAATTGAAAAGGGATGTACTGTTATTTGAATGGCTAATGAAGGAAAGCCCTCTATCTGAAGAGCTGCCAGAAGACAGTACAATATTTGATTGCTCTCCAGTCCAAATCCTTTTTTAAAAAGGAAGGATCGGAAATAATTTCTCCTTCTCCTTCTTCCAAGAGAGAGAAAAATGCCTGTGAAATTCTCATTAAGTGATATAAGGTTCTTGCCCTTTGCAGAGACATGAGGTAGCTAAGGAATATGCCTGAGTGATCTGTCATTGCAAATCATGTCTCCAGCTGTCTGCAGGCTAGCAGAGTTCCCACACTTCAATTAAATGCCAAGGGAAAGATTTCATGAGGGAACTCCTCCTATGAGGCTTATTTAGGTTAGGAAAGGTGGGTGATTGTGAGACTGCAGCCTTCTTAAGGGCAATCTCACACCACAAGGTTTCCCCTCTCAACCCCGCAGACGACCTTCAATCATTTTTATCTCTGCAGATCTCAAAATGCTGAAAGCATCTTAAGACAATCAGGACTCACCCTCCAAATGACCAAAAGCAGAGTATAAAGAATGGTATTCAGTGGGTGTCCCTCCACCATGTCCAAGTTTAGTTTGTGTGTATTTATTTGTACAGCTATCCCTCTCCCTAAATGAGTGCCTGCTATTGTGAGGAAGGGAGGTGGATGGGAGGAACTACAATGTCACTAAAGCACTCTTTCTCTCTTTCATTCAAAAACTGAATGGTGGCTCTACTGGGAAGGAAAGAGTCCGGCTTGAATTTAGGAGATGAGAGGCACAGCAACATAAGAATTCCCACCAGGAGGAAGATACTCTGCCTATTGGTTCTGCAAAGCATTTTCTATCTTTTTTTCCCCCCCCTACAATTCCCCTTCAATTTTACAACTGAACCAGAAATAAAACAGGTCAGCTGGTGAACATAGATAATGGCATGCAGTTGTAGAAGTCTGGAGCTGATTTGGGGGCTATGCAATGTTCTTTTGTAGAAAAGCCCATACTGTAGCTTAAAGCAATAAAAACAATATTTTCTGCAACCCCACAACAATATATAGCTTAAAATTACCACCAAAATAAATGCTAAAGCATCTTGACAATAGGACTTGAAAATTGTTGACATCTAGTTATTTTCCTTCACTTTTTTTCTCAGTTAGATTTTCCTAAATCCACACAATTCATACATCAAAGACTCCAAACAGCTGATCCAAACAGAAAGAACCACTAATGAGGGCTCATGGAAAAAGCAACAACCCCCAACCAAATAAAAACATTTGTTCCAGGCAAGGTGAATCTGGGATTCCTTTGGGGCCTCATATATGTTGGAGTTCCATCTGCTGTAACTGGTAGCAGCAGCAAAGCAATTTACTGTAGCCATATAGGAATGGAAAAAGAGGTCCAAAATGCAGACAAAGTCCACTTCTGGAAGACTGCTGGAGATCTGTATAAAATGTCCCCCCTCGTCCAGAATTAGGTGCTGCAGCACCTGAGCACTGTGGGAGGGGATAGGCAGCTGTACCACAAGAAGAAGCAGTTGTTCCATAAAACTACCCAAGACTTTGTCAGAGAGGTTCTGGGGGAAGAGCACTTTCACTGCATTTCCCTACCCATTTGGGTGGAAACAGAAACTAGCTTTTCAGCCACAACTTTGTAAGGGGGATGTGTGCCTTTTCAGTGCTGAGAGAACTAGTACCCCAAAGACCCATTTTCTCTCCTTCTCTCCTCTTCTGACACTCATGAGTTGTCAAGGGAAGAGGCAGGGATGGCATTTTGGCACAACCCTCCCATTGCCAAGAGATGAATGCTCCTGAAAAATCAATGGCCAGGGACTGAGAGGAGTGGATGCCCACCACAGCTTCATCTGGCCAGTAGGAACAGGGTAGTCCCCTGCCCCTAACCTTATCTTGGTATGATGGTTTTTAGACACAGCATGTGATGGAAGAAGCTGGAAAAATCTTTAACAGTTTCGGGCCCCTTCTCCACCTTCTAACGGTGAGTTGAATATGATGCTATTTGTTCATGTCCTCTAAATCTGTTGCTAAAGCATCACTGGGTGCTGGCCATGACTAGCAAATTGGGCAGAAGAACTCAAATAAGCAAATGTCAATTGGCATCATAGAAATTCCAAACTATAATCTTTAGTCACCCCAACAATAAAGGTGTTATGTGGACAAAGTTGTTGTGATTTATTCAGGTTGCATCAAGGTCCACTGGGATAAAAGAACAACAGCTCTTTTCTATTTTAACACCCAGGAGATACACAGTACTACTTGCAGTACAAATCAGCTTTTACCTGCAAGATTTTTCCTTGATGAGTCCAAAAGCTTGCTCATTGCTTTGACTTTTTGGGTGGTCCAGGTAAGGGTGAATATATTTGAATATATTTGAAAAGGTTTTCTGATACAGCATTCAGTTTTAAAGACAGAAGAAATATGATGGAAAAATTGGACACAAGGCCGTCTCTGAAAAATGAATGAATACAACGGCAATACATGTCTTCCTTATGAAACTTTTACCTAGACGGTAGAAACACATATCTCCATAGTAGTATTTGGGGTTTTATTTGGAGAAGAGGCTGAAGATGGAGCCTTCCAAAAAGAAGAGAAAAGAATTCAAGGTGGATTTATCAGATCAGGGTTAAATTGTCTAGGTTTTGATTTTGGATTGTTAATATTGAATTTTTTTTTTCTTACCAGGTCTGTAAGACGATGATTTATACCTGTAAAATTGATTTATTTGGTTTAGTTTAAAATACATATGTTATTACTGGTATTTTGTATGCTTAAGGGGACAGATCTTTTAGATTTTACTTTTTAGAAAAAATGTAGAAGTTAAAATGCAAAATAGACTTATAAGTTGAAGCTTAAAATATATAGTTTATTATCACTGGCACTCTTAATGCTTTTGCTGATTAGATTGATTGTTGAATATTTTTCATAATTTAGTTATTGTTTAGGGATGAGAAGGGGATGAAGAGGGCTTTTTTAGGAATATTAGAGAAGGTGTTAAATTCTTGTTAATGCATATAGTTGTTTGGAGGGAGGGTGAAGTAATCTTTTCTCTTTTTCTTTCCTTTTCTTCTTTTTGTTTGTAGGTCTTTTAGTTTTGTATTCATTTTATATATATAAACTTTAATAAAATATTATTTAAAAATGAAATGGATGAGAATCAAGCTTAATTTCTTATGCTTTGTAATCATATGTCTTCACTTTTCACCACAATACCTCATAAATGTTGTTACCATTTGCCTGTCCTCTTGATAGTAATCAGGAGTTCCACTGTTTTAAATCTGGTTTGGTATAATTCCACACTGGGTTTAAGATAGTGGTGCATTCAACAGGTGGTCCTATTATGCTTCAAGTAATTAGCCTTTCAAATTCAAAGGTAGATCTGCAACCAAATCCTGCTACTTAGAAAGAACACAAGAAAATAATGTATATTCTACTAGGTAGCAAGTTTTTGCTTATATCCTAAAACCTTGGGGTCCTTCAGATGTTGCTGAGCTACAACTCTACACATCCCTCACAACTGGTCATCCTACCTGGTGCTGCTGAGAACTGTAGTTCACAGTATTTGGAAGGCAAGTGGTTCTATATCCCTTGGTTACACAGATGGATAGCAAATTCTCCCTAGCATGTTGGGAAGATATTGCCTCTTTAAGTACAGGATCCTTTGTACACCTCTGCAATCATATCATGTGTCCACAAGCATATGCCATACATTCTCCGGAGGTGTTTTTTTTTAGATGTGACAGCAGCTCTGTCCACTTTATCTTTAGGCTAACTGAAAACAAGCAAATAATTAATCACTCTTTTGTTTTTTGTTTTTTTTAAATCCATCTCATACTGGTGTAGCGTTTTCAGGGAGGTGGGCAGAGAACATTGGTCCATGAGCTTTACGGAGGTGGGAAATGGGACAGCAGGGAGGAGACTAGAGATATAAAAATGTTCCAGAGTCTGCTCCAGAAATACACAGAGAGAGAAAAAATACAGAAGAAATAATCCGGACCAGCATTTGCTGTATCCAGCTTGCCAGATGCTCAGGGTAAAATTGGGTTCTGGGGTTGGGAGAAAAATTGGGTTCTGGGGTTTGTTTGGTTCTCTAGGACAATGGATTGCCTGAAAAATGATTCAGTATAAGATATTATTACCACCAGCTCTTTACAATGCAGCCTTTTCGTGCCTGAGTGGATAGAATGGAAGGAAGTGCAGCTTGCTCTGATTCAATAAAAAAACTTTTTGCTGACTAGCTGTAGAAAAGACTGCTGCAGGAAGGACAAAATCAGACACCACTTAATGGTGTAACAATGCACCTCCTCAGGCATTTGTTCCTAGTAAACTTGTGAGTTCATAGATACCACACTTGACTATCTTGACTTTGGTGTTTCAGTGAGGCTTTGGGTCGAGTTAAAAAATGCATTTCGCCAAGCAATTAGTCTTTTGTAATGCAGACATGAACTGCATTTGACAAATATATTATAAAAAAAAATCCCCTCTCATCCGTATGGGTGGTATGTGTTTTCCTCAACCTTGGGTCTTCTACCAGAGGCCTGGGAGTTTGAGGCTGCTGTGAGACTAGGCTGAAGCTGCCATAACTAAAGATGAAGCAGGCACGTAAGCAGAGAGGACAAAAGCCAGGAATCTTGTCTATGAGATCCCTTCTGGAAGGTAGATAAGAAGGAACCAGGTTGTAAAAGAAACAAAGGAAAACTGTGACCTGAACCAGACAAAAGAAGTTGGGCCTGAGCACATGGAAACCCCCACCCCAATCCCATCAACAGCTGCCAGACTTGTGAATCAACAAAGCAATGACATTTGGGGATAAAAGCCCACCCACTCTGAGTCGTCTGAGGCTTCTGAGTCACCTGTCGTCTTTGGATCCAGACTTGGTGGCTTCCGTCCCTCTAGCGAGTGCCTGGCAGGCTAGTTGGGAAGGACGTGGGTAAGTGTGGATGAGCGTGTGTGTGTGTGTGAGAGAGAGAGAGAAAGAGCAAATGTACCTTGCAACCAGTAAAGTTTTGCTGTTACTGTAAATTCACTGGGTCTCCGTGTATTACAAAGAACCTCTTGTGCCTCAGTGTTCGGTTGGAAGTGATTTGTGTGTGTTTCCCTAATTATTTCCCGGCTGTTGACCAGGGCTGTGTGTCTTGTCTGCTCCAGCCGCACCTATCTGGAAAACTGAGATAGAAAGCAAGGGGGGCTGACAAGATCCTCAACAGGCTGTGAGTGTGTGAGTGAGTGACTATAAGCCGAACCTGGGAGCAGCGTGTGTAACATTTTTATCGGTGTCAGAAGTGGGATACATGGTTTGGACCCTTTGAATTCATTATTTGAGTGATTAGTTATGCCTTTGTGGAAATTTGGAGATGCCCAACAAAAGGGTGCTTTGTCACTGCCTGCCTCCCAGGCGACAGCTCCACTGGAGAATCCTGACAAGGGGGAAGTGGATTTGGTATATGGTGAAGCGATGGAGAAAATTGTTAAGAAGTTGGGATTGCCTATTGGTGACTTGCAGGAGAAAATGAAGTCAGTGTATTCAGGGAGGGATGTTAGGATAGAATTTGGAAAGCTGTACAAATTAAGAGGAGGGAAGAAACAGAAAGATTTACCTGGAGTGTTGGCAGTAATATTGGGAGTTGGCTTGTCCCAGATGGATCAGCTCCTCACACAGTTGCGGTCAGAGAACTGCTCTTTAAAAGGAGACCTGGAACAACTCAAAAATAACCACCATGTTTTGCAGGCTGATTACCAGCTGCAAAAGAGCCAAATGGTGGAACTAAGAGAGACCTTGGCTCAACTGAAGGATAGTGTAGAGAGGGAAGAAGAATGGCAACAAAAGCATGCTGCGCAAGAACTAAAAACTGAAGCTTTAAAGGACCTTGTGCAGACCTCTGCTAAGAATAAGCGCAGAGCATGTGGAGAATGTAGTAAAGTAGAGGAATTACACAGACAAATAAGGCAACGATCTTACCAAATTGCCTGCTTAACAGGCTCAGACCTAGATGAAACCCCGGACTTTCCCTTTGATGGCAAGGAGCCTTTTGAGGAATCAAGCCACAACCTCCCTGGGGCTTCAATAGCAGTAGTGGAAACCCGAGCACAAACAAGGGGCAAAAATGCCCAAAACCAGCAATGGGAAGAGTGGGAACAAGTCTTCACTCATACCCCTTTATTGGGAGGAGAGCTGAAACAGATTGTTACAGATCTGGGGGCTTTGAGCCCTGACCCCCTCAAATGGACCTGGCGGCTACATCAGCTCAGCCTCCAGTACAATTTGTCTGACCAAGAGATTGAGCGGGTCATATTAACATACCCTGAAGTTCTCACCAAATGGCACACATACCGGCAACATCCTAATCCCCCCAATCCCTGTGACCACCTTAGCATCTTACAGGGGCTCCAAAACATGGTGCAGGACTTAATGACTGGTACCCAATTACGGCTTAAAGACATTGGGGATTGGCAGGGGAAAGAGGACCCTTTATTACTTTGCAATCGCTATTTATGGTATCAATTCACAGTCAGAACAGACCCACCTAATAACAGGGATGAGGGGCGAACGATGGGTGACATCATGCAGCGCCCTTGGAGCAATCAGTCTTTAAAAGGAGTGCTGGGTGGGCTGCAGCGCCCCGAGCGAGCTTGAATCGGGTGAGTGGATGCAGCTTACCCATTAGACTTAGCCGCCTTGGAAGCAGATCTGCGAGAAGCAAGGAAACCTGCTGGAAGTGTTGGAGAGGAAAGTAAAGTAAAGACTGGGGAGGAGGTGCAAATAATAAAAGATAGGTGGGAAAGATTTAAAGTTAACCTAAAGAAGGCACAATTAGTGCAACAGGAAGTAAAATACCTAGGTGTAAACATTGGACGGGAACGGCGGAGGATTGATGTAGACAAAGTCAAAGCCCTGACTTCCATGGCAGCTCCTAAGAATTTGAAATCCCTCAGAACAGTCTTGGGAGCTTTTAACTTTGTTTGCCAGCACATCCCTAATTTTCCAGACTTGGCCCAACCCTTGTACAAATTGCTAAAGAAGGCACAACCATGGGAGTGGGGGCAAGAGCAAGAAAATGCGTTTAAAACACTAAAACTTTGGGCGGGAAGGAATCCTGCTCTTTGCAACCCAGAGACTAATTCTCCCTTTTGGATCCGGCCCAATTTCTCTGATCGTGCCTTTGGAGCTGTGCTACTTCAAAAGGGGGAGGATGGCCAGTTACAACCTGTTCCCTATGATTCATGCACTCTTACCAGCCCAGAACAAAATACACACCATGCAAGAAGGCCTGTGCAGCTGCTGTGTGGGAATTGCAAACCTTTGAGCTTTTTACAGGCACATCACCTATAATTTTGCAGGGATCCCATTCTCCTCTTAAAAACATCTTACAGGCAAACCGTATGCCCACAGTATCCAACCAAAAATTTGCTCAATGGACAGTTTACTTAACTCAAAGAGGGGTATCTCTAGAGAATTTATCCAAGCCCGATTTGCTTTCTGCCTCCATTCTGGAACAAAGCAAGCAGCTTGACTGCTTGCTCAGAGATTGGGCTGACCAAAACTCTATGCCCCCTTTAGCCTCTCTCACTCCAGACCAGGAAATTTGGTTTCCTGATGGGGCTTCAGAGTGGGAGGAAGGGACCAGATATACCTCTTGGGCAGCCATTTCTACTACAGGCTTAAAATTAGGGGCTCTTTTACCAAATTCTTACAGTGCACAAGAGGCAAGACTAGTGGCTGTTCCACAGGTACTGCAATATGTGATAGATAAAGAGGGGGAAAGCGTCCGCACAGTCACAGATAGTGAGTATGTTATGAAAGGGATTACCCACTACATGCAATACTGGGCAAGGGATCAGTGGGTGTCAGCTTCTGGCAAATTGCTAAAACATGCAGAGATGTGGCAAGATATATATAATAATTGGCAGCTCCTGAATGGCTCCATATATTGGATTAAGGCTCACACTGGTTTAGACACTTGGTTCTTCTCCAAAAATGCAGAAGCAGATGCCTATAAGAAAGAGGTTGCCCAACAAGTGTATGCTTTAGCAGTGATAAGTAAGTTGGGGGGAAAGGAACAAATTATTTTGGACTTGCACAAGAAAACCTTGGCAAAGGTATGTCAAGTTGCAACATGGTTCAATCAGCAACAAATGGTTCAGCACATTGTTGCTAATTGCCTGGAATGCCAAGTCCAGAAACGGGACTACTCTAAGTTGCAATTCCCCCTTTATGGTCAGAGACAGATTGGTCCATGGCACACAATTTTCCTGGACTACATTGAAGGATTATCAAGAACTAGGGATGGTTGTACACATCTCTTAGTAGTAGTAGATGGATTTTCTGGCTGGGTGGAAGCCTTCCCCACACGCAATAATACTGCAGACACCTCTGCAAGGTTGTTGTACCAACAGGTCTTTTGTTGCTGGGGCCTGCCATTCCAGATTTCGACAGATAGGGGCGCATCTTTTGTTAGTCAACTCTTTGAAGCCTTCACCTCACAGTTAGGAATCCAGTGCAAACTACATGTGGCTTACCAGCCCCAGAGCAGTGGAAAATGTGAACACATGAATGGGACCATTAAGACCGCATTAAGGAAACTCTGTTTCCAACACCCACAGGCATGGGCAGACTTTCTGCCAACTGTCCTAGCAGCCATCTGAAGCTCCATCTCCAGCTCAGCTGGATACAGCCCCTATGAAATCCTGTTTGGTTTCCCTGTGCACCTTGGGGTGCACTGGGAAACCAGGGAAGGGTAAGTGGATTGGAATCCCGAATGGCTTAAAAACCTAGCAGAGGTAAGAACAGACATGGCTAAAGCCTTAGAACAAGCTGATGCTGCTTCCAGAGAATCCAAAATTATCCCAAGTGACATTAAACCAGGGGATCAAGTTATGGTGAAAAAAGGAAAAACAGGAGGAGCCCTGGGACCATGATGGAAGGGACCACCCACAGTCCTTGATGTAATTGCACCCCATCTAGTGCACCTGGACACAAACAGATGGTGGCACCGCTCCCAAGTTAAGCCTGTGTAGCCTGTGTAAATAGGCTAGATTACTTTTGTCTTCCACTCCTTCTTTTGTCCCCCTGCCCTTTTGATTTTATCCACAGGCTCCAAGCATGAAGACCTACATCCAAATACTAGACCTACATCCTGGGACAATGCCTAGAAGCTCTGCAGCACAGTTCTAACAACAATTTTTTTGTAGAACTGGCACAAACAGCTATGAACAGCTCAGCTTTTTGCATAGGGTGACTTTTGACAGTGGGAGGGGTCACATCCACCTGTTTCTTTGGAATACCCTCCAGCCTAGAGACATTAAGAGATGTTAAAGAATGTCACTAATGACTTGTGGGAGGGAATGTTCTTTCACTCTGGATCTTCTCCAGAACCCGAACCATGGACAAACCAGAGGAGAGTGACCCTGAATCTTTTAGGGGTAGCCAATGCAACTCAGTGTACATATTTCACTAACCTTGGGAATCATAAACACCCACTGCCCTCCAACTCTCCTGTTTTTACTTGTGAAAAGGTCTACAGTATCTCCTATGCCTCTACCCCTTTATTTTTACCTAAAGGTTTCTTTTTGTTATGCAGGCATGAGGCCCATACTCATGTCCCAGCCTACAGTTCAAGGGGGCCTTGTGCCATTTGGCACTTGACCTCTCTATATGCCCTGCCTCCCATGCAAGTAAGCCCATCAACCTGACTTAAATGGGAACTATCATCTGATTGTGAGAGTAACATGGCATTCTTATCCAAAACAGAAGTCATGGCTCTGGCCCTTTCCTTAGAGGGAGTCCTTGCAGTAAGCAAAAGAACCTATATGGACCTAAGAAAAGTGGCCTGTATCCTAGCTAAAAGTGTCAATCTCACATCCTCCCTTACTGCCGCTCTAACTGAAGAAATGACTCTTATCAGGGCTGCAGTCATCTAAAACCGTGTGACTATTGACTATCTACTATTAAGGGCAGGACAGGGCTGTGAATCCTTTCAAGGTCTTTGTTGTTTTAACCTAACCACAAATGAGAACTACACTGAAGCAAAACTAGCCAAGCTTAAAATTCTAGCCTCTCACATCTCCCAAGATCCAGAGGAATTGAACTGGTCTTGGCTCACACCTTGGTTACTGGACTTGGGATCCTGGGGAAGAAAAATTGTTCAAATCTTGCTGTTTGTATTATTTGCCTTGATATTACTTTCCTCAATCTTTCAATGCATTAAATCTGTTTTCCGGAAATATTGTATCTCCATGTCAGCTGGCAGCAAACCTATTGGCAAGAATACCTAAAAAAGCCTGTGATGCTCTGAGTGGGTGATGAGTGAGCCCCATTTTGTGGCATCTCCTGTTTAATCAATGCCAAGGGGAGGAATATGTGAGACTAGGCTGAAGCTGCCCTAACCTAAAGATGAAGCAGGCACGTAAGCAGAGAGGACAAAAGCCAGGAATCTTGTCTATGAGATCCCTTCCGGAAGGTAGATAAGAAGGAAGCAAGTCGTTGAGGGACAAAGGAAAAATGTGACCTGAACCAGACAAAAGAAGTTGGGCCTGAGCACATGGAACCCCCCACCCCAATCCATGGGCTTATAATGAAAACCAGAGCTATCAATGAAAATCTTAGGGTTAAAAACTTAGGTGAAAGTTGGTGACATTATAAATGTGTGAACAAACTGAGGCATGATTTTTGATCACCTATTTATAGACGTATAAAGACTTGGCCTGCATTCCTATTCACACTTATCTAGTAGTAAACCGCATAGAAACCCCTCTGGACTGGACTAACCCTAACCCTAACCCTGTGTCTTTTTCTATTTTCCTTCTTCCCGATTCAGATGTTCATTCAACAAAGAAGATGGTTTATTGCGATCACCCTGACTTTCTGCCTGGCTGTGTTTCTCAATCATCTTGAGACTGATGCACGTATTGCACCTGTATTCCCCGGCAAAGATGCCTCAGTGGATGAACTGGCAAAGTTTTACACTGAACTCCAGCAATATCTCAACTCCATCAACCGACCCAGGTTAGTGAAAATCATTTACTTCTTCAGATCTTCTCTGGTTGCCTCCTGCAGTGCATCCACTGATTGTAGAACATGATCAGACAAAAGCTTCTAATGTGCTGCCTGGAAAATTGAGAGAATCTAAAATCATCTTCCACGGTGCATCTCTTTCTTCTCTCTGGTCTTTCCTGCTGTTGCTCAAACAGATTCTCTGGAAAAGAAAATCTTGCAGATTTTCATAGTTTGATGAATTTCAAGTTGAAGTCATGTATATTGCAAAAATATCTAATTCCCCTAATAAAAATATTTCCACATGGAATTTATTGTAATGTAAAATATTTTTGTACAATATTTCAGCAAGTATATAAGTTAGTGCCATATTCTTCTAAATATGCCTGCATTTTACACATGTATACTTTGGAAATGATATTAGAAGGAAATATCAAAATTATCAAGTTGAAATAGATTGCAAAAATACCTAATTCTGCTAATAAATATATTTCCACATGGATTTTAATCAAGATTTTCCAACACAAGAAAAAAACCAACCAACCAGAGAGAGAAAGAGAGATCAAGTAAAAAAAATCCCCTCCCTCCAAAGGTGGAGAGTTACAGTCAGCCTTGGGGGGCATTTGAAAAGCCTACAAGGTCCCTGACCCTTCAAGTGGTTACATGTCTGACACTGCAATTTTATGTGTCATAACTTGGAATCAACTCACTGTACAGAATGAATCCTACCTTTGAATAAAAACCAAACTGTATGCTGTTTACTTTTATTTAATTAAGTATTGCATGGAGTTTAATATTCCCTAGGATTAAAAAAATAATGACTTCACTATTTTTGGAAACTTTACATCTCTATACACGATTACTATAATAATGTAGTAATACTGTATATGATAGTAATAATACAGTAATATATAATAATATTCTATCCTTCCCTTCTGCATTCAGCAAAGAGGAAATTCAATTCTTTCTTAAAATTCCCCCAGGTGTTCATTGGTTACACTGCACTGTTCACTCATTCACTCTGGATTCCCAAAAAGGCACACTTTGTTTCTGGCTTTGTATCCTCCATGCTTGCCTAGGAAACCAGTTAATTGGTTAAAAGCCAGACTGGTGACCCCCTGTCCTATTCATACCATAATTCTTCCATGTAGTCACTGTCACCAAATGGCTGCCATGGTGGGCATAAGAAATTACAAATACTCATCTACCAGATGCCAAATTGTATGAGAAAAAGTTGCAAAAAATGTGAAGCTAAATGAAATTTACATTTACTTATAAAGGTATATGAAACATTGAAGAATCACCTCTCATAAATTTTCTACTCTTTGCAATTACTAGGATCCAAGTTAAGAAACAAATAGAGATTGTGGTTTTATAAAGTAATATGTTAGGTTTCACATAGCTACAGTGGTTCATGTAACTAGATACAGATAGGTACATATCTGGCTAAGGAAATGACAATGCAACATTTACAATCTGACCTGAACAAGAGTGGAAGTCCCTGATTGTTTGCACCAATGCTATACTGCAAATCTAACATCACTTTTCCTGATGCAGAATCTTTTTGCATTCCTATGTTTGATGAGCCATTTGTTTTTTTCATCTTCACTCAGATTTGGGAAGCGATCCAGCAGCCAGAAACCCTGTGGAGACCCAAACAGCAGTTTGGACTGTTCATCCTGAAAGGTAAGTTTGATATTTGATGCAGTTGAACCTTAACTTCTTTTAATTCTAAATATTAGAAGCAGCTTTTGGAGACTGAGAAAATGGCAGTGCATGGATTCAATCTGAGCTATCCCTCCTCATCTTCCTATTTGCCCCATTGGGAAACAATTCCCTTTCCCACTTTTTCCAGTGAAAAAGAGTTACACAAAGGAAAGTGTTGGGAGCAAGACAGAAGCAGTTGCTGCTCACTGCCTCATTCTAGGGCACCTTTTTTGTCTTTGTCTTCCTTGTCTGGCTTACAACCTTGGAATTTCCTGGTGATCTCTTGGTTGCATATTAACAACATCTGACCTGCTTAGAGTTTCTAGGTTAGATAAAGTGTGCTATTTGATGCTACCTAGCAGGCGTTTATGCATGGATTTCTGTACAATGAGGAACTCTCTATTGCTGGGTTTTTGAATGATATGGAAACCTACATGGATAGAACTCTATGTGCACAGGGTTCCTTAAGCAGATGGCTATTCTCAGAACTCCTACGTAGGGAACTGCCTGATGCTAGAGATGTATCCTGGAGCTCTCATGGAGCAACTTTCATGTGAATAGTACAAGAACTAGGTTGTACCAGCTACCTCAATTAGTTTTAACTTTGAATCTGGTAATGTAATCAGAGAAACAAATAATATGGGAAGAACAAAGGGAGAATCTTTCTCCATTTCTCTCTAGAATACCCAGTGGTGTTTGGCTTTGAGGGCTTGTGGAATAAAGAAAAACAAAATCTGAAATCTATGTATCTATTCATTTCTGTTTCGTAAATCAGGAGTGGATTACCTTTTTGCAGCTCAGCCCAGCACCAAATATCTTTGGGGGAACTGAAGGTCAAAACAAAAAGTGGGCCAGGATTTTTATTGTTTGTGTTCCTGAAATGTGGGGCATTTTCTTTGCTTTTACATTAGGCTAAATATTTTTATGGCTTACAGTAATGTTTTCATACCTCAAACAATGGAACAGTACCCCCTCATTTTTGGCAGTTATGACCAGAGAGGCTTTGAGGTTGGAAAGGAGAGATTTAACTGTAGTTTGGTGGTAGGGAGATAGGTAGCCAGCCAGAGACAGACAAAGAGACAGGCAGACAGGCAAAGAAATTAAATAATACAGGTAGTCCTCACTTACTGATGGTAACTGGGACCAGGAACTCCATCACTAAGCGATGCGGTAGTAAGGTGCAGCGTCACATTACAACGGCAAGTCCAACAGTCCCAGTTGCCATTGTCAGGTGAATCCCATGGGGCACAGCATCCTCTGGTCACATGATCACCATTTGTGACTTCCTGCTGGTTTCCCCATTGTCTTTGCTTGTCAGAAGCTAGCAGTGAAAGTCACAAATGATGATCACGTGACTGCAAAACGCTGAGACGTTATAATTGCGAGGCAGTTGCCAAGTGCCCAAATTACGATCAAATGACTGTGGGGATGCTTTGACAGCCACAACTATGAGGACCCATCATAAGTAACCCTTGTTCAGTGCAGTCGTAACTTCAGTCACTGAATGAGTGGATGTTAAGTGAGACTACCTGTAAAAAGCTAAACAAATCATGTTAGATCATTTAAAAAGCATTGAATCTGAACATATTCAAGGCACTTCCAGTAAGTAGAAATTGACAGAAAACTCTTCTCCCAAATCTGTGTTAACACCATGAGGGATTTTGGAGGGTATGTGTGTATTCAGCACTCTGGAGGAACCAAGCTTGTTAAGGGCTGAAATTGAGTAGCAATTCTTTATTGAGTCATGCTTGATACTGGAACAAATTACTAGTTCGACTGGAATAAATTACTCTTGCAGAACTGAGAATGAGAACCAGTACTTCTCTGCCCTTATTGTGTCCGCATTTAGCCACCTGGCCACCCTGCTTAAGGTGACTCATGCAGGCTAAGGGGGGTCTAGAAGTTCACCTATAGGGCTGTGCAGAGGAATATGCCAGGCATCTGTTGGACAAAATCACTCAAATCTGCTCCCAGTTGAACTCTAGCCCTGGTACAGGTCCTATGGAGGTACCTTGCATGCAATCTTGCCCTGTTATCTGGGATGAGTTTGATCCTGTTGGGCCTGATGAAGTGGGCAGGGATGTCATGACTGTAAATTCAGCCACCTGCCTGTTAGATCCATGTCCCTCCTGATTGGTGAAGGCCTCCTGGGAGGTGATGTATGGCTGGATTCCAGTGGTGGTGAATTCCTTCTTGAGAGAGAGGTTGTTTCTCAATTTTTGTCCAGTATCCAAGCTTCCCTTTTTAGGGAAGGTGTTGAGAAGGTGCTCACTCAACATCCTCAGAGAATCCTTGATGAAACAAATGATCTTGGACCCCTTTTAGTTCAGTTTCAGACCTGGACATAGGACTGAAACAGCATTGGTTGTGCTTTTGAATGACCTCTGGTGTGAGCAGGATGGGGGTAGTGCATCCATCCAGGTTCTTCTTAACCTCTTGGCCTTCTAGTGTCAAGGGTTTCCCACCATTGATCCTGGATGGGGTAGCACTGATCAGGACAGACCTGATGCACAATCTGGGGGTCCTCTTGGACTCCTGCTCCTGCTTAGCCATGGCTAAGAGGACTTTTGCACACCTTTGAGTTGTGCTCCAGTTGCACCCGTTTCTGGACCGGGAAGCTCTGCTCGCTGTCACTCATGCCCCCATCTGGATTACTGCAATGTACTCTATATGGGGCTGTCCTTGAAGAGCATTCAGAAGCTTTAGCTGGGGCAGAATGCAGCTGCACGGGTAGTAAATGGTGTCAGGTACTTGCCCCATGTAACTCCACTGCTTTGTGAGCTGCATTGGTTGCCAGTGTTTCTGGGTGTAATTCAAGGTGCTGGCTGTCACCTTTAAAGCCCTTCATGGCTTGGGACTGGGTTACCTGAGGGACCGTTTCTACCCGTCCAATCCAGTCTGGCAGGATTGGCATGCTCCGGGTCCTGTCAGCCAAGGAATGTCGGCTGGCGGGGACCGGGGGGGGGGGGAATGCCTTTTCTGCCATAGCACCTGTCCTCTGAAACATCCCCCCTCTGGAAATGAGGATGGCCCCGACCCTGTTGGTCTTCTGTAAGGCCTTGAAGACCTGGTTAGGTGCCCGGGCCTGGGGTCCTGTGTGTGTTAAGGGCCCTGTTTCCTGGTTATGTTAATATCTATGGATTATAATTTTCTTGGCTGCTATATATATTTAACCTTCTTTTGTATTGTGTTTGTAATTTGGTTTTCATTGATTTTATGATTGTTCACCACCCAGAGCCACTTTGAGATCGGTGGCCATATAAATTGAATAAATAAATAATAAGAGAGTCTTTTCTGCCACAGTGCCCGCCCTTTGGAATATCATTCTCCTGGAATGTAGATTGGCACCTATCTTTCTGGCCTTGAACAGAGGTCTGAAGATGGCTTTGCCATCTTCCCTGGAGATCTGGTAAAGGTACTGTGGAGCTTGCTAAATGGCTATGTGGTTAGTAAATTGAATTGCACTCCTGCAGGTTATGTGTTTGTGTCATTAATATTTATTGTTTATAAAATATTTTAATGGGTTTTGTTGTATGATTATAGTCATTTAGTTTTTTTAGTGTGTGTTTTACCTTTGTGAGCCACCTAGAGTCACATATGTGAGATAGGTGGCTGTATAAATAGGAGAGATAGATGATAGATAAATAGACAGACAGAAAGTTAAATAGACAGACAAATAAATAAATACATATTGCAGTAACACTAAAGGTCTGGTTTTAAATCTGAGTGACCCAGTAGGCTTCATAGATGTGGCTCGTAGGAGGGGTGTAGAATTTCCTGTCTGCATTGTCTATTAGTTTCTTCATTATTTCTTCCAGGAACTGATTCTCAAAAGCAAGGAGCCAATAGATGGCTGAACGCAGAGCCCTTGGTGTTTCTTTTCGTCATCAAGCCATCATTGTTGCTCTCTTGGAAGAAGACTATCTTTTATACAGTCTTCTTTTCCTCCTCTTGTTGAACCAAATCCTTTAAATAAAGTGAGTGAGACTCCTACTGCAATATGTTTCAACTGATTTTTCACCCCTTTTTGTTTTCTTCTTTTTTCTTGATTTACTAAAGCCAAACAGAGAGCTTTTAATTGGCTATGTAGATTGTGAGGCTGCCCAATTATATTAAAATATAAGTATTATAACCCAAACCAATCTAGAACAATTAACAGTGGCAGCATACATAGATACACCAAATGAAGCAACAGCAATTTAGAAATAAACTAGACAACCTGTAACCCATTGGGTCATTGTTTCAGAGATATTTCCTTACCTAAAGAGAGAAACAGAATGACCAAGGGCAAAAAAGCAGTGTGAGTGTGAGCAACTTGTGACTTGCTGCTGGCTTTCCTACTGATTTTGCTAATGGGAAGCTGGCAGAAGTCTTCCTTCCTTCCTTCCTTCCTTCCTTCCTTCCTTCCTTCCTTCCTTCCTTCCTTCCTTCCTTCCTTCCTTCCTTCCTTCCCTCCTTCCCTCCTTCCCTCCTTCCCTCCTTCCCTCTCACTTCCCTCCTTCCTTCCTTCCCTTCCTTGCTTCATTTCCACATATAATATAGGATTGCATGGGTTGCTCTCCCCTCACAACCCTCAGGAGACCCCAGTGAAGCTACTGCCTCCTCCTCCTCCTCCTCCTCCCCCTCCCGCTCCCCCTCCCCCTCCTTCTCCTCAGCTGACCCGCAGAACTGCCTGCCACTTTGCTGGGGGAGGTGGAACAAAGGGAGCCACGGACTGTGAGGAAAACTGCACCCCTGCTCCCCATTCCAGTGTGTCCCCAAGAGCCCCCTCCCTCTAGGGGGGAACAGGGCTCACCCATCGACCGCTGGCACCCTCCATCCAGCCCTACCTTGCTAGCAGGCATCTGTTGCTCCCTCGTCTTTCCCTCATCACCAACTGCTGTTAAGAGATTTCAGATTTCTGCCTTGGTTCCAAAGTGGCCAATTGCCGCTGGCCCATCAGGTCTTGCCACCAGCTGATTGGGCACAGGGGACAGACGGAGGTGGGAAAGAGGTCAGGAGTATTCCCAGGATGATCCTGTGACCTGGGCTGACTGCTGCAGTGCAGTGTTGAAGCAGCCACAAATTTCCCAAATTTCATTCCCATGGGAGTCATGGGTCCCTACATTCTTTACATTAGCCCATTTGAGGAACCTTGGTTGGAAAATTGTTGCCCTATGAAGCAACATTTCGCTCAGTTAAAGGTTACAGACAGAAGAGTTTTAGTAGTATATAGATAGATTATGTTGGAATACATATCAGAAAACACTTTGAAAAAAGGTGGGAGAGCTGACTAGCACAAAATGTTTATTGTGTCTGGTTTTATTTGGTGCTTCTAAGTTCAAAGCCAAATGCCAATAATGAGTGAGAACTAAGTGAGGCTCAAGTATCGCTTGCCACTGTGGGAACGCTTTTTCCCGAGCCCAACATATCCAAATACAAGTGAAATCTAACAGGCTGACACAGTGGTTCAAAATCCAATCTCACTTCCTCTTAGGGAAATAAAACTAAGCCCTCTTCTCTCAAATCTCTGTTGCTAACATAAAACTAAAACCCCTGTTTTGAAGCAAAATGAAATGTCTGCAGCAGGAGACAAACCCTAAATAATACTGCAGTAGTCCTAAATACTTCTTGGAAACTTAGGTGATATGATCCAGAATTAGAAAAACACCACGTTCTACTAGCGTATTAGAATATGTGGAGGTTATGCTCCAGTTACAGGTACAAATGAGGTATATGTTAGTAGTTGGGAATAAAGTAATAAAAAGGGAACTGACTATTCTGTGCCTATTTGAAAGTCACAGAAGAAGCTCATGTCCTATGTATGAACATTTTAAATGGATAAAAACCAAGCTTAATGATCAATCTGCATCTATATAAGGTATTGGCCCTAGACACTGGCTATGTAGATGTTCAAATCTCTACCCAGTCAAAATGTCCATTGGGAGATCTTGGATCACGATTGTAACACTTCCTTCTTATGGGAGTAGTATCCTTATTATGAACAAAATAATATGAACTTCATTAACATGACTAAGAAAATATGAAACGGTCCAGGTAACCAAATAACATAAGTAATAAAAATTACTTCTGCTGGATCTGGTGGAGTTGCTCTGCCAGTAAAATCTTTATTTATGTTATTTCTAAAAAAGATGCTACATTAAAGAGTAAGAAAATGACTAAGAAAATGACTAAGAAAATATGAAACACTCCATTTAACTAAACAGGATAAGTAACAAAAATTACTTCTGGATCTGGTAGGGTTGTTCTGCTAGTAAAAATGAAAATAATAATGTTATTTCTAAAAAACACGCATTACTGCAACAAGATCTGCCACAAAACAAGTCCATATTAAACATGCCATTTTGAAACTAATAGTGGTGATCAGCATAAGCACACAGGTATTCCAAATATTTGATTATGGCTTTTAATCCATGGTTCTTATCCAGGTGATACTTCTAATCCCAACAAGAATTGGGACTCTCTGCAGACCTCAAAATGCTGAAACATCTTAAGCCAATCAGGACTCACCTTCCAGATGACCAAGAGTCCCTGTTTAATTTCTGTGTGTATATTTGTACAGCCACTCCTCTCCCTAAATGAGTGCATGCAGTTGTGAGGAAGAGGGGTGGATGGGAGGAATTACAAAGTCAGCAAGGCACTCTTTCTCTCTTTCAAGAGAAACTGAATGGTGGCTGAACCTCAGCCAGAAAGGAAAGAGTCTGGCTTGAACCTAGGAGGTGAGAGGTACAGGAACGCAAGAATTCACACCAGGAGGAAAATACTCTGCCTACAGGTTCTGCAAAGCATTTTCTATCTTTTTTTTTTCCCTACAATTTTGGATACTGTATAATTCAGCCAGAAATAAAACAGCTCAGCTGGTGAACACAGATGGTGGCATGCAATTGTAGAGGTCTGGAGCTGATCTGTGGGGTATGCAACAATCTCTTGTAGAAATGCCCATACTATAGCTTAAAGCAATAAAAGCAATACTTTCTGCAACAATAAAGGTGTTATGTGAATAAAATTGTTGTGATTTTATTCAGTTTGCATCAAGGTCTACTGGGATAAAAGAACAATAGCTCTTTTCTGTTTTAACACTCCAGAGATACACAGTACTACTTGCAGTACAAACCAGCTTTTATCTAGCAAGATTTTACTTTGATGAGTCCAAATCTTTCTCATTACTTTGATTGTTTTGGTGTTCTAGGTAAAGATTAATCTATTTGAAAAGGTTTTCTGATACAGCATTCTGTTTTAAAGACAGAAGAAATATGATGGAAAAATTGGGACACAAGGCCTCCTCTGAAAGATGAATGAATACAAAGGCAATACATGTCTACCATACAAAACCTTTGCCTAGATGGTAGAGACAAATATCCCCAGATTTGATAATCCAAGCATACTATTCCAGAAATAAATTCATAAACATATTGATGTGGAATTTCTACTTGGAAGTTCATGCACTGAGGTGTCCTCAGATGTTTCCATTTTCCAGGACACTCTAGATTCAGTCCTTGATGTTGTAACACAGTTCCAAAGCATAAGATAGATAGCTGCAAAACCTCAGGCAAATGACTGAGTTAGTCCGTTCTGTGGTGTATTAAAACTGATACATGTGTGTTGCCTTAAGTAGAATGGTCTGGAGTTGTCGTTGTGGTAAAGGGATGTGGTATAGTCAGCAAGAGAGGACAGCAACTTAGAGAATTGGACTGACAGCAAATGTCAGGATAATTGGAATCTCTCATGTTCATTATTGCATCTGTCTAGGAAAGACTAGTGATTTGACACAGAAGAGCTCATCTATTTTACGAGCCTATTGGTATATCAGAAGGCTATGCTCCAATTAGAAGGATATATTCCAATTACAGGTAGAAATTAGGTTCATGTCAATAACTGAGAAAAAAAAATGGTTTTGACTTCCTTTGAGAGCCATAACGAGCTGACGTCTTACTGGCCTGCTGGCTAGTAAGACAGCTTTTGCGAGGGAAATCACAACTGGATGTTGGATCTGGGCCGATGTAATCTCTCTGGATCAAAGGAGAGATCGTTGAAATCATTCACATGACTCCGGACAGCCGCTACTCATGAGTAGCCCACGGAAACTGTCATTTTAGGGTTGACCTGTGACTGGAGTGGCTGGAAGTTGGGATTAGATCAAGCTCACACTCGCAAAGCAGCCTTATGGGACCTAAACTCAACTGAGCCTTATATCTTAATCACTTTTTTGGATTAATTTCTTATTTGCTGTATATTGGAGAGATTAAGACCCTTCGGACTAGCAAGGCTTTATTGTATTCATTAGGTGAGTTTCCGCCTCCTTAAAAGACGATGGTGTAAATTTGATCTTAAACATTTTGAAAATATATGATTTTTTTTTTTGGACTCTGCAGCAAAAGGTTCTTAGTATATGGATTTTGGAAAGTTAATAATGGATTAAGGGGCCAGAAAAATTTGGAATTATAGTTTTGAATTAATTAAAAGATATCTTCTCATGGGAAAATGGCAATTGCTTTGGTTTCTTTATGATAAGGAGACCTTGAAGGCTGGACATTAGAAGGAGCCAGAGGACAGAGAAAATGGAGCAGAAATCCTTAGTGCAAGCTTTTATATACCTCTCAGCCAAGTTACTGGATAGAATGGATCAATTGCTTGAGGAACTGGAAAGAATATGTTTTAAGGTAGTTGTAAAATAAGAACAAGTTATAATGGATGTTTATTAAATTAATTTAAAGGAGGACCTAAATGTAATGCAAATGGATCTGATGGACGATTTACCCTCTAAAGGAGATGAACAAATATTAAACCAGAAAATAGATTTGGATAATTTTTTTCTTCTGGATATACAAAGGAGTTCTGCTAAGGTTTGGAAATACTTTTTCAGAAGTGAAGGGCAAAAGGATAAACTTTACCTAATGGACATGCAAAAGAAATCTGTTAAAGTACTGAAAGATTTTTGTTTGGATATACAGATGACCAGCAGATTACCTGAGACTTTTTTTTTGAAGAGGTTAAAGAATAGTTTTAAAAATTCAGGAAAGGTTTATAGGGTTGGCTTATTGGATCAGGGCTAAAGGAGGAGAGTAGTTGGGTCTAGTTGCCCTTACTGGAATTTTGCTGACAGAGAACGATTGATGAGGCATTTGAATTTTGTTCTTTTGCTACCTGGGAGATGAGTTATGGGGAGAAGAGAGATTATGTTTTGTTTAGAGATGGTGATAAGCTATTAAAATTGTTTTTATCTGCTGGGATGAAGAAGGAAGTTACTTTTCCTTTTTCCTTTCCTTTTTTTTTTAAATTTTGTTTTCTACACTCCCCCTGCCTTTTGTATATTTCTGTTTGTATTTTTGTAGTTTGTATTGACTTTTATTCTTTTCATTTATAATTCTTAATAAAATTATTTTTAAAAAATGAGGAAAAAAATAATCAGTCATTTTTCTAAATAAATAAACAATCCATCTCTTACTGGTGTAGTGTTTTCAGGGAGGTGGGTGGAGAACATTGGTCGCACAGGCTTGTCCATGAGATGTATGGAGGTGGGAAGGGGACAGCAGGAAGGAGACTAGAAATATAAAGATGTTCCAGAGCCTGCCCCAGAAAGAGAGAGAGAGAGAGAAAGAGAGAGAGAGAATACAGAAAAAATCATCCGGACCAACATTTGCTCTATCCAGCTTGCTGGATGCTCAGGGTAAAAACTGAGATCTAGGTTTGGGAAAAAGAACCTTGGTTTGCTTCTCTAGGACAGTAGATTGCCTGAAGTATAGTCCAGTATAAGATATTATCACGATCATCTCTTTACAATGCAGCCTTTTCATGGATGGGTAGATAGAATGGAATGTGGTGAAGTTTGCTCTGATTCAGTAAAAAAAATTATGCTAACTAGTTGTAGAAAAGACTGCTGCAGGAAGGACAAAATCAGACACCAATTAATGGTGTAGCAATACACCTCCTCAGGCATTTGTTCCTACTAAATTTGTGAGTTCATAGGCACAACACTTGACTATCTTGACTTTGGTGTTTTAATGAGGCTTTGGGTTGAGTTAAAAAATACATTTCTCCAAGCAGTTGGTCTTTTGTAATGCATAGACATGAACTGCATTTCACACACAAAAAATAAAAAAATTAAAAAAAAATGAGTTTCTTGCAGAAAGATTCATATGGAATATATTGTGAGAAATATTTCCGGAAAGTTTGAAACCAGTTTTGGGTGTATAGCATTGCCTAGTAGTCTCAGTAGGGTTAGAACCAATCTTGCTTAGGTGTGGAAGTTAAGCAAAGAGGGGTCTGGTTAGTACTTGGATGGGCAACTAGTAGGGAATACCAGGTCTGTAAGGTAATCTTGGAAATTGAAAAACATCTTGGAAAAAGGCAGTGGCAAATCATTTCTGTACTGTAGCCAAGAAAACTACATGGACACTCCCATCTAATCACCAGAATTTGAGTTCAGCTTTAAGGAGAGGTTTTCTTGTTTTTGCTAATACTGTCAACAGTTAAAAACTACATCTAAATTTTGACTGCAGGAATTTCTGTAAGCTTATAATGAGAACCAGAGCTATCAGTGAAAATCTTTAAAACTTAGGTGAAAGTTGGTGACATTATTATTTAAAATTTTAAAACTTTAAAAAGTTTCCATTTTAAAAATAATAGTGATGATCAGCATAAGCATACAGGTATTTCATATATTTGGTGATGGCTTTTAATCAAAGGTTCTTATCCAACTGATATTTCTGATCTCAACAAGAACTATAGAATTCATGCTAAGATCCTGGTTAAGTGCTTTTCACAAAAGCTTTCTGATGGAGCCACAGAGGCTCTAGTGTTTCTTCTATATTCTGATAACGTAACTGAACAGATTTTTATAGGAATGTTTTATTATAAAGTTAAGATTTTGTGAAAAATAGAAGCTTCTGGAGAGGCTTACCAGTAAGTAAGTCTGTTTCAATTAAATGACCCATAAACAAAAAGGTTCAAGAAAGATAAAGTAAAAACTAAGATCAGGGAAGTTAATTGACATTTTTTATAGTTTTGAGCACAATTAATTTTAGATAAAAGCAATTTTTGAGAGGGAATGACTGCTGATTACACAGCAGCTGGGAAGAGCCAAAGACAGCCAACTTTTTGGAAGAGACAGTGGCATCACTGTGTATATTATCTTTCTTCTGCAATCTGGACGGTTTAAAAATACATTGTTTAATAGTTTTTCACCTATCTGCATTTCCCTTCAAATTCTGCATTTAAGGTTCCTTTCCTGCCCTTCACACGTTTTCTATTAACAGTTTGTATCTCTAAAGTATTGCTACACGTCTCCATTCACAGATTCATAGAAATAATAGTTATAAGCCCTCTCCTGGGGTCCGTTTGAACCCAAGGGCTTGAAAAGCATGGGGGAGACAGTTGCGCAAGCAGTTCTGTGCCCTACTTTCCCTGACCTCCATGTGCATGTTTGGAAGGCCTGGAGGGGGCCTGTCCTAGCAATTCCAGTTGTTGAACACAAGTACCACTCCACCTTCCATCTAGGACCCAGCTTTACTAGGGGCTCAGATTATTCCAAGGACGGGGAGGCGTCTGCCTTTCAGCCTTTCCTTTCTATAGACAATTAGAGAAAACAGAACTATTATAAAAAATCATGGAGTTGGACGAGTTCATTGAGATCACAGAACGCAACGCAATCTATCCCTATTACAGCATCCCTGGTCGATGCCAATTCATTCTCATCCAATAAAGAGGAAGTCATCACCCACTACGTGATGGGATCCGCTGTCCAACGATGTTTCTGTTAGAAAGTTGATTCTTTCATTTAATTGGGATGTCTCTTCCTGTCCCATCAGACCTTGACTCCATATTCTGCACTCCGAGACAAGCAAGAGCATAGGCCAGTTACGTATGCCGTTGTGGAATCTCATTGTATTATTATTATTATTATTATTATTTTTTAAATGTGTTGCCCCCTTTTTCGACACAATGATTCTTGGCCAAATGTATTTTGCTTCACAGCAGCAGAACTGATTTCCATGTTCTTTCTGTACTTGTTGATGTTGCCATGAGTTAACCATGTAAAATTGCTCATGCAAAGACTATTCTTTTTTTTAGTCAGGATATACAAACAGGCATTTTGGTTTTTGTTTGCAATTTATTTTCATATATCAAGAACGTAGAAGCATATAAAATGTAGGCTTGTTGCAGAAAAACGGAATATAAGTTGTTTGCATCACAATTCCAGCTATAGTGACTATTTTAAAAGTGGGCCCTGTGAAGTCCTTAAGTCGAGGGCCTGGTCACACTGCTGAGCATAGGGGAGGAAATACGCTGCATGCAGGATCCCACTGTTTGTTCAAACCATAGTTTCTTTAATTAGGATTCCTTGCATAAAGTAATGTATCGATGGAGTGCTTCATTGCAAAAGTCAGTGCTTTTAATATATTTATATAATTAAAAAAAAACCTCAGCAGTAACAGCACTTTTGCTTGAAATCAAGGAAAACAATAACATTTGGGAAATATCAGTCTGAACCTCTTCCAGAAAAAATGGTGGTATTAGAACTTGTTCGAGAGTCTTATGCTCCAGCAGTTCAGCTCTAAAGAATGCCCAGTAGGGGGAACTAGCTGATTATTATTTCAGTCTTCACTGCAATACTGAACCAACAGGTAGAAGAAAGGCAGGACACGCTCATGAACATCAGCTGGCACCAAGGAAGTATGATGAAAATTCCTTAATTTCACAGCACTTAGAGAAGTTCAAGCCCATCTCCAAATGGGAAAGTGTAGACATTTTAGATCAAGTCAGGTCTAGGAATGCAAGAGGATTCTTAGAAGTCTGGCAGTCTGACAAATCAGCCATTGACAGATGTATAGAAATAAATTCCATTTATACATCATTCAAAAACCAAAGGTCAAAGAAGGGGCAAAAAGCCTTGAGCACATTTGTCCTTATCACTCACTCCCACCAAGCAAAGAAGGAACAATATCCCCAATCAACACATCCTTCCCAAACCCACACAAGGCTAGTAGGACAAGTTGCTAACTTTACTTCCCCACATAGAATACTATTTTTTTTTAATTTAATTCATAGGCTGCCTGACTTCCAAATGATTTACCTAAATTGTGGGGCTGCCCAATTATTTTAAAATATATATATTATAAACCAAACCAATCTAAAACAATTAACAATGGCACCACACACGTGCCCAATAGAAGCAACAATAACAATAATTTAAAAGTAAAGATGGGCCTCAAATTTACCCAGTTTCCTTTGCATAAGTACAGAAGTGCATTGCTCTCTTTGGTGATTTTTTTCAACTTCCTAGTCCAGTTTATTCTCTGAAGTTCCCCAATCTCCTGTCCCAGAAATAACCTTGCTTGGCTTTTGAGACCAGATAATATAAAGGTAATATAAATATAGCAGGTGTGTAAGAGCCAAATATTACTTAATAACTCAAAAATTCTTTTCTTAAATGCCAGGGAAAAGAAGAATGAAAAGTGCCACTAGAAATGCCATAATGTAGGCACCTGGAGACCTGGTCTGAGGAGGGCCTACCACAAAGTGGGCACCTTTAGTACAAAGGCCATTTCTCCCATCTGTTTTTGGGAATGTTGGACTACACAACCAAAAATGCTGGGCTGATTTAGGCTAAGGCTGAATTTGGGAGATGCCAATGACACCCCTTCTTCCGAATCATTCTAAAAATGCAAATCTCACATTTTGTGAGGAGACTGTCCTGTCAGTCAGTGTGGCCTAGTGGCACCATGTAGCCTTGTGCATCACTACAGAAACACATTGCAATATTTTGGTAAGTGTTGAACTTCCTTGGCAGAGAAGTATTCTCAAAGTTAAATATACAGCAAATCAAAACTGTGCTCTTTTCTTTTCACTTTATTGTAAGTGGGCTTGGCATTTGAGTAATTCAACACAGGCAGAACTGAATAATATCAGAAAGAAAGAAAGTGTTCCTTAAATATAAATGGAATAGAATAACAAGGACTTAAGAAAGGTAATGATGAAAATCATCTCTTTGAAGATTCTTTTATCTCCTAGGAATTTTATGGAACACCCATTTGTCTCAAATTATGTCACCAACTTTTCAACTGCCTATCCTGAGATACACTCTACATTGCCATCTAGGATTTCTGAGCAAAAAAGAAAAAAGAAAAGGAGATTAAACTTAATCTCATGAAGGGGATTGGCAGAAGAGAAGAATTTAATGAGGAAAAGGCTATCTAGGCAGAGACTGGTGCTATGTAACCAAGAATGCTATCAGATCAATGTGCTTTACTTCCAAATAATCTATATTACAAACTTTCCAAAATTGGGGGCACTCTCCAGATGTGCTGGACTACAACTCTCCCTTGGTAGCAAGGCAATAATTTGAATTGTAGTTTGAAGTGTCTTAAGGGCTTTAGGTTGGTCTTTTCATATCATAATTTTCTGCCTTGCTATTAATTGGTAAACTTCTTGAGTTCAGTGGAACCTACTCCCAATAAACCACATATAAGATTGCAGCCTAAAGTATCTATTTCTAATTCTTGTACCACTGTTTCATTTTAGTATTGAATATTTGCATCATGCAAGTCATTTCCATTTCATGACAATGCTACGATTATCCTACTTCAAATTTCAGAAATGAGAGCACTCAGGAGAGAGTGTTGTTTTATACCATGCATAGCACTGCATGCAAAATTTATTTATCTGTGTGCCTTTTTCCCAGGGATCAATTCAACACGAGAAGACATTGGTGACTGGAACTGAAGCAGTGTTCACCTCTGTTACAATACATACCAGAAAACACTTTGAAAAAAGGAGGGAGAGCTAACTAGCACAAAACATTTATTTTTGTCTTTTTTTAATTTTGTGCTTCTAAGCTCAAACCCAATGTCAATAATGAGTAAGAACTAAGTGAGGATCAAGCATCGCTTGCCACTGTGAGAACACTATTTTCCAGGTCAAATACATTGAAATGCAAGTGAAATCTAGCAGGCTGACACAGTGGTTCAAAATCCAATCTCACTTCCTCTTAGGGAAATAAAACTAAGCCCTCTTCTCTCAAATCTCTGTTGCTAACATAAAACTAAAACCCCTGTTTTGAAGCAAAATGAAATGTCTGCAGCAGGAGACAAACCCTAAATAATACTGCAGTAGTCCTAAATACTTCTTGGAAACTTAGGTGATATGATCCAGAATTAGAAAAACACCACGTTCTACTAGCGTATTAGAATATGTGGAGGTTATGCTCCAATGACAGGTACAAATGAGGTATATGTTAGTAGTTGGGAATAAAGTAATAAAAAGGGAACTGACTATTTTGTGCCTATTTGAAAGTCACAGAAGCTCATGCCCTATGTATGAACTTTTTAAATGGATAAGAACCAAGCTTAGTGATCAGTGTGGATCTGTATTAGGTATTGGCCCTAGACATTGGCTATGTAGATGTTCAAATCTCTACCCAGTCAAAATGTCCATTAGGAGATCTTGGATCACGATTGTAACACTTCATGACCTACCTATTTCTAATATAGATATAGATCTATATCTACAGTATATTAAATCATGATTGGTGATTAGTTAAATTGACAGACTATGCAAAATATGTATGTTAAAATGTAGTTTTAGAGTAAGAGGTTATTTTATGTTTCATTTGTATCTGATGTATAAGAAGTTGGAAGTCATTCTTTTTGTATTTCTGTTTTTCTTCTTCTCCTTTTCTATTTTTCAGCACTTCTTTTTTCCTTATTTGTAGCTTGCTTGCTTTCTACTCTTTTTCTTGATTATTAGTTTGTGTTACTTTTTATAATTCTGCTTTTTAAAATTTAATAAAGCTATTATTAAAAAAAAGATTGTAACACTTCCTCCATTATGAGACTAGTATCCTTAATATGAACAAAAGAATATGAACATTATTAACATGACTAAGAAAATATGAAACAGTCCAGTAAACTAAATAAGATAAGTAACAAAAATGACTTCTTCTGGATTTGGTAGGGTTGCTCTGCTAGTAAAAATTAAAATGTTAAAAATAATAATGCTATTTCTACAAAACCTGCAATACTGAAACTAGGTCTGCCACAAAACAAGTCCATATTAAACATGCCATTTTGAAACTAATAGTGATCAGCGTAAGCATATAGATATTCCAAATATTTGATTACGGCTTTTAATCCAAGGTTCTTATCCAGTTGATATTTCTAATCCCAACAAGAATTGGGACTCTCTGCAGACCTCAAAATGCTGAAACATCTTAAGCCAATCAGGACTCACCTTCCAGATGACCAAGAGTCCCTGTTTAATTTCTGTGTGTATATTTGTACAGCCACTCCTCTTCCTAAATGAGTGCATGCAGTTGCGTGGAAGAGGGGTGGATGGGAGGAACTACAAAGTCAGCAAGGCACTCTTTCTCTCTTTCATTCAAAAACTGAATGGTGGCTGAACCTCAGCTGGGAAGGAAAGAGGATTGCTTGAACCTAGGAGATGAGAGGCAGAGAAACACAAGAATTCCCATCAGGAGGAAGATCATCTGCCTGCAGGTTCTGCAAAGCATTTTCCATCCTTTTTTTCCCTACAATTTTGGATACTGTATAATTCAGCCAGAAATAAAACAGCTCAGCTGGTGAACACAGATGGTGGCATGCAATTGTAGAGGTCTGGAGCTGATTTGGGGGCTATGCAATGATCTCTTGTAGAAAAGCCCATACTGTAGCTTAAAGCAATAAAAACAATACTGTCTGCAACCTCACGACAATAAAAATTACTGTAGGTATATAGAAATTAAAAAAGAGATTCAAGATGCAGACAAAGACCACTTCTGGAAGACTGCTGGATATCTGTGTAAAATGTCCCCCTTCCCCCAGAATTAGGTGCTGCAGCACCTGAGCATTGGGGGAGGGGATAGGCAGCTGTACCACAAGAAGAAGCAGAGATGGCATTTTGGCACAGTGGGGAGCCTTGACCCTCCCACTGCCAAGAGATGAATGCTCCTGAAAAATCAATGGCCAGGGACTGAGAGGAGGGGATGCCCACCACAGCTTCGTCTGGCCAGTAGGAATAGGATAGTCCCCTGCCGCTAATCTTATCTTGGTATGATGGTCTTCAGACACAGCTTGTGATTGAAGAAGCTGGAAAAGTCTTTAACAGCTTCGGGCCCCTTCTCCACCTTTTAACGGTGAGTTGAATATGATGTTCATGTCCTCTAAATCTGTTTGCTGAAGCGTCACTGGGTGCTGGCCACAACTAGCAAATTGGGCAGAAGAACTGAAATAAGCAAATGTCAATTGGCATCATAGAAATTCCAAACTATAATCTTTAGCCATCCCAAGAATGAAAGTGTTATGTGGACAAAGTTGTGATTTTATTCAGGTTGCATCAAGGTCCACTGGGATAAAAGAACAATGGCTCTTCTATTTTAACACCCAGGAGATACACAGTACTACTTGCAGTACAAATCAGCTTTTTACCCAGCAAGATTTTACCTTGGCGAGTCAAAAAGCTTGCTCATTGCTTTGACTTTTTGGGTGGTCCAGGTAAGGGTGAATATATTTGAATATATCTGAAAAGGTTTTCTGATACAGCATTCAGCTTTAAAGACAGAAGAAATATGATGGAAAAATTGGACACAAGGCCTTCTCTGAAAAATGAATGAATACAAAGGCAATACATGTCTTCCATATGAAACCTTTGCCTAGATGGTAGAGACACATATCCCCAGATCTGATCATCCAAGCATACTATTCCACAAATAAATTCATAAACATATCGATGTGGAATTTCTACTTGGAAGTTCATGCATTGAGGTGTCCTCAGATTTTTGCTTTTATTGGTTCTGTCTACTAAGGAATGCCATCTGATGGGACCCAGGAAGAGAACATCATTCCCCTGGAATTTAGATTGTTGCTAGGAAAGGCAGATTCCCCCTTGGCTTCTTTCTTACTTCTTTTCCCCTAAAGCTGCTTGGCAGGCAAATCTTCTTGACTATTCTTTCAATGTCTCTGTTTTTTCCTTTCTCTTCTTGCTTCCCTCTGCTTCTTAGATGCTGATCCAAGATTGTCTGCCAACGTGCTCCGCTCAGTATGAACACATGTTTAATACAACCCGTGTGCCTGGCCTGGAGGGTGGTAGGATGCTCCCAGACACCTTGCCCTCCTTTCCCGACAAATACCTGCACGCTGTCATGTGGATTGCAGGGGTGAATGGACTTTTTCTTCTGCATTCCTTGTCCCACAACCATGTTTTTTTTTTTTAAAGTGGGATGGGGAACCTATGCCCTTCCAGATGTAAAGAATTGGACTTATAATGGGAAGGATGGGCTCAAACCCCTCAGAGGGCTTTTGGATAAGGCTTGTAGGGAACAGATCCTGGTTAGGTGGTTATAGGATTTGGGGATGGTTCTTAAAAGCTTGTTTTTGGTGTTCAAAACCTGGACCCTCAACCAGGTTTTACCTGTACCTTTAAATTAGGAGTGGTCAATCTCTTACTGCCTGGAAGCCCCCCTTAATGCTTTTTGGTAGGAGAAAGGCTGCAGTAGGCCGAACACAATGATGCAAAGAGAGGGCTTTATGAAGCAAAGTCAGTGGGTCCCACATTTTCCTTTTTTCCTCTGGATTTTGATTATTTATTTGTGGGCATCTCCTAAGATTTTTAAACTAAGGCTTATGTTCAACTATTGTTGGATTTGTGTATTGTTTTAATCTGACTGTTGCAGAAATTGTAAACTGCTCAGAATCTTTTGACTTTACAATCTTTAGGGTAGAAGTCTGAGTAAATAAGCACATTGCTAGGGCATGTACAGCAATGTATGGCAGTGTTCAGTATGGCAAAAAAGCTTTGCTACCAGTTTTCAGCAAGTGTGGCTGTAAGAGGCTCCAAGCATTGGAAAAAAACCAAAAAAAGACTGATGGGTGCATGCAGGTCAGAGGTCTCAGGTTGTCCACCTCTTCTTTCAATCATCTCAGCAACCAGGAGCTACAAAGAGAAAAATGGGCATTAGTTTCAGCTCATCTTCACCGTATGTGGCATTCTTTTGTTAACCTTCGTCAACTGCAGCTTTCCCCTACTTGGTGCACTTTAGATGTCTAAGAATTTCCACTCCCTTTTTGCTGGCTGGGAATTCTGGGCATCCCAACACGAGGTTTCACTTTGTGAGAATCTGACACTGGAGAAAGTGCAAGCCTGCTGCAATTGCTTGAATATAAGGCGCTTGCCTTGCTGCTGCTTTATTAACATCAGAAACATTGGCTTGGGGGTGAGGGATAAATCTGAATTATGGTACAGGACGCAGCCCTCCGTTGAGTTACGATGCCCCCTTCTCCTTGGGGAGCCCCTGTGGGAGGAGACAGGGGGCTGGGCTGCCTATACATTGAGTGAGATCCAGCAGAGTGTTGTCCTTTTTCTTTTATTTTCTTCTTGCTGCCAGACAAGATCCAGCACCTCCAAGACAGTGATCACATTGCAGTGTACCATGCTGGACGCTTATTTCGGGTATGGCTGTATTACAAGGGGAGGCTGCTGGAGCCCCGTGAACTTCAGGCACAGTTTGAAGCTATCCTTTCTGACCCCTCACCCCCTCTGCCTGGGGAGGAGAAGTTGCCTTCGATGACTGCAGGTGAAAGGTGAGAGGCTGACCTGTCCTCGATCCAGCCTTTCAGTAGGTTGGACCTGCTGCAGCCCCCAGACTGGGCTGATTCACACTGTGCTCTTTTTCAGAGAATGCGCCTGAGGAGAGTAAGAACTTTAGACAGAAATTCATGAAGGGTGTCCCGTGGGGCTGATGTGCGGTGGCAGTTGTGGGAGTTGTGTGGTGTGGCCTTCAAGGCCTCTACATCCCATCAGTCACCCTGCTGCCCACCCTGCAGTTCACCATCCTGCTTGCCACACCATGCTGCCTGTCACTCTGCCTTGGTTCCTCTCCCCTCCCTTCATGCCCCGCTGTGCTCTGCCACTTCTTCATGCTGCCCTTTGCTCTCCTCAGCCCTTCCTTTTGCTCCCCACCATGTGGGTGCATTCATGCATTTGAGTGTGCTTTTAACTTCTTTATGTCTTATTTTGGAAGTACTTTGCCCACCTGCTTTGCACTGTCCTCTGTCTTGGATGGCCCTGCCCACTCTGGGAGGGCAACTCCCATGCCTCTCAGAAGCCTCTATGGCCCTCCACTCACTGGGAGACACAGTGGAGACCCTGGCTTAAGACCTGCTCATCCTCTTCCATCTTTCCCTCCTAGCTGATTAAAATAGAGGTGGGGAAGTGAGGGAAGGAGAGCCCATCCTGGTGTCATGCAGCCCATTGAGATGAGGTGGCTCATACACATCCATAGATGGCTTGGTAGAGAGAGAATGAAGTGGCAAAGAGGGATGGTAGAAGAGTGAGTGAACTATACAATCCTGCCACATTTTATTTATATAATCCTGCTCACTTTTGGATCTCTACCATCTCTATATCTACACATCAGATTACCCAGAGGAAAACCAAGAGTTGGACTCGGAAAGAATCAAGGCTCCTTTCTTCAGCCTGCCATAAGAACTGATCCCGCTAAGGAGCTCAGACTAGCCCTTCCCTTGCATCCTTCTCTGTTGCTGCTTATGAAGCCAAAAGAGATCCAAGCCCATGCAATGATTTCAAAGGGGGTAAAGGAGGGGGGATCCACTGGGTCCTTCTTTAATATGGGACAGGTTATGTTGGTATTAGGGAAATGACCATCCATTCTCACCAGAGTCAAGGTTACTTCTTTGGATCGGGGTGCCTGTAACAGCCAGATCTCCCTAACTCTGGCGGTTTAATGTTCTTTGTAGAGATCCCTGGGCCCAGGCCTGCCAGACCTACTTCCAGTCTGGGAAGAATGAGCAATCGTTGAGTATCATCGAGAAAGCTGCTTTCTTCGTCACCCTTGACACAAGTGAGCAGGGGCTGTGGGGGTCCAATCCAGGTCAGGCTTTGGACACCTATGCAAAATCCTTGCTACATGGGCATTGCTGTGACAGGTAGGTGTATCCTCTCTGCAACCAACCTGCAAGGATTGTACACCAAAAGACATATGGGTCCTGGGTCACATTTTCCTCCCTTCCAATATCTAACAGAGAAATTGTGCCAAAATGTTACTTCCTTCATACTAAAAAATCACTTTTCCCATGAGGCCTGGTTTTGTTTCCCAAATAATTTTTTCTTGGCTGCGATGCCCTTCACGGAACCCCATCATCTTCTTTGTATGCCCAGCAAATATTCCTCCATCATCAGTGGTAGAGTGGAACATTTTAAAGCGCGGGAGATCGTCGATATGCTCTGTCGCCATGCCCCTAAAACAAACAGTTCTGTGCCCCCAGGATAGGGGTATTCATGTCCATGTGTATATCTCTGGTTAGGGGAAGAATGGTGGGCAGCCTATGGAAAAGTGGGTTCCACTCTTTTCTCCCAGGTGGTTTGACAAATCTTTCAGCCTGATTGTTTACCGCAACGGGAAAGCCGGAATCAATGCAGAGCACTCCTGGGCAGATGCACCTATCGTTGGACATCTTTGGAAGGTAAAGCTCCAGTTGGGTTCTCCCTTCCTACGTGAGGTAAATTCTGCTGGCATGATCTATGTGAGGGTTCCCAAAGACAATGGTTCTCAGAAAGTGAGCTGATATAAGTGAGATATACAAGCCGTTTTTATTCCCAGGTTATATCTTGAATCTTGCAGGTTCTGGTCCAATGAAGGAAAAATAGACAGGAGCATTCAGCTCATCCCAGGTTAAATTGATAAAAAGGATACATAGGATAACATCATAGTAATCAGTTTTCTTCAGATTTTACATCGGCCTTATATACGTATGTTGAAATTATAAATTTCCTAATCCACTTGGATGGCTGGTTTAATCTGTGTAAATTTTCCTAAATCCACTAGAGTCTGGGAGCTATTTTAGTTATAGGTATCTAAACATCCTTTTTCAACCTAGAACCTCCCAGATCTGTCAAGATCTCCTTTATAAGGTAGCGCCCCTTATTCTGCATTACTTTCAAAGAATTACCTCTTGATTCTGTCTTCACAATAAATGAGTATGGACTTGTGTCGAGAAGTTTGGGGCTGTACAACATGTCTCTAAGATCACTCTGTCATTACAGAGTTTCTTTGAAACTCTCTGCTGCAGAGAGCAGTGCAGGTGAGCTGTGGAATGCAGAATGAGAGTCAAGGATAGTAGAGTTCCCTGCTTGCGCCCTGATTTCTTTCCTCTTTGTCAGGTGTTATCTGAGCCATGGAAACTCTCCACTAGGCAGACTCCCGTTCAGCAGATACAGTTGTTTGACCTCCAGACTCATCCCGACTATGTTTCTTGTGGTGGTGGCTTTGGACCGGTGAGCAGTGCCAAGACTCCTGGATTTTCTTGAGGGAAAATGGAAGACTATTGATTTAAAGTTGGAGGGGATACATGTTTATGAAACCCAGGACTCCTGGATTCACTAGGAATGTTAGTTTGCTGTGGAAAATAGTGGGGCTTTGGAAGCAAAGGTCCTGCCTCATGTTGCTTTTTCCTCTCTGCCAATGGAAAGGTTGATGATAATGGATATGGAGTATCTTACATCATTGTCGGTGAAGATCTCATCAATGTCCATGTATCATGCAAATTCTCCGGCTGAGAGACAGTGAGTCTGGACTAGTGGTTTTCCTAGAAGGGGAGAGGATGATGTGCTGGGGAGTAAGATACCTTGGTGATTGAGTAGGACATCAGTGGTATAAGTAGATAATTTTAGGTTACAGTCTTATCCCCCCCCCCCCGCCTCCCACTCCCAGTAGAGTGCCAACAGAGTACACACTGTTTGGTTTTAGCAAAAAGGTAGCTTTAAAGCAAAAAAAAAAAAAAAGACCATCTGTAATGTTGTACATATGCAGCCATCTGTCTCAACTACTGTATAAATGTTAATGGAAAGAAATACGCTATGGTAAATGCCAGATTTATCATGGCCATTATTGTCCAGGTGCTGGGCATGTTTGATGCTGTCTAATCACCTACGACTCCCTGGCTGATTTCATGACACACTTCTTCCCCAGATTCAATTACTGAGTGACTCAAAGGGTTCTTTCATGAGTTGTTTTCCCCTTGTTTGAGTCTTCTAAAAGGGCGAAAGTGATGCATGTTAAATTTCAGGTGCTGGACTATGTAGATGATCCTATCTTATGGCAGCAAGAAGTAGGGTATAAATGGCTGAGTTCTCTCATTGCACTAAGTCACATTTTTATGAAGCATGATTTGTTGAAGAAACTATGGTGGGGTGGGTTTATATGCTGTGCAAAGCCACAAACAAGCAAATTACTTATGATTATGTGTTGTGTGAACCCAGATAATGTGGGTGTATAGAGAGAGATGAGGTGTCCTGCTCTCCTGAATACCCAGCCAGTTTGGCTGGGGAAAAAAAGCACAAAATATGAAGGTCTATCTGCTTTCCAATGTTGATCCCTTACTAAGATTATACAATCTGAATCTTGCTTGGATATTTGATCTACAGGTAGTCCCCAGTTTAAGAACAAGTTCTATTCCCAAGATCAGTCCTTAAGTCAAATTTGTATGGAACAAATTATTATATAATATTGTATAAATAGTATTGTGTAATGAACTTGAATTCCACTATAATAGGCTCCATTCTTAACTATGGGTTGTCTGTAACCCAGACTGCCTGTATTTAATGCAAAGTCAATGCTTTGAAATTTCACTAGTGAGTTACAGATATTCCATTTTCCTAGCTAAATTTATCTTTCTTCCTCTTTCCTACAGGATGCACACCAATTTGGGCTTAATATCCAGAAAGCCATGAATTATATCTTGGTCCTTTTCCAAATGAACAAAAAAGGCCCTGCCACAGCTGGCCAGCGATTGAATAAATACCAGCAAGATTGTACAGTTAGTTATCAATGACGCATGTTGAGTGTATTTTTCTGTTCGCTAATCAGCAGGGATCTTTGGAAAAGGGGGGGAAGGGGTTGCCTGGGGGCCAGGTTCAAAGATTTCTGCAAGCACAGTGGGGTCCACTTTTGGATTTGGAGGCCTAGATCCTATATCAGATACCGCAGGCCTCTAGGCAAATAAGAGTGCTCATCCACCCTGCCTACATTTCTGTATTTTCTAAAGATCTGATGGGGAGGATTGCTAACTAAGGCATGTTTGTGGACGAAGAGCTTGAGCTGGATTATTATAGAAAAGTTGGAGCTTAACCAATCGCGGTTCCTCCTCTAAGCTCCTGCATGGATATTCTGAAGCAGTGCCTCCTCAGCCATCTGCAACCAGCTGCTAAGCATCTCTTCCCTCTGTGCTCCAGCCGCGTCAGGCCACAGCAGCTGGCTGCACCTCCTCTTTCATGCTTCATGTATGATGGCTTCTGTCCCTGTGGCCGTGACAGTTATGCTGTTCCTATAAAGTGCTTCAAGTAGAATGATGGGTGACATTTTTGAGGGGAATGGAGTTCCTCATTCCCACCCTTTAATGCCTGAGGTAATAGGAAATCACCTATTTTTCCTCTCTGCCAATGGAAGGGTTGATGATAATGGATATTCAGTGTAGGGGAAAGGAATCTTAATGTATTGCAGAAATGTTTCCAAAGCATGAATGGGCTTTGGGAGGATGAAATGAGCTTGAAAGCCAGAAGATCAATTGGTCTGTCTCTTAGCATTACAAATGTTAATAAAACCCCAGGGTGGGAGGTCTTACCAAAAACTCTGGCTTTTGTCAACTGGAGGGGGTGGCAAGTGACAAGAAGTGTGTCTGAAAACCAAGAGGACCTGAAGGGAGACCTCAGTTGCAGAAGTCCTTAACATTGCCTCTTTTAAAAGTCCTCTTATCAGACGAGCCAGCCTTCTCCCATACAGAGTTTGCAAGCGGTTTTGGCTACTGTACCTCTGCATCATTTCTGCAACTATCACTTGGAGCCTTAACTGAAGACCATTTTTTTACACAAAGGCTTAACTGTGGAATATACGAGACAGGGTATTAATACATGCCCAGCAGGAGGGAGTGGGGAGATGGTGTGAAAAAATGGGGGGGGGGCAGTGCCAGACTGCAGTTAGAAAAGTAGATGGTGTTATGCCCACACGTACAGATTTACTATTTTGCCCAACTCCCGAAAAGGAGCTTTTGCACTGCACTATCTTCTGAGAGCTCATAACAAGACAGAAAAGTTTTTCAGATCTTTAGTAGAAGGCATACTTTTTAGATCAGGGTTGTGCTTGATATTTGGATGGCATGCTGCAGGGTGCACCTGTTTAAAGTAGATGAGCCTATAGCAAAAACTACATTAATTTACATGAAATAAGTGCCATAACATGACTAGTATACTATATACTATTCCCCCATCACTTTAACATTTACAATGCAATGACAATATTTGGAGGGCTCTGGAGACTGCGCCCTACATCCTAGGGGTTTCCATACCTGCAGTGAACCTGTACACAGCAGCAGCTCCAAGATGGAAATATCTGGACAAGATCCAATGGATGGATGGAGAATTTGTGGCTGAGTTGTAGTTGCTGACCATAACTCCCATTCATTTCAAGCCACAAGGACAACAGTAAGAGGTGATGGGGGCTGTAGTCCAGGACTCTCTGCCTTTGGAGTGGGCAAGAAAACCTACTTTGGGAAAATGTGGTTATTTGTTCCCTTATGGCAACATCCTGGATCAGTTATAGATACTGGAGTCTGTCAGCAGCATATAACGCAATAGAAATTAGATCCAAGTGCCAATTTTTTTTTCTTAATACTGTGCTGCAGCATTATTTGGTAAGAGTCAAATTACATGTTACACCAAATAAGTAAATATAATTTAATGTCCCTTTCTAAATGAAGACATTAAGACATTTCCAAAGGAGGCAAATCAGGAAAAAAAAAATGCAGCAGGCAGAAGGGATATTCTTAATTTCCTGCTGCATTTTCCCCCAGATGGACTCCTACAAATAGTGCTTTATATTCATGTTACCAGCATTGTAAAGAGCAAAACGCTGGTGGTTGCAATGGGAAGTTGATCTAAATAGGGAAGAAGTGATGATCATAATTCGTTGTGCTTCAGGTTTAAGATAATGAAGTGGAACATACTCTTGACACTCTGCCCACTACCCCTTAGCCAACCCAAAGAGAGAAACTCCACGTTTTCATACAAAATATATGTATAACTCCAATTTTTCATACAAAACATAAGTATTTCCCAGTGTGTCAATTCTACTGCCAGTTTCAGTCCTCCAGGCCATTTCCACAGCCAAACACACCAGAAAGAGGGCCGCTCTGTTCAGATGAAAGACCTTCTCCAGGCTGAAAGTGCCCTCTGGTTTCCAGTGAGTGGGGAAGAACAGCAGGCCACGGCCATCTCTCTCTCTTACTGGGGGTGACGGTTCAGCTCAGCAGGGCAAGAGCTCCGCTTGCTAAGGGTGACAGAAGCAGCTATGGCATTTGCTGGGGACTGGGGCACGCCTTCTTGGGAGACCAGAGACAGCTGTGAGTGGAGGGAGCTCAGTTTGTTCTGCAGATAATCCAGGCTGTTAGTTTTATCCCTGGTAGAAGGAAAGAGAAGCTGTGTAAGAAAACCTCTTTGCCTTGGCTGACCAACAGACACACTAGCTCAGTGTAATGGAAACAGTAATCTAAAGCAAGTGAGGATGCATGATTGACGAAAGCTGATCTCAGCCAATGTTCTGTCACTCAGCCTCTGACCCAGCCTCATGTGCTCTCCTTTGGTTAAGCTGTCCACATTCTGGGGGCTGCCTTAACTAGTTTTCACTCCATTTAATTTAATTAAACTAGGGTTTCTACAGACAATGACTTAATATTGAACAAATCCCCTCCTGTAATATTAAAAGAATTGTTGGCACCTTAGGAGAAACTGTAGGGACTGGACCTAAGACCTTGGGGAGAGGGAATATTGGTTCTAGGAACTCAGGTTGTGAACCTCTGACTTGCAGCTTTTTATTATTAATAGCTGTAGCAGAGTATATATGGATGTTTGCACCCAAGTATATGAAAAGGTAGTTGTTTTTTTTACTCCCAGGCTACACTCCCAATAAAAATTCCAGCCACCCTGAAAGATCATGTGTATATGTTAGGCTACCAGAACTGAGCTGCAAAGAATTGGGACGCCCATTACACAGTAGCAAAGACATACAGAAAACTCTTAATCATTTGCTGCCATGTAGCACTTGTCCAGAACTGATGGTCCTCCTGTATATGCTTCCAGTAAGCACTATTCCTGCTACTAACAACAATGTGTGTTTCTTCTGCATTCCTCTCCCCACCCAGCTCATCTTAAAATGGTTATTTTAGACTTTTGCAGATTTAGAACAATTAGATTGGAAGGTATTTAGAGATTATTTAGATCAGGGATTGGCAAACTTTTGTTAGCTAGAAACCACACAAAATTTTTCTTTGGAGGGACGATGCACATAGTTGGCAGGTGTCAGGTTCAGCCCAATAATCACCACGAGACAGTCCGGAATTCAGCTCAGCTTCTTTATTAGCGTGCACCTAATAGACAGAAATCTCGCCAGACTAACTCTAATCCCCAATGATAGCAACTATAACCATCATGCCCTTGGGGGGGGGGCAGTCTCCTCCTTTTTACTTTCACACAGTCCATCTGGGGGCTGAGGAGATGCTTACATTGGAATGTCTCTCCCCCCTCCCTGCAACCTTGAAACTCCATTGCAGAATCCTCCCTGCTCATGCCTTCCGTCACAGGACTGTGATGCAAAGCCTTAAAAAAGATGGGTTGAGGGCTAAGGCAAGAGAGTTGTAACTTCCAAAGGATCCTAAGACTCCTGCCTTTCTGCATGTCCCTGACCCAGGCAACAATTTCCTCTGCAAGAACATCTCAAGGGCCTGTAGAACATGCGGGTAAAGGGGGGTTCTGTTTTACTCACTCTACGGTGATCCTTGTCCGCTCCAGATAGTTTTTGGCTCTCATGGCTTCATCTTGGGCCAGACGCACATTCGAACTCAGTGCTTCTGTTCGTGCACGAGCCTCCAAGGCTGACTGTTCCAGATCCTGCTCCCAGTGACCCCAGCAATTGGAGGTTGAAAGAGAAAGAGAGAAAAGGAAGGGCTACAGAGCCCATTACTCAACTGGGGTGGGAAAGGAAGGCAGCACTCAAGCCAAGCAAATTAATAGGTGCAATACTTGTCATTGTGATGCTGCAAGTCACAAAGCAAGCAAGGTCAGCTGTTTGACACTAGCGAGCAAAGTACCACCCGCATCTATTAGGGAGAAGCAGCCTGCATTCCCACAGGGCAGTCTCTGCAGGACTCTACTGCCCTCTCATGGCTTGTACGTGTTGGGTCACAAGGCAGGGTCAGGCCTGTGGCTGTAGCAAGTGACAGGAATGGCAGAGGCATAGAAAAAATACTAAAGGATTGATCTGAATCTGCTGGCAAAATTACTCAGAGGTAATGCTTGAGGCTGAGAGCCACTAGAGCAGTGCCTCACAGCTTCAGCAACTTTGAGATACAATGCTGGCTGGGGAATTCTGGGAGTTGAAGTCCACACACCTCAAATTTGCTGAGATTGAGAGAAACTGCAGTAGAGTCTGCAGATCTGACAGTCTTTACAAGGGGTGGCTAGTAAAACAGATAGCGAAAGCATTAGGCCTCCCCACTCTCTTCCAGTTTAGTAGTTACTGTGTAAAAAAATGTTGCATTTGCCAATGGGAATCTAAAGCAGGTGATTACCCATATGTGTAAAGCATAGCCCCTGTGTTTCTGGAAGTTGTGAGCAAGGTTGTGCACTAAGTTACATAGAAGAGGCTAAGGGCAGGAAGCTTTCATGTCCAATACAATAGGGGTATCTGTTTAAAAATGGAGCCATGAGAAAGTAGGTCCTTAAAAAAAAAGCCCTTAACATGGTTTAGACCTTAGTGCAGGGTTGAGCAACTGTTGCGCAGGTGAAGGATGGGGAAAGGTGCACTTTTAATTTGTATTTTGGATGATTAAGAGCCACCACAGGCAGAGAAATGACAAGGGGTATGAAATTGGGGGGGGGGGATTGAGTTTATTTTTTAGATGTGTTACATCTTATTTGTAGATCTTTTGGCTTTGTTTCCTTCCCCCAGAACAGCAAATAATCGTATTTCTGACATTCGGCAGTTAGTTATAATCAGCACCAACAAGTATCATTCCTAGTAAGTGTTTAACTCTGAGGAGGGGGAATACCCAGAACCACCACTTTGGTGACTTTGCTTTACTGGCCTTAACTTGTGGCCTATCAAGAGGCTCATCACTGCTCAGTGTGACTTGTCAATAGCCAATGCTTGGATGCCCTGTAAAAAACATCTGAGCTAAAAGAACAATTTGCCGAAGGCTACCAGCTGAGCTACAAGGCTGCACAAGGATTTAAAAGGAAAGATTAAAAAAATAATGGATTTAAAATCAAGCCAGCCCCAGTCAAATGCCTGTGGTTCTCTCTTCTCTTGACAATTTCAGCTGCATGACACCAACAGCTGGAAGGGAGAGAAAGAGCAGAGCTAAATTTCTCTTTGCATACAAATTTATTTAGAAACTCTTCAGTGATTGCTCTTCCCTTTCTTCCATCCCATTGTTTCTCAGGCTTCCCCCTTATTTCCCCCAACAGGACTATCTGGGAGGGGACAGATCAGTTACAGAGGACTTTTAAAATTAGGACATGGGCTGCAAGTTGTCCCATTCTTCATATAACCACCAAGGGCCTCAGATACTATGTCCCAGGAATAAACAACAATGAAAAAGGGATGGATGTCCATATGTACAAAAGATGTGTTGATAAATAAAATGAACAAAACTGACACTTTAACGCTTTCAGTAAGTGAGCTTCGCAAGAAGAGTGAAAACTGGAGAAGGACATATGCTAATTTGCCTATTAATAAAAACAAATGCTTTGCTTCCGAGATTCCACATCCAAAAACCTGAATCTTACACAGGGAATATGTTACATCACCGAGAATTCAGTATTTTTGGAAGATTTCTTCCTTCAATGCCTTGAGATTTGTTGCTCCAGGACCAAAGCCTGATGTTTAGCTAACATTTTTTCACATTATTTTACTGTCCTACCCCAACCCTGGTGCTATCCTTCCTATAAAATATAGGCACAATTGTTTATAGGAAAATGGATACAAATGAGAAAAAGAGCAACATGGAAATGGAGAGGAAGACTACTCATTGAGGAGCTGGTGCAAAAACTATAGCTGAGTGATGTGTAGCATTATTCAGCTTTGAGTCACCTTTGGACATGGAAAAGGATATGGAGGCTGTACCCCCCAAAGTCAACAGGGCCAGGGCAAAACAACATTTAATTTATATTCATCATTACAATTACTATTGTTTATTGTTCCCTGTCAATGTAATGACTTTCACTTTCTGTCACATTAAATCTACCATTCAGCACTAATAGCTTAGGAAAGTGCCTCCAAGATTTCCAGAGGCTGCATTCAACTCTTGGACGGTGGATTGAGTCTCTCTATGAGCATAGCCAGGGAAGAAGCAAAGCTTAGGACAAAGCAAATGTACTTGGCCCACTGAAGACCCCAGATTCATCCCCCAGTCTCTCAAAATATTTTTAGTAGTGTTTAGAAAAACTTCTGGCAGAGATTTTGGGAAGCTGAGATCCAATTAGAATTCAGCGGACAAGATTCAGTGTAAGGCAGCTGTGCAGATTGTACATCCATAGCCCAGGTGGCTCTGCATCGATCTCAGTGCAGGGCCATCTCGACCTGGCCTGCATTGACTCGGGGCAGAAGAATGTCCCAGAAAGGCTGCACTCTGGGATCTTTTTATCTGGGGCAGGAGGGTTTGGGGTGTCTGTACTCTGTGTCTCACGGTACCATTATCTTCTTCTGCAAACGCTGGCAGCTGGGGCATATGCCAGCTGATGGGGCCCGCTGCTTCAACTCCTCCAAAACGGGTGCCATCGCATGCTCAACCATCTGTCGCAGCATCTCTGTATTCACAATGCTGTAGCTGTGGGTGGGAACCAGGTAAGTAAAAAAAGAAAAGAAAAGAAAAGAAAAGAAAAGAAAAGAAAAGAAAAGAAAAGGGGATGCCATTTACACAGACACTTAATGTAGAAAGTATGATTGGTTTAAGTCTTGGAAGAGGGAGAAACAGCCCAGATATAGTGTCATGGAAACTCCCCCTATTCAATGCCAGAAGAGTGCAATTTTCTGCACTAAAAATAACGTAAATGTAAGACATCTCTGAAAGTGAGCTTATTAGCATTAAGACAATAAAGAAGCGCTAGTTGAACTCAATATAGCTTTAGGACAAATTCCCCTTTTTTAGGACTGGGGAAGGGGTCTCAAAATAGTGTTAGGAGGAGAAAAGAAATGGTAGGGAAGAGGAGAGGGGAGAGGAGAGGAGAGGAGGCATGTGTGAAAAATCTAAGCTGGAAAGAGAGTTTTAAAAAGCAGCCATTTAAAACCCAGCTCCTCTTGATCCTTCTAGACATGCATGCCAATAACATGAGCTTTAGCAACTTGATTTTTTCAAGTGAATGAAAACAGATGTTCTCAAGAATCTAAAGCCAATGCCAGATTCTGGATTTTGTACAAAACTGCATCTTCAGCAGCAGCCAATTAACTGCTCGGGTGAGTAGTCAATTTACTTGCTTCTGTAATACTGAACCTACTCTTCTGTGAACTGAAAACTGCAATTACTTTCTAGTCCTTGAAAGGAGATCTATAATATTGAGTCTGTATTTCTGGCTGACGTACTGTTCATGGACTGCTTAAGCAAGAATTTTGGGTAGTCCTTGTTAGAAAAATCTTAAGAGCTTGTAGCTTTCCTCATACATCATGTCCATCCAATAAGACAATATTTCTCAACCTTGTCAACTTTAAGCTGTATGGACTTCAACTCCCAGCATGCTGGCTGGGAAATTCTGGGAGTAGAAGTCCATGCAATTAAAGTTGCCAGGGTTGAGGAACACTGCAGTAAGCTATGACAAAGACAGGCATGCTCAGAGTCCCCTCAGTTAAGCTGTGTCATCCGGGGCACCCAGGGGACGTGCTTACTTTGTCACTGCCCTGCCCTCTAGCACAGCACTCCCTCCAAGATTCAGATGGCCCTGACCCCGTGTTTCGGAAGGCTCAAGACCTGGCTTTTCTCCCAAGCACTGGGTGGGGAGGTTTGGTGGGAGGTGACTGTTTTTGGATTGGTTTTGCTCGGATGAAGTTATTTTGGGTACGATATGTTTTATTATATTTTAATGTTGGGGGTTATTATGCATTGTTTTTTACTGGTGTACACTGCCCTGATTCATGTGTCAACTGGGCAGCTATTAAATTGATTTAATCAGTCAACCTCTTGGGCACACCCCTTCTGAGATAAGCGAGTCACTGGAAGACCTCCTGCAGCCCGCCAGCAGGCTGGGGGGGGGGGGGTGTCAAGCAGCAGTCCAGGCCCACCTTTGGCTTATGGCTCAACATGTGTGAATGTAGCCAACAATGCTTTATTTAATAAATTACGATTAACCAAATCACCGCTTAGAGGCTGCATGACTTTGGCCTATGTGAAATCAGGGAAATCAGACCTAATTTTGCCCTAACCTCCACACCCTTCCTGAGCCTAGCCTTTTGGTTCTCACTGTCAGGTTGGCCTGTATTCCTTAGTTTTGACCCCAAGGTTTGAATGAGGCACCTGGAACACCTAGCACAACTGGAAGGAGGCCGATCGGGTGCTTCCATGTTCCTGAGTGTTGCAAGATGTCGGGATACATCTTCCAGGAGTGGTTTCACCTGCCAGAGCCCATCCAGGTCTGCACGGAGCTGAGTGAGAGACACCGATGTCCGCTTTGCTCTGGCATGAGAAGAAAAGGAAAAGAAGGCAGCCGTAAGTGAAATGGCAAGGTTCCACAATTTCCAAATCCAAAGCCCTGCAACAGCTCCGAGAGAGAGAAGTTTGCCTGCCATGTAGAACAGGCGGGTTTCTTATCTCTGGGGCAGGTCTTGAGATTGGAGCAACTGCTGCCTCCTTTTGCAGTCCTCTCATGTAATAGGTTGGCAGAAGGATAGTGACTTCCTGGTTTTGGGGTGTTTGTGTTCCAGGGGAAGCTGAAGACTCCCTGTCCCTCTGCATTTTCTTATCTCTTACTCTTCATTACAAGGGGGTGGGGGTTGGGCTTGATGTGGGATTTCATCTTCAGTTGGAGCCCTTTCTCAAAACTACACTGGAGGACCTCCACCAACCCTGTTTTATTCGGAATCTGACGTTTGTTTAAAAAGTACCAGATGGTGCAAGAAATCAAAGGGAGGGATTATGGTAGAATTAGGTGTACTGATGCAAAAGAAGACCTGCTGAGGAAAAAGGCAGACAAGACACCATAGGCAGGTTAATGAAGCTTGCCCTTGGAAGATCCACAAAGACTAGAAAACTCTTCACTTTTTAAAAGGAAAGTGACAGTGATCAGCCATCTAAATTCCAGGGCAACAAGGGCCTAACAAGTAATATACTAATCTTCCCTACAGCAGTGTAGGGCTACAATACCTGTAACTGTCAATATAGAGTGAGGATCATGGGAATTGTAGTCAGCCTTTTTAAACCCACACTCTAGTGGGGGCAGGGGGAAGCCCTGCCATAAGTATGTAGGGAGCAAACCCTGCCACTAGGAAGACTAGCTATCGTTATCTAACTAGGTCTCTGGTTCTACTGGAAATCTTGGCTCCAGGGAATAGGAAACAATGGATTGTTCTTGACTCTTAAATCTGGTTTTTCTTTCACTGACAATATGAGGCCACAACTCAGAAGCAGCTAAAGAGAGCTGGCCATTGGAGCAGGGCCATGGCTGTCCAGCTTCAAGAAAGGGGAGGCTGTTTGCTCAGGAAGGCACATACGTGGCAGAGACTTCATCCATTTCTTCCCGCAGCATCCTGAGTGTCTGGCCTTGTTCCACATGTGTCCTTTCCCACTGGGGAAGTGCTCCCTCCAAGCGGACCCCCAGCTGGGCCAGCAGCCGCAACACTTCCTTCTGGGTCAGCTCATCTCGCTGAGCCTGCCCGGACAGCTCCAGCATACATTTCCTAGAGTAAGGTGTAATGAAAAGAGACCAGGTTGGAAGATGGGTTGGTGCCTCTAGCAAAACCAGGGTTCTCCCAGTCCTACTCCAACCTCACAGTACCTGATCTCTTCCAGCAAAGGAAGGCAAGCCAAGGTGGAAGCCATGGTTGGCTTTCCATCTATGCCCCCCTCATCTCCAAGGCCTGCTCGCAACTGCCCACTTTCCAGTGCCCCTCGCAGGCTGTTGATGGATGCCAAGATAACAGCAGTGGACTTCTGGACTTCACTCTCCTCACAGATGGCCGACCTCGGGGATGTTGCCACCGTGCTGCCTGCTGAGTCCAAAAGTTGTTTGGAGACCCCACTTGCCACCCACTGTTCCAGCAACTGCCACTCGTGCTCTTGCCGACCAAGGTCTTCTGCTTGAACCTGTCGCTGCAAGTAATGCAGCTTTTCCTATACAGAGTGGGGGAAGTGAGAAGGAAAGAATAACATTAATTTGGGGGGTATTAAGTATATTTATATGCTGTTCTTTCTTTTCCCTTCTGTAAAGGCATTAAAACTCTATCATTCTCTCTCCACAAAGAGAATAACAGGGAGCACCTGTGATACAAATCCAAGAGAGGCAACAAAATACCTTCCTCCAGCCTGGTATCCTCCGGATGAATTAGATTACAATTCCCATAATTCCTAACCAACCTAGCTGGGATAGCTAGGAACTCTAGTTGTTGTAACCAAGCACATCTGGAGGATGCCAGCCTGGGGAAAGGCTAAAATAGAACAAAGCTATCCTCAGCAACTTGCTGGAAGTCCTGAGTGTTTGTGTGTTGGTCCCAACACCATTTTCTTCACACAGGGGCATCAGGGCGTGGGTCAAAGAAGTCAGCATGGCAGCTATGATCACTTGATTAAATCCTGTCCATTTTATTATGTGCATTGCAACAAGCTTAAAATTGGGGAGGACTCCAATCATGTGACTCCAATTATCTTGAGTTATTGGATGCCCACCCATTCCCTGCAGACACCCTGGTCTTCAATATTGTTCAATTTCTTTCTTTCCTTTCCTCCCTGCCTAATGGGCTACTGGAACAATTGGATCACCTTGGCTTGGCTGCAGATGTGGTATGCAGATGTGCTGCAATCAGCCTAAAGCAAGAGGAGGAACATGATGTTCAGTTCAAAGATATCCTTGACTTCACTATTGAGCTTTAGAAAACACAACTCGGCAGGTCCACAGAAGCAAGCAGCTTTGTGTGACTTTGTTAGGGAGTGTTGGTGATGTCACCCAAACAACCCCCATCCTTTTCAATTTAATTAGATGGTAAGTGAAAGGGGCAAATGGCTGAAGCATTTGAAGCAGATAAAAAATGAAAAGATCTTCTGCCAGAAACCTAGGAGGAAAGGCAAGACTGATAGCTTGCACTATCATTCTATCATTCTATCCTCCTCCTCCTCCTCCTCCTCCTCCTCCTCCTCCTCCTCCTCCTCCTCCTCCTCCTCCTCCTCCTCCTCCTCCTCCTCCTGCCTTTCATCTAGGAATCTACAGAGGGCAGCAACTAGCTGGACTTGGCTAATCTTGATAGATAAGGAGAGTCAAACCTGTGATACCCCATAGTCCACTAGGAAATCTTACAATCATAAATAACAATGATGATTTATTAGACTTCTATCCCAACTTTCATTCAGAAACTCAAGCTGGCAAGCTTAACTCTCCCTCTTCTGGTTTCTCCCGACCACACCCCTGAGAGGTGGGCTGGGCTGAGAGAGGGAATGACTGGCCCAAAGTCACCCAGTGAGCTTCTACAGGTGACAGTGGGACTAGAACTTCAGTCTCTTCAGCGCCAGTCCAAATCCTAACCATTACATCATGCTTGGCTAGACTGAGAATTTAAAAGCAAAATCCCGGAAAAGGTAACAACAAACCACTTTCATATTATTGCTAAAAAAATTCCTTGACAAAGACGAAAAGAGGGAAAGGCTTAAAAGGGACAGATGGAGAATGGGTATCTTGTGGCAAGTGCAGAGAGCTGGTCAGATGACCAACCCAGCCCTGCAATCTGATCTTTAAAAATTTCCACAGAAAATTGTTTGTTTCTCCATTTTGCTACCCGAACATCTAGAAATGTGAATTTCAAAGGCAGCCTCTGCTCATGCTCGAGGAATACAGTCTGTCTTCCTCAAGTGCAATCACCCAAGATTTCAGATTCAGTTTATAATCTTACCTTCTGGCAACTGTTCTCCATCAACCTAGTAGCTTGTAGCAGCTTTGTTACCTTTCCACATGTTGTGAATTACTTGCACCGTTGACCCCAGTAGGGAATAAACCACCCCCACATTCCTGCAAGCCTCAAATCTTCTCCCTCACCTCCAAGAGGGCTGAATTTTTTTTCAGCACACTGGTCTTAATTTCAGCATCCTCCACGGATTTTGTCACCTTTCGGCAGCTTTCCTATAAAAGATTTCAGGGGAGGGGAAGAAACTCAGAAGGGCAAGCAAGCAAGCGAGCGGAATGAGCTAACATGGATTTGCATTCAATGTTGTACCTCTCCCTTTCTTTTCAAGAAGTGGGAGCAGGGAGGAGGCTGAAAATTCTCTCATTTCTCTTCTTTTTTTTAATGGTAAGTTTGATTACTTGAAACTCTAATAAAGGAAGGATTCAATATCCATTCCATTATAGCCTTGGAAACAAACAGAACTGTCTTGAAGTGATTTTGCCTGTTTCAACCCACTCTATCCTAACTCATTCAGATGGAGATCACCCTGAAGTCAAGAGATCATTACTATTTCCTGCAAATCAAAAGGTTCAGTAGCACCTCAGCACCTCTCTCCCCGCTTCCAAATCTCCACTCCCTGGGATTTTTTTTAAAGGGAAGCTACTTTAATATTTGCAATCATCCCTGTCATTTCACTGAATATATAACAAAAGCAAAAACAAATCTGAAATTATGCTTTGTCAATTCTAAAGCAAGCACTGCACCTCTGGCCTGGTGTGCTCTGAGCTATCTGTCAGCATTTGCCCATTTTCTATATATCATTTTCTTCTAGAGAAAGGATGTATTATTTTCCCCACAACAACAACCCTGTGAGGAGAGTAGGGCTAAGAGAGAGGGACTGGCCCAAAGTCACCCAGCTGGTTTTTCGTGCCTAAGGCAGGACTCGAACTCACTCTCCTGGTTTCTAGGCCTTAACCACGACCCCAAACTGGCTCTCACTTGGTCTTCCTCGCGGACAGAAAATAATTGGGGGCTACCCTTCAGACAAAGTTACCCAAATAAAATTCAAGAGGGGAGGAATTTGAGCCCAGGTGTCCTCAGCCTATCTCAGAGTGGACAGCGTGTGGCCCTCAGCCTTCTTCAAAGTCCTCGGCAACTGGCTTGGTAAGAGTTAACCGTCCCTTCTTTGCTGCCTGATGCTTGAGACAGAGAAGATGCTGGAGGCAAAGAAAAGGCGTGGCACAAAATAGGCGGCCCAGCCCACTTGTGGCCTTATCCACGCCTTGCTTCAGGCCGAGCTGCCACACGGAAGGCAGCCTCCATGGGCCATCTCTGTTCTCCATCTACGCACAATTCGCCTCAGAATTAACTTGGCTCTCAAAGCCCTTTCCTTGCGCAGACAGGAAAAGGGCCTCGCTCCTCCTAGGAGGCAATTCAGGTGCCCACCAGGGGACCATCTCTTTAATCCTCTTTCCTTCCAGGTAAAAATGAATTAAATGAATTAAATTAAATAATGATAGTAAAGGCAGCCAAAATGAAGGCAAAGTTAGATCTGATTTTACAGCCGGGGGGACAGAATTCAGCCTCTCCTACCTCACATTGGCCCAGTGAGTCAGACTGAAATACTCTTGGATTGGTAGTCTTGAGAAAAAGACAAATTCCATTCTACACTTGTCAGGAAATGGAGAAAAAAATAGGTACATATCATAATGTCTTTATGTAACTGCATACCAAGGACAGCAATCTGGTGGCCTCTCAGTATTTTGGAATACAATTCCCATTGTCAATGGTTCAAGATGATGGGAGGTTTAGTCCAAAACATCTGGGAAACACTAAATTCCCCATATAATTTACAGAGCCTTCAGTTCTACTCTCTACAAACTATCAAACGAGCAAATATTATGGACTAGATATTTTTTCTTATGGTCCCATAATTGTGAAACTCCTCCCCAGTCTTAAGATTCAATGTATTGTGTTCAAACAATTTAGCAGCTGCTGTTTATTTTAAAATTGTATTTAAATTGTAATTATAGGCATACATATACAGTGGGGCAAAAAAGTATTTAGTCAGCCACCAATTGTGCAAGTTCTCCCACTTAAAAAGATGAGAGAGGCCTGTAATTTTCATCATAGGTATACCTCAACTATGAGAGACAAAATGGGGGAAAAAATCCAGAAAATCACATTGACCAAATACTTATTTTCCACCATGATTTGCAAATAAATTCTTTAAAAATCAGACAATGTGATTTTCTGGATTTCCCCCCCATTTTGTCTCTCATAGTTGAGGTATACCTATGATGAAAATTACAGGCCTCTCTCATCTTTTTAAGTGGGAGAACTTGCACAACTGGTGGCTGACTAAATACTTTTTTGCCCCACTGTATGTTTTAGTCTTCCTCAATTTACTGCCCTCTAGGATTATATCCCCAGTATTTTCAGCCAGCAGAAGTCAATGGGATCATGTTGGATGTCAATTCTGAAAACTGTAGTTATAAATGGAACAAGATTGTGGAAGACTGTTTTAAACTTAGGTACAAACGCAGTATGCCCTGAAAGGTGGAATTTAAATATGAATGAAGGGCACTATTGGAAAACTATGAGAAGGAAAAATGCAGGCAGAGGCAGTAACGTCAAAACTTATTACAGCACTTTCTGTGTCAAAAGAGTAAAGGACCAGACTTTTTTTTTTTTACTTTGGAAAAGATAGTTAATTAAACTAAAAACCAGGGAATCTATGAGCCTTAATAAATATTAGAACAGTCAATGCATTGCTCACCTCGAGCTGGATACAGTATTCTTCCAGATCTTCAGCCTCCTGCCTGCATCGCTCCAGGTTTCCACACAACACTGAGCACTCACTCTGCACACAGGTAAAGCAAAAGGCAAGTAACCCAAAAGGAAGGAAGGGGGTCTGAAAAAGCTAGCAAAGGTGAAGAGAAAGTCTCTTCTAATGTTGAAATAACCTTAGCAGAAGTTTTGCACATTGCATGTTTAGACCAATAAAACTTTATAATGTTTTACCTATTCAACTTAAACAAAACTTTCATCATCTCTGAAAAAAGAAGAAAATCCAGGAGAACTTAGACAAACATTAATGTTTGAAACTCAACTGTTACCTAATCCCAGTTATCCCATTAAAATTTACATACTTCCATATTTTTAACTAATTATTCCTAAGGCAAACTGTGAATGGGAGAAAAGCTCCATGTTGAGATTCATGCTGAGGAAAGCTTTGAATTTAGGGTACGTCCTGGGTCATCCATGCCTAGGGCACTGGAAGATATATACAGAAGGGGAATGGCCAGAATGAACAAGTGTAGAGCTTAGATACTATATGTCTGCAAGGCAAAATAATATGAAGGTGCTGGGAGGTAACACTTCCATCTCATATGTATATGCATCTTGCCCCTGTGTCACTTTAAGAATTACTGAGCAACATCAGGAACTCTGTGAGGTCACCAAAGTCAGTAGGAGAAAGTGTAAAAAATTTTTTGGTTTTTTTTAGGTGTCCTAGGTTTAGGTTCTCTAACTTAAAAATGAAAAACAGATTGGCCTTTTTGTAGTTTACGCTACCACAGTGCATATTTCTTAGTGCTGGGTAACTATGGGGCTTTGCTGGCCTGAGGCTCTATTTGACAAATACATAGTGATCAAGTTTGGATTCAGAAGCCTTCTGAGCATTATTTTATGTAATAAGAGGAAAGAAAGCATGAGTGGTTAACAGGAACCCCCTCAACTAACGTAATAACCTTGAAGTACCAGTAAAAGCAGAAACAGGCATGGTTAGTCTGGGAGTCTAAGACTTCAGCTATGTGGTCTATACAACAACCAATAGTCTCCAGACCTGCAGATTGTGAACATGGCAGTTGACCTTGGGTGTCCTCTCCTTGAGGCTGGTGATGGAGTCCTTGGCTCGCAACAGGCCACTATTGCTCACTTCCTGCTAGGAGACAGTGTAAGAGGGGAGCTGGTCAAGCAAACCATAATCCACTTACTCCTGATTTCTTCACGCTTCCAGAGCATTTACTGTGTTTCAGTCTCAGTAGCTTTAAAATGGAATGGGGGCAGCCAAAGATCATTCTCTATATCTTAGAGACCTAAGAAGGGTCTTCTTAGGGACCTAAGAAGTTCATTACTGACAGTTAGAATCTTTGAGGGACACAAAAGCCCACAATGTATAAACTAAGCTTCTGTGTACAATATACCTTTTGCAGCTGGGGGTCAAGGGAAAGGGGACAAAGAGATATTTGGAAAAATATAAAAGGCCATGTTTAGGTGTAGAAAGTGAAAGAGGAATGAAGAATTACACAAACAGATGACTGCAGGAGGAGGACCGTGGGATAATGAAAAGTCTTCAAGAAAAGCCCTTTTCAGGAAAAATATGCACATAGATTGTTAATAACTGCCAGAGAAAATATCTATCAGGTTTTGTTAAGCAGCACACATGAACTGATAGTAGATTTTAATGGTGAAAGTACTTCAAAGCACCTTTAAGGATTGTAAAATTAGGGGAAAGGGCAGAGAGTTCTTCCTGCTCAGCTGCCCATCAAGGAGAGTGGGGAACAGCATGAAATTGTTAAGCCCCAAATCTTATAAATCAGCCTTCCTCAGCCTGATGTCCTCCAGGTGTGTTCAACCTCAATTCCAATCTCATTGGCTGTGCCAGGAGGAATAATGAAGTTGAAATCCAAAACATCTGGAAGGAACTATATTTGGAAACATTGCTACGGACACCAGCAGCTCAGATTTCCTTATAAAACACAGTTTGCAAACTCTTTCCAAGTCCACTTCCTAAACAACCAAATGATACAAAGATTTTTTTTAAAAGGGGTATTTTTCTTGAAATGATGAATAATGACAAAAAAAAACCCTTGCCACTAAAAATCTTGATTCTCTTTAATCTTTGCCTGCTGTGATATCATCAAAGACATAGAAAGAGAGTTAATAAAAATAAACTGGGGGTTTTATTTTTAAATCAAGTTTTTCATTTAGATTTACATTACTCCAAATTATCCCACTGATGTGAAAGTCTAAATCACACTCTGATGTAGAAACACTGATCTTCCACTCTAGTCTTCTTACTGGAATTAACTAGGCAAGAAGGAAAGCTCATTCAAGAAAAGTAGAACTGGGAGGTAAGGCTGAAATGGGAGGGGTGGAGATTCAACTCCCTCTCTTCATGAACTAAAGATACAGCAAAAATACCAAAGCCACTCCACTAACTTTCATTTTATGCAAAAAAAAAAAAAGGCAAATACATGTATAAGCCCTTCTGGCTGCCTTCTCAGTTTGATTTCATCCAGATGTAGATCCCCTTTATTGTGGAAGTTCAAAATTGGTGAGAATATGAAGTTAACAACGAATTAAAAGAAAAGCAAACTAAGATGAACATCCACGTTGCCCACCCAAACAAATGCCAGTCCCAACAGAAAGACATTGGAATTATTTTCTGGGATGTTACAGGAAGTCCACAATAGAGCTAAATACTACAGCCTCCATGTACAGAACTATGATCTTCTGGCTCTTGAATCAACTGCAACCTCAGGCCAGACATCCAAGGTGCCTTGTAGAAGCATTGCTGAAGTTGCAGAAGCATCAGTCATGGATTCTGTGTTTGGCTTAAATCTTGGCTGCTATGCCTCAGTACCAGCCTTAATCTTCCTCTGGATATGGAAGATGGAAGAGATAATCCAGTGCAACTGAAGTAGCAGATAAAGACAAGACTAGAAGTTCAAACAGGGTTGGCCCTTTCCCTTCACTAAGGAAAGATGAGAGGCTTGGAAGCAGCATCTTCAAAGTGGAATATGGACGTAAAAGATATACAGACCCAAAGCCCATCCAGAGTACAAACCTTTTGGCGGAAAATTCGCAGAAGGATAAACTGTTAGCCTATTGTAGCACTAAAGAGTCAAGAGTCTTATGGCACCTTAAAAACAAATAACTGTATTATGGCATACAAGTAGCTAGTGGCCTATTCAAGTTATTATTTAAAGTGCCATAAGACTTTTTTTGGGGGGGGGGGATAAGCACTTTTTACTTATCTAATATTAGAACAATGCTAATTCAGGGTGAGATGCTTATCTGACAAAGCAACAACAGGTATGTGGGCTTGTGATTCATTTCCTCACCTGCTGGCTAGAAATATCATCTTCATCTTCTAACCAAGCTGGCTTGATGGGAAGCAGGGAATCCTGTCTTTCTCCCCCTGCTCCCCCCGGCGGGCCCCCATCATCTGTGGATTCATTCTCGGTGGTGGAATCATCACGTTCCCCATCAGTTAGGTTCAGGAGAGAAACATTAGTACAAGCCGAAGAACGCTTCAAGTTGAGATTGGGGCTTTCAGGGGTAAAATGGGGCTCAACTCTGGGTTAGAAAAAAGTACATACATTATCCTTAGATACAGTGATGGACAACTTTCTTTCTTACATAATATATTGCAGAGGGGTAGTTGTGTTAATTTAGTACAGCAAAAAGCTTTGTGATGTCTCAATGGCTAACATATTCCTTTGCAATCTAAACTTTTGGGATCCAAAAGCAACCCTTGGCTAGTAACAATTTTATCATCTTCTACTACGCTTTCTAAACTCTTTCATGAGCAACAGATGTCAGTATATGAAGATATGGAAACAATGAGAGACAGAAATCTTAGCTCAGCACTCCCAAATCTGGTGCTTTCTATGTGTGTGTTGGTCTTCAACATTCTCAGTTTATAACAAATATGGCCAATGGGATTATGAAAATCCTAGAAAATTATTCTGGAAATTCTGAGAATTGAAATCCAACACATTGGTAGGGCCCCTGGTCTTACTTATTGATTGCATCATTTATATCCTGCCCCCCAAGTCAACAAACTTTGGGTGACTCACATAAAATCATATTCCTCTACCCAATACATTCAAACAACAGAACAGGGGGGCAGACTGTTCCAAAGAGATAGGGCAACTATCAGAAAGGCTCCCATCCCCCTCACCTCTTGAAGTGGGAGGGAATCCAAAGAAACCCCTCCCAGGTAGGATGCACAGAACCTATTTGAAGATGGTTCATCAAGTAACACAGCCCAAACCATGTAAGGCTTTATAGATCAAAATCAGCATTTTGTACATGTAAATTTATTGATAACCAATGCAGAGCCCACAGCACAATGCTGCCCTGCTGAAGTGATTCTCAGCTCTCAGCATGTGGGCACCAACTACAGTTTTAGAGCATCTTCAAGGGCAGCCCCAAGCAGAACACATTGCAAAAATCAGTCTTGAGATAATGAGGATAAGAGTGACCATTACCACGGCCTCCCACTCCACAAAGAACATGACAGATACACTAGACAACACTGGGAAAAGGCTTCCCTGGTAACGGAGTCCACCTGCTAATCAAACAGAAGGATCCCCATTTTCACATTAGCTCCATCAAGGTATGTGATCCTCTCCAAAGCCAACACAGGAACACAAAAGAAGCCCAATTGTTTCTGAACAAGCAATAACTTCATCTTGCTGTGATTCAGTTTCAACTTGTTTCATCCCATTCCATTCAATCCCTCACCCTTCACATCTCCTCTGCATCTCCTGCAGAAGGGCTGACTGGCTTTTGAATTATGAGAAGTGCCTCTGCATGTTGCTGGGATCAAAAACCAGACCATGACAGAATCAAGCTAGTGCCGGTGTGAGGTGCCTGCCCCCAGGCTATATGGTTTCCCACAATGCCTCTCCAGAGTTCAACAATAATCTCTGTTATAGTACCTGCTTTAGATCAGATGGGATTCATTGTCCACTTAGCCCAGTGTTGGACTACAAACCTTCATTATTCTCAGCCAGCATGACCATGCAGGCTACAAATTCTGGTAGTTGTAGTCCAACAAAGCTGGGATCTGAGAGCAGCAGCTCTCCATGATCTGAAGGAGAAGATTTTTTTGCATCATCTGCTGCCAGAGGCCTTTTCACCTGGAGATGCCCAGGACCAAATCTGGAACCATCTGTGTGCAAAGCAGATGTGCTACTGTGTACCCCCCTCTCTGTATGTTCTCACATGCTGCAAAAAGGGCACTGAACTCCACCTCCACCCTTTCCCTTCCCAGGGCTCCCACCCATGGAAAGAAACAGCTTTCTTCTTTTTGGGGAAGCCCTTGATGCTGGTCGTCTTTCCCGGCTGCTCCTTGCTGCTGTGAGCCCGACTTTCAATTCCTGTTGGTGTGTCTCCGGCCTCGTTTATTTCCTTGGACTGCCAGATGGTCTTCACCACAATGTTGGCCATTACTGAGTTGGGGGTTGATATCTGGTATGAGCGCAAATTTTCTTGCCTGCGCCACACCAGGGAACATCTACCACCTGCAAGCCAACCGGCTCTCCAAGGAGGGTGGGGATCTCCCAGCCGCTCCTGTGACCTCACAACAGTTGCCACGGAGCTGCCCCCACTCTTCCATCAACCATTCGTACCACCAACATTCTATGATGTCAGTACAGCCTTCAACGGGAAGAAAACTAATCCAAGCCAATAATGATGACATGGAAGGAATTGCATTGATTGAACTGAACAAATATATTGAATGGCTAATAGACCTTTTTTCTTTTGTACCTTGTCCAGGGAGGCAATGACTTAGATTCAACCACTACAGTAAGCTATGGTTTGTTAGTTATTCTACAAATCACAGTTAAGCAATCAGTCAGATTACACATCACACAAAGCTATACACCATTTTCTCATGGTGAACCATGAGTGGGGTTCACACTGCACAATAACTCAAAAGCAAATAAGCTACATTATGGCTTAGCTATATGTAAACCCAATCATTATATAAAATTTCAAGCTGATGTATTTAAATGAAATTGTCTTTTATATGCTTTACAAATAAATCTGTCGTCTTCTATATGATTTTTGTGTTGTTTGCTGCTCCCTATCTCATCCACCCCTCTCAAATGTATAACTTCTGAACAATACTACAGAGATAGATTATTCACTTGCTGTAGATTTTGTACATGTGCTTGATATCTTTGTTTCCCAGCCCCCTGACCATGAACTCACAGATAATCACAAAGGGAATTTGGGAAGGAAACTTTAACGTCACACTTGCCTGCATTGCTTGCAGCTGGAATTTAATAAAAACGATAAGCTTTTTTTTGCATCCAGTTGGTGTCAGCATTTGTCAGTAAGCAATGCTGAACTTAAAAGCCACAGCAGAGATTCTATGTTGGGCTAAAAAGGAATCACACTATTGGGTGGTATCAACAGATCATATCCAAAGCATTCTTTGAAAGATCTAGCCATTTGTGAAGCAAAACACATACAGAACTGCAGCTGGGAAAAACATGACCTTGGCACATCAAAGAAGACATTGATTGGTTCATATACCGCACATAGCCATAATGTTGTTTCTAAAAAGCATGATTTGCAAACAGAAGTCAGGGGACATAGTTTGCTTTAGGGTAGTAAGGCAGATTGAAATCATGATTTCCAAACTACTTACTGTATTGTAACAGTGTTTTGGCAGAATATGCAAACAGAGATGCATAATTTATGGTCTCCTGGCTTTTCTTGCTGATTGGTGCCCCACCCAAGTCTCTAACCTACACACAGAATGCAAGGGGAGAATAATTGTGTGTTACATCCACAAACTAGAGCCAGAGGAGCCATTATTAATTTTTCATGAAGCACATAGGTTAGGTTCACTTTACAGCTTGGCCAGGCTAAAATGAATTGGGCAGTTAGTGATTCAATGTGGTATGGGAATGGAGCGATCATCTTAACACATTGTATGGACCATTAAGTATAATACAGTTTGTGTGAGCCCTGCATTTACATCATCTATATGACTTTTGTGTTGTTTGCTGCTCCCTATGTCTTCTACACCTCTCAAAGGTACACAGTTGAAACAAAACCACAGACATATACATTGTACTCACTTGCTATAGATACACCTAGCATAGCAATTGTGTTTCATTAAACCAGGTTGAGTTTGTTGTGGAAACTCAGCCACTGTACTCTGTAATATCTGGTTTATAGTTAATAAATTATGTAAGACAATAATTTGTCTTAATTCAATAACCCATACTTAAACAAATCATGGCTTAGCACAATGCACAAACAAGGTAACTGCAGTTTGCCAGTGTCCATTCACTGATAATGCTGGTTCAAATCCAATGCTGAATCAAAGGTTAGTATTGTAAGAACATGCTTCAGGTGTTTTCTGCTCTACAGTAAGTCAAAGGAAAAGTTCATAATTTTTTCTCTTTTCTTGATCAACATGAGGTGTGAACTAACCACAACAGCTGAGTTGATATGCTATGCTTAACCACTCTTTACTGAATAAGCCACAGCTGAATGTGTTCACATTCTACAATACACTTAGGCATGATTTTATCAAGTTGTTCTTTCTCAGCTCAACCTATTTGACAGGATTGTTGTGTTGGCCATAAAATGAGGAAACAGCTCCACACATGCCAACTTGCACTCCCAAAGAAAAGGCAGCATATGAATGCAATCAATATACTCATTGGCTGGCTTCCACATAACACTAAACCATATTATGTTGCTTTTATCTTAGCATATGAGAACCTGCCTACAGCTTAGCCTAATATGCATACCAAGCCACTATGGTATGTTAAACAAAGCTTTAACGTTTCATCTTAGCATTATGCATTAACCAGACTGTTGCAGTCATTTTTCGAAGCGCATTCAGGAAACTTAAAGACCTATATAGCAAGATAAATATATTAAAATAAATAAGCATAGCTGCAGGTTTTCATGCGTTAGCTTAAAAACAACGCTCACGCCTTTGGTTTCCTTAGTTCCTACTACACTAATACTCACACGGGAAGGTGGGACAAATGATTTATTATTTATTAAAAGTATTGCTGGGAAAAGATTTCTCCAAAAGAAAAAAAGGTAAATGAATGGGGGGAAAAACACCCTGAAATAGTTCTAGAAATGCAAAACGCTAGAGAATATGTAACATCGTGGCCGATCCTAAAAAAGGGAACATACTTGTGCTCTTTAGTCCTAACGAGGAGTCAAAAGAGTCACATGGTCCTTTCCTAAACCACTAAATTCTGCCCTTAAAGGAGACAGGAAAACTCTTTCAGGCACTAGAAGGCAGAAATCGCCCCACGGCTCTCGCTCTCCGTACCTTCTACTCTCCAAGCCGATTGGCTCAAACGTGATGACGATCCCGTCGCTCTTTTCCGGAAAAACAGCTCGGCCTCCGAGCCTCTTCTCCCCAGGCTTCCTTTTGCCGCCGTTCTACCGTCAGCTTATTCAGCCAATAAACCATGGGCTTGGGCTTGAAGGACGTGTCCTTTTCGCCCAATAACAGCTTTCAAGAACTGTTCCCCGCCCAGCAGTGGGCGGAGGTTCAGCTTGCTGATTTCGCAAGAAGCATCACTCACGCCGAAGCGAATATGGGCGGGGCAGGCTTTGAATGACATTTCTTAAGGTCTATCAAGAAGTTGGGGACAGGCTTAGGCGGGCCTCTGTGAACCTCTGCCCAATGGAAAATGCAGAGCAGTAGGGGACTTATTTGACATTAAGATTCACCGGATCCAATAGGAAGAAGAGTAGGTGGGATTTAAACCTATTGACCAGGCTTTGGGGTGTATAGGGTGTCAGGGAGGGGTAGCATCTTTGGTGGGGGAACATGTGTCCTTTCTGGGTGGTTTGCCCACCTTTGGTCCCTACCTGGCACTCAGCTCTCACCTATAGCTTGTTGTAGCTGTTTGCATGCGACAGTTGCCATATCCTGGGCAATGACTTCGATAAGCCAGCTAAACCGGGTGAGGGTAGCCGATGGTCTTAAACCCTCAGTGAGACAGAGAGCTGCCTATCCCAGCATGTGAAGACAGATTCTGGTAGATTGAGCAGTTGAGATCATTGGAAGACCCAATGGTCATGAAGGTGGTCTCTGCAAGCATCGTGGAACGTAAAGAACAAGACAAGGCACAGAAGATGTCCTGGTCATCCACTGGATCTAGTCCCATCTCTGGTTGTCTCAACTCTGTCTTGCCCCTGGACTCAGATGGGTATTGGGAAGAGAGAGTGAGGCTGACACTGCGCAATTCTCCCTCACTTAAATCCAAATTACGTGCTAGTCTCGACACCATCATCATCATTACTATTGAAAAAAATAAAAACAAAAAAAGTCGTGTGGCGATGGGTGAATGATGAAGCAGTAAGTGTGGATACACTGGGAGTTGTAGTCACGGACCTGCACACAGGTAGCTCAGGTCTAATGGTTGCTTTTTCACTGACTGAAGCAGCAGTGAAACTCAGTGTCTACCTGGGTGACTGACCAGCCCTCTCTAGGAATGTACTGCTCACCTCCATAGTTTGAGGAAAAGGTGCCCTGAACATTGCCTGCTTCAATACATCCTGGCCAGTTTACCACTGCTAGTGGGGATCCCACCTTGGCAGCTGAACAAACACAAGCGCAAGTTGATACCGCTCATCATTGGCACTTGGAACGTGCGCACGCTTTTGGACAACCCTACAGCATAGACCAGAGAGAAGAACAGGTTTAGCTGCCAGACAGCTTGCAAGATACAATATTGACATTGCAGCCGTGGGTAAAACTCATCTTGCCAACAAAGGTCAGCTGACTGAAATTGGAGGTGGATACACTTTTTTCTGGAGCGGTTGTGGCAGTGATGAGTGTCATGATGTTGGACTTGGGTATGCTGTCAGGAGTCACCTTGTCCGGAAACTTGTTAGTCTCCCCAAGGGTATGAATGGCCAGCTCATGACACTGCATTAGTAGAATACAGAATAGAAGTCAAGCCACCCTGATCAGCACCTATGCCCCCACAATGACCAACCCGGACAAGATGAAAGACAGGTTCTATGAAGAACTAGAAGCCCTACTATCAGTGATGAGCAGAACGGACGAGCTGATCTTTCTCAGCGACTTTAATGCAAGAGTAGGGTGTGATTCTGCAGCCTGTCAGGGAGATGTTGGGAGATATGGAGTGGACAAGCGTATCAGTAATGGCCTACTCTTACTGAAGACCTGTGCAGCACACCTCCTCATCATGAATACAACTTTCCACCTGCCTACTCATAACAAGACCTCCTGGATGCACCCATGCTCTAAGCATTGGCATCTTATTGACTATGTCATTGTCAGGAGAAAAACCAGGCAAGATGTCAGAGTGACCAAGACCATGTGTGGTGCTGATTGTTGGACAGATCACAGGCTCATTGTCTCCAAAATGAAGCTCCACATCAGACCCAAGAGGTGACCACAAGGAAGCAAGGCCATGAAAATAATTAATGTGGCCAGGCTAAAGAACCCCAGCACAGCTTCAGCACTGGCTGAAAACTTAGAAACTAAGCTTGCTGACCTACATCTTGCTGACAATGCTGAGGACAACTGAGAATGCTTCAGGGATGTTGTCCATTCATCTGCACTGAAGATGCTAGGGCCCTCTACTTGCAAACAGCATGACTGGTTCAATGAGAATGACGTGGAGACACAGGCTTTACTTGTTGAAAAACATCACCTTCATTATGTCCATCAGAATGACTTATCATCAGCTACCAAGAAAAATGCCTTTACCAGTGCTCATAGAATAACCCAGAATAAACTGTGTAAAATGCAAGATGCCTGGCTGAGCACCAAGACAGATGAAATACAGGGATATGCTGATAGAAACAACTTGAAACAGTTCTATGAAGCCCTTAACACTCTCTATGGACCTCAGTCTCTGGAGAGTTCCCCTCCTAAGTATAGATGGTACAGCTCTCATTACAGGGAAGGCTCAGATTCTGCAGAGATGGGCTGAATGCTTTGAAGCCATCCTCAACCGACTGTCATCTATTAATGATGAGGCGATAGACAGGATTCCCCAGGTTGATATCAACAGGGCCATGGACAACTTACTGATAGTAGTTGAAGTCACAGAAGCTGTCAGCCAGCTATCCAATGGCAAAGCCTCAGGGGCAGACACCATACCTACAGAGATATACAAAGTTGGTGTATATCAACTTTGTATACTGTATTTATAGAGAAACTCACTGAGTTACTCCAATTTTTTTGGAAGCAAGGATCCATTCCTCAGGAATTTAAAGATGCATCCACCTCTACAAGAGGAAGGGCAATCAACAAGTATGAGACAACCACCAAGGAATCTTGCTGCTCTCCATCACAGGAAAAACCCTTGCAAGAGTTCTGCTAAATCATCTGGTCACCCATCTGGAGTTGAGCTTGCTGCCAGAGTCACAGTGTGGCTTCCACAGAGGTCGTGGGACTACTGACATGATTTCTGCCATGCACCAAGTTCAGGAGAAGTGTCAAGAGCAGAGTTGTGAACTCTATACAAGCTTTGTTGACTCACAAAAGCCTTTGATGCTGTCATGTGACAAAGCCTGTGAAGGATCATGTCAAAGTTTGGCTCCCCTGCCAAATTCATTCAGATGGCATGCCAGTTCCATGATGGCCAGAGTGCTGGGCAATGGAGAATCCTTTAAGGTATTCCCAGTCACTAATGGTATTAAACAGGGCTGTGTGCTTGCACCCACACCGTTCAGCATGATGTTTACTGCCATGCTGTATGATGCCTTTCAGGACGGTGATGCTGGAATCAGCCTCAAGTTCAGAGTGGATGGGAAGCTCTTCAGCCTGAGGAGACTTCAAGCTATTAATAAAGTGAAGGAAACTATTCTGGGAGACTTCTTCTTTGCTGATGACTGCGCCCTGAATGCTGGCTCAGAGCTGGAGATGCAAGTCAGTATGGACAAATTCTCTATGGCTTATGACAACTTTGGACTCACCATCAATATTCAAAAGACCGAACAGATTGGAAAGAATGGTTTTCAAACAGATAAAGGTAAAATACCTGGGTATTATTAAGTCTAACATGAATTGTATGTTATTTCAGAATCATTATGTTAAAGTATGGAATGAAATTAAGATAGATTTATTAAGATGGGAAGGATTGCAACGATCATTGTTTGGAAGAATTGCTGTGATAAAAATGAATGTATTGCCTAGAATGATGTTTTTATTTCAAACAATACCAGGTTTGAGAAATGATGCATCTTTTAAACAACGGCAAAAAGAGTTATCCAGATTTGTATGGTTATAATTCTATAACTCTTGGGAATTTTATGGAGCAACTTTTATTTCAAATTATGTCATCAACTTTTCAGCTACATACCCTGAGATACACTCTACAATACTGTCTAGGATTTCTGAGCAAAAGAGAGAGAGAGAGATTAAACTTAACCTAATGAAGAGGATTAGCAGAAGAGAATTTAATGAGAAAGAGACCTTCTAGGCACAGATTTGGTGCATGGTAACCAAGAATACCATCAGAACAATGTACTTTACTTCAAAGTAAATTATAATATAAACTTTGGCTAGTAGTCTCCAGATGTGTTGGATTACAACTTCTATCTCCCAAGGTAACAAAGTGATAATTTGAATTGTAGTTTGACATATCTTGAAAGCTTTAGGCTGGAGAAGACAAGTCTCTTCTTATCATAATTCTCTGCCTGTCTATTAATTGGTAAACTTCTTGAGTTCAGTGGGACCCACTCCCAGGAAAGTAAACCACATATAGGATTGCAGCCTAAATGATCTATTTCTAATTCTTGTACCACTGTTTCATTTCAGTATTGTATCTTTGCATCATGCAAGTCATTTCCATTTCATGACAATGCTAAGATTATCCTACTTGAAATTTCAAAAATGAGAGCACTCAGGTGAAAGTGTTGTTTTGTATTGCTCATAGCACTGCGTACAACATTTATTTATCTCTGTGCCTCTTTCCCAGGGATCAATTCAACATGAGAAGACGTTGGTAACTGGAACTGAAGCCGTTTTTGCCTTTGTTGCAATACATACCCAGAAAACACTTCGAAAAAAGGAAGGCGAGCTAACTGGCACAAAATGTTTATTGTGTCTTTGTTTTTATTTTGTGTTTCTAAGCTCAGAGCCAAATGCCAATAATGAGTGAGAACTAAGTGAGGCTCAAGTATCGCTTGCCACTGTGGGAACGCTTTTTCCCAGGCTCAAATACATCCATATACAAATGAAATCTAACAGGCTGGCACAGTGGTTCAAAATCCAATCTCACTTTTATACGTTCCTATTAGGGAACGTTAGGGAAATAAAATTAAGCCCTTTTCTCTCAAGCCTCTTCTGTTACTAACATGAAACCAAAACCCTTTTGTTGAAGCAAAATGAAATGTCTGCATCAGGAGACTCACCCTAAATAATACTATGGTAATCCTAAATACTTCTTGTAAATTTGGGTGACTTGATCTAGATAACACCGTGTTCTCCTAGACAGTAAAAATTAAAATGTTAAAAATCATAATTTTATTTCTAAAACCTCCCCAATTGTACATGGTGGGTTCTGCATTACAATGAAAAAACTCATTCAGAAAGAAACAGAAAACATTGTACAGAAACCTTTAAACCTTAGTGGGAAAGAATATAGCAGAAATTGGCAATCAAAGCTAGCTACAATAAACTTCCATGTGGATGCAGTGGAAGTAAATTATTTTTTAAAATGTGTGTGCCTTCCAGTTCATGAGGTTCCCATATCTGAATGGATGAATATGTAAGCAAGGTGGGCACCTTTTCATACTAAACACTGGGTTGCTCCTCTGCTTCTTTTTACTTTTTTAAGCGTGCCTCCAGAAATGATTGTAGAAGGTGGTACTTAGCTTTGCGACATACCACTTTCTCTTTAAATAAAATAAAATAACATAATTTTTAAAAATCCCAGCCATGGCAAGGAGCCTTGTGAATGCCAAGCAAAGTGTCCGGAGGCACATGCTGGTATCCATAGTCTTTTATTGTCTAGTGATGTCTTAAATCTGAAATTGAATGGCAAGTATAACATGATAATTTAAACAAAGCAGAAAATGTAGATATCGGGTATTGGGTGAGATAGGTAATAGAGCAAGAATATCAAATGTAAGACTTGGGGGAATGGTGGTGATGCCTATATGGACTATAGCACTTTTGCTTGTTTGCAGTTCAGTAGACATATCATTTCCAGGGCCAGAAAAATAGCTTCAAGCAGCATATTGAAATACTTGCTGGAGGGCAGATCCTCTAAAAGAAGGTCAGCTTACAACTAAAACTTTCTCGTTTGCTTGATAGTTGGAGTGAAGCCAAGGTCACTTTCTCCAGATGGCTCTTGGCAACCCAGCCATGCCTGGGAAAATATTTATTATATTTTTCATCTGACTTTTCAGACTCCGCGCCCATCCCCCTCCAGTTTAAGAGCATAAAAGAACTCATGAAAGGAGGGGAGTAGATGACACGGAAGAGTTATTTGAGAATGCAGGAATCACCAATGGTATTTTTTAAAAACAGGCCTTGACATCTAAATTGAGGTTAAGATGATATGCTTTTCTCTGCTTGCAGAAACCATGACTCGGAGACCGAGTGACTGGTGACCGAGTCTAGAGTGTTTAGCCTTGGTTTCACAATCAAAACATCAGCTCTCAGTAGAGCTTTGCCCCTTGATCAGGATTTCTGGTTTTTTTTTTTTTTTTTAACTAAACAGGTTTGGCAGCCTTAAAAAAATGTCTGTGTGTCTGAGGCTTGTAACCTTCTTTCAAAAGTTGTATAAATTGCTGGTTTGTGGCTGTAATAAAAAAAATAAGTACTACTACCACAACAAGTGGCAACCCTGACAAAGGATGTGCGTGTGCGAAAAGGGGGTAGAAATGGGTGGCACTGGATACACCCCCTCCTGACTCCATCCACAGTGCTGATGTCTCTTTTGCCCTGGTGGGGGAAGAATAACAACAACCCAACAATAGGAAAAGGAATGATGACCTCTCAGCTTCTCTGGGGGGAGCAGTGAGGACTAGAAACATGCCTCACCATGATTGCCCAAGACATCATGACCTGTGTGCTATGGGGCGTGGAACTGAGGTAACTAGCTGGGAGAATGTGGAAGAGCGGACTGCTAGAAGAAGATTGCAGGCACCTGTGCTGCCTTCTTCCCCTCCCATCTGAGCCTTTCCCCCAGCATCTGCATGGCGGAGTCGCCAATAAAGCAGCAGCCTTGACACAGGTGTGGGAAGAGAAGGGAGGAGATGTGGGTTTGGGAGGTTCTGCAGCCTCCAGCAAACAGATGTTCAGCAGCCAAAAGAAAGAGGGTGTTTTTCCTCCAGAGGGAGTGGATGGTTCAAAGAAGAGAAAAAAGAAGTATAGAGGCGCAGCAAGCATAGTGTGGAAAGGGGCAAATGCTGGCCATTAACAGAGAAGAAAAAAGTCGAAGAAATCCCAGAGAAAGAGAAATTAAGACAGAAGAGGTTTTGTCAGAAGGAAACATTGCTATACGATAGTAATACTATAGAGTGTAGTCTATTAATAGTAATAGTAATACAGGTAGTCCTTGCTTAATGACAGTTTAGCATCTGTTCGAAGTTACGACAGTGCTAAAAAAAGTGATTTACAACCGGTGCCTGAAGTTACAACCATCACAGCACTCCTGTAATCATGTGATCATGATCTGGGCACTTGGCAATCAGCTTGCACTCATGATGCTTGCAGCATCCCAAGGTTATGTGATTTCCATTTGTGACCTTCCCAGCCAGCTTCCAGCAAGCAAAATCAATGGGGAACTGTGTGAGTCACTTAATGACCATGTGATCCACTTAACAACCATGTGATTCACTTAACGACTGCTGCAAAAAAGGTCATAAAATCAGGTCCAGTCATGTGATGATTCACTTAATGACCACATTGCTTAGCGACCTAAATTCCAGTCCCAATTGTGGTTGTTAAGCAAGGACTACCTGTAGTACAGAGTATAGTATAGAGTAAAAATTGTAATAGTAATTAGTAATTGAATAGTAATAGTATAGAGCATAGTAATTGTCATAGTAATAGTAATTATCATAGTATAGAAGTAATAGCAATATAACAGGATATAGGATAGAGGTAATAGGAAGCACTTGCATATAGATTTGTAAGTTTCACATATCACTTTTATAACTTTGTTTTGCAAAATAAACTCTCTTCCCAACCCTTATTAGGGAGATATGAAGAAACTACCTGGTCCAGGGTCCAGTCCTTTTGGGCCTCTCTTGAGTCTTGGTCAGTCTGATTGGGTATGGTTTAAAAAAGAACCCCATGACAGAGAGCAGCTGTGTTTGACAGCCAGGCTGTGTGAACATGGCATTACAATTTGTCACTTTAGCTGTTGAGGCCTTTTAGATAGTTATTTTGCTTGATTTTATGCAATAATTTTGGATTCCCTCTCTCTGGATTCTGGTAATTAACTCCTGTCAGAAATTTTTATTTATGGTCTTCCCAACTCTTTTACTGTTCTAATTTAGCTAGATCCATTCCTCTTATAACATGGCAGGTTCTCCCTACGTCACTGTGCTTTGGCACAATGGCTAAACTTGATTAGTTTTAACCTTAGTTCATTATTTTGTTGTTTAGCGTACAGGGTGAACCCAACTCATTTGGTTTGTATGTGATTCAGTGTAGTTGTGAACCCAGAAAATGAATGATCAGTAACCATGTTTTGAGAACACAGTTCCCCTGTCAAACTCTGATTCTATTGCCTTGTCAGCCCCTAACTCTGTTTAGCACTCTGACACACTAAAATTGTGTAAGACACACTGAACTACAAATGGGTCAGCCACATCTGAGCCTAGTGTGTATTCCAAACCCATTTTGTGTGGCCTGTTATCGTTCAGTATTTCATGTGAACCCAGGTTAAATGAGTTAAATAAGTAAATTATGCTTTGTTAATCATGGGTGTTTTATGCATGCAACTCTCGCCTTTCATGATTTATTTCCTCACCATTCCACACACAATTTCCCCTCCCAAGTTGCCATTTAGCAGGGGCAATGATATCATATTTACTTCCTTGTGCTCTTTCAGTTAAAATAAATGACTGAAATATAAATTACAGGTGCCAAAACTTTTACAATAGTTTATGTAAAAACGAGAAGCATTCCAGCAAGTGTTTGAAGAGCTAGAAGTCACTTCATTCAACATGGAGGCCACCCTTTGTCATTTGTACTGCAGAGAAGCATGCCAGCCAGTGTATTCTTTGTCTTGTCAGTGTGGAATTGTGGATGAAGGGTTGAAGTTAACATTTGGGAGCTGTGGGTTCAATTTCTTTTTATCCACAAGTTTACTGGGTGACTTTGAGTCAATCACTCCCAGCATAACTCACAGGGCAGGACTGTTGTGATAATAAAAAAAAGTGGGATTATATTTCACTGAAGTAAGGCTGCCCTGGTACTAACAATCCACTCGTATTTCAAAATAATTGCCACTTCCATCTAAATCCATAAAAACATCCTTTGTGGTTCACAACAGGCTTGGTGTCTAAGGACCCACCTTGAAATGAGTTAGTTGTTGTTGGAAAATGGGTGTCTGCAGGTTGGGCAAATGATGCAGCGTGCATGACATCATCACACGTATACCATGACTTTTGTACTTGTAACAGACCTCACGATGTCATTACATAAGTGTGTCAGTTGCATGATGACATCACTACGCAAATCAATATTTTTGGTGTCATTGTGGAATACTGCAGATGCCACTGGCTGAAAAATATTTGTATCCCTGCCTCCTTGAAGCTGTGAATAATCAAATCATTTGCAAAACATCAAAGCCCAGTAAATAGTCAGCAGCCTTAAACTCAGCAAGCTAAAATTAGAATACACTTGCTCAAGTTCAACTCCTGAGGGATGTTAGAAATCGTTATGTGAGAGTCTGCAATTGTATAAAGTTTGTACTTGTCTAGTCTGCATAGTTTTATTCTAATCTTAGCTCATTGAGTTGGAGTCTGTTGTCCTTTATGTTTTGACTGTTTTATTTGTTTGAAGCTGCTCTTCAAGCAAGAATGATTGAATGCACATCAGACACTAAGGAACCTATGTCAACCTTACCCAATTCAGTGCTCTCCAGATATCCCATAATATCCATCTCAAAGGTCAAGCTGGGTACGAATTATGGAGATTGAAGTTTAAAATTATCTGGGTGGCATACCCTGTCGGTGGAGGCTGACCATCTAGCTTAGGCAACCAATAGATTCCAAATATTTTGAAATACAACTCCCCAAGTCTCCCATCATTCCCTGGATTGGCTGGAGCTGATGAAAACTTCTGGAAGGCACAAGCTTGCTTCCCCCACAGTGGCCCTTTGCAACAGAATTAGGAACCTTTTTATGCAACACCAGAGCAAAGTCAGGGAACATCATCCAATAATTCCAGGAGTCCCATAGATTTTAAAAGCTTTGTTTTAGTAATGTAAGTATCTTCTTTTTAGTTATGTTTTAATTTATGGTTTTATGTGTTTATATATTTATGTTCTAATGTTTATCGTGAATCGCCCAGAGTTCCCCCATTGGGGGGAGATGGGCAGCTGAAAAATTTAATAAATAAATAAAAATAATTAAATAAATAAAATCTCACTCATTCACTCGCTCAGTCACTCAAATCTTACATACCAAAATAGGCTTTTTGTCACTGGCCAAGCAACAAAAGAGGGTAGCAAGTCTCTGGAGAGTGTCCTCTGAGATGAACGTTGATGGAGGAGGAGATGTGACTTTGAAGCTCTCTTCCCTCTCGTGTTCTTTTATAAGCTTGACTGCTGGGCCACCTCAACATCACAGATCATGTCATCAACGCTGGTGGCTTTCCATCAGATCAAATTGTTCTTTTCCATGACCATGGGATTACAAGACTTATCAGGGAAATATTTACCCAAATTCTCTGCCTCTTTATACTTTGCTTTGGAACATCTTGCACCTTGACATAGCCTCGCACGTGCCTTTTTTTCCGGGTTCCATCTCTAGCGCAACTTATTAACCCTTTGTTGTCTGGCCATTAACTCATTTTATAACAGGCTAAAATTATTCAGTCCAATCTATCTCTATGGACTATCCAGGAACTCTGTATGTTTACTGGAACTTTTGCAAACCGAAGCCTCCATCTTTTCTGGTGCTTTTCACAGCTCACTAACATGCAGAAGTTCAAGTGGTGAAGTTTTATCTCAGTTGGAGGGGAAGCAGGAGGACCAACATCATGTAGAGTTTTGCCCAACTGTCCAAGACTCAAAAGTTTGGGCAGGAAGAAAAAAGATACCAGCCATGTTCTTGCCATTCTTCCATTCCATAGTGAAGTTTGTTTGGTTTGAGCTTAGCAATAGGATGCGTAAACCCAGCCAGTTGTTCTTTAATCATAAGAAAGTGCTTAAAACAAACGTTAGCATAGCATATTATGTGGACTCAGCCTTATGACTGTGTTCACACCTTGTGCCAAACCACCAGTTATTAATATGTAGATGAATAAGCCACAACTGGCTGGGTTCACACTAAGTCAAAAACAAACCCCCTGTTGGCTTAGCTGCATATGGGGCCCTTGTCTGTGGCTCTCTTTGTTAACCATGGCTAAACTTGTTATGCAATCATGGTTATGGTATCAACCCAATTTTGGGTGGTCTTATGACAGGCTATGGTGAAAGATAGTTAGCTAATTCATGGGTCAACATGTCTGCAAATCCATCCTGGGTGTGTGTGGAAAAAAGGGACACAGAGTTTATGTCTCCAGGAGAAGGAGCTCTGCCCTGCTCAAAGACACTTCACGACAGTGGCCTCTTCCTTCAGCCAGACGAAATGGATGAACCATATCCAATTAAAACCCGATCGCTTGTGTTTTGCTTCCGTGGAATAACAAAAAAAAGCCTGAGAAGAAAGCTTTTCCCGCAATCTGGGGCTTGGTGGGGCCCAGCGCATCCTATCTGGGAAGTGTTGCCCCTTTAAAGCCCCTAGAGGCGACGTCAAGAAGTGATCGGAGCCGGTTCCGAGTCAAGCCAAGCCGAAGCTGTGCTCCCAAGCCGCGAATCTCCAAGATCGGGAAGAAGGGGGACTTTGTATTCTCACCCAGCCTCAGGCACGAATCGCTGCCGTAAACAGGTGAGTGGCGGCTGCCGGCTTTCTTTCTTTCTCCGCTTCCATTCCCGCTCTTCTCTTTTCTCCCCTCCCGACTTTGTCTTTAATAATGGGGATATGGGACGGAGCAGTAGACCACCGTGCGTCTTCCCACGGTTTCAGGGTCGCCTCCTTTTCCACCCTTCCCACCCGGACCCCTTTCGCTCCCCTCGCCTGGAACCTTCCCCCGCTCCGGCTCCGGCTCTTTCTTCGCATTCTGTCCCTTGCCCCTAACCCCAGAGGGAATCTCTCTTCTCTCGGTGACGCTTCCCTCCCTCCACCGCAACCCATCTTCCTCCCATCCCTTCTTCTCCCAAGTCAGATCGTTCTAAAACCACGCGGATCCCTTCCGATCTCTCTTTTTATTAATGGGCGGATTTGCCACATTATTACCTCTTTCCTCTCCGTCTCTCGTTTAGCTCCCTACGCGTCGAGTAGCGTTGCGCGTGTGAGCTCTTGAAGGCTTCTGTTGTTTCATTTGAGGTTGTTCGCGGATTTAAGCGTAGTACAGGTTGGAAGATACGAGACATATATCTCGAAATGATAAATATAGTAATTCCTCCATTTCTTCGTTGGAAAAAGAGGGGTGGAGGTATGTGTTATCCACAACAGAGAATGTCTGGGTTCGTGTGACATATTTAACCATGGTTAATTTAACCACGATTAATATAAGCCAGTTTTCTGGGCTTTCATGACACACTGAATTACAAACAAACTGGATTGGGTGATCAGCATTCTGAAGCCAAAATATAGATAGCTAGTGTATGGCTTAATGCATTGTGCAAAATGGCAATCATTGTCCCACTGCATGGGTTCAGTTGTAGCACAATCCAGGATGTGGGTCTACTTTGAATTAACTCTCAGTGGGAATTGCTTTCAGAGAAATAGGTGTAATGCTTTGCAGCTTCTGTTTCTGATAATTTTATTATTATTCCTTTCAAACCCAGTTGGAAGAGGTTCTCTAAGTGGAGCATGAATGAATGTTTTCTATTTCCCCTGAGGTTCTGCACAAAAGTATTTATTTTTCCCCTGAAATAAGCACATTTTGTTTCTGACCATAATATGCCTTTGAACCACAAATCTTCATCGGTCCCTAGGTATTTTAAGGGCGGTCCCTTTCTTTAAATTGCTTTCCCTTATTCCATCATAGTGTGATGATGGACAAAATGGATGGCACATCTCCTCACATTATCCAACTCCCTAGGTCTCTGTTCTATTCTAGAATATGGCAACTCTATTATACCAGTTTCCAGAAGGCAACTGTACAGTATTAGCGTTTTCCAGTAAATTAACACAAAGTAGGTGGTCTGCATTTCTAAATTTGAAATATATTACTGTGCTTCCTTTACCTGTTTGGATAGCTAGGATACCAAATATAGCATCCCACTCCCCTCCCAATTCTTGAGAATTCAAAGATTCAGGATCCAGTTTAGACTTAATGAGAAAAAGAGATTACATTCTCTGTTTCCTCTTTTCTCTCACTGTGTATAGCTAGGAACGTAAACGATGCTGTTTCCTAAAAGAAACATGATGCACTTGTGAAACAGTGCCTAAACATTGGGAATGTGCTCTTTTGCTTTATCCCTTGTATGGCTGACTCTCTCTCCTTACAACAACCTTTTGAGGTAGGCTGGACTGAGAAAGTGGAACTGTCTTGAAGTCACCTAGTTAGATTCATGGCCGAGCAGGCATTTGAACCATGGGCTTCACTCCACGCAAACACTCAGTAGTAACCAAACGACTAGTCTCCATGTGTTTTGGATTGCCCTCCCCTGATTCCTGGTCACGGACCATGCTGATTTTGGGGATTTACATCTGGAATGTTCAAGGTTATCTAGCTTTACTTTGAAACTGTGCTATACTGGTTGTTACTGGCTAATGATCAGTCACACTTTGTGCTAAGCTGTGGTCTATTTTGCCCATGTTTTAATTCACTTTTAGATATAGATGCCCTAGCCAGCCAGCCTACCTGCCTTTCTTCCTTTCTTAAATTTATATGGCTGCCCATCTCACAAAAAATGTCTCTGGGCAGCGTCGTTTTTTATATATTTATTGTTTTTAATTATTAAATACAAAAAAGCCCAAGGCACAAGAGAAGATATATGTTAACCACAGTTACAACCTTGACATAGTCCATTTTGTTAACTTTAGTTTCTGGATATAACAATTGTATAAAGAACCAACTTTTTACAGGTATTGTGTATTATTTACTTTGACTATTATTCAGCCGGTTCTTCTGTGCCATGGACCATCCTGCACGTTCCACCACTAAATATATATTCCAAAATTATGCCCTGATGGCAAAAACATGAAAGTTGCACAGCCTCTATTGTCAGAAAGAAGTGGATCACATTAACTTTGCAGATTCTTTTTAAATTCATTTGGCATGATAAGGAAAAAACGGGCTCACAAGCATGTGTAAAGTGTCTTCTGTTTGCTGCTGGGCAAAAAAAAAAAAAATCCCCAATGTAAATACTCATTATTAAGGCTTAATTCATAACAGTTTATCTGTCTCTGTGCATCATCCATGTATCTACATTTTGTGAGTGTGAGAGATAGTAGAAAGTGTTTTATCATGTAAAATGTAAACTTTTAAATTATCTCCACTCACCTCTGGTCTCAGATTTTTAGTTGTGGACATTGTTCTTGACAATGTGTTTGTGTGGAGGTGGGGGGAGAGAAAATGCAGTGGCCGTTTGATGCTTAAAATTCTTGCAGATAAGAGAGCTGTAGCTCTGTTTAACATTTAACATTCCTTTTCAGCATGTGCAGCCCCAAGTGTAGCCGAATTTTGAAATACTTTTGAGATTTTATTTTCAAAATGAATGATCTGCATTTCCTCTTTTTTCTTCTTTTTTTTTTTAATCCGTCACAATAAGAAGACTCTGTGTGTGTCTCTATAAAAATAGAAAGCTACTAACATTGCCCTCCAGGGAGGTGGAGTGCACAGTATATTACATAATATGAAATGTGATGATAGGCTGGCACACCAAACAGATTAGCAGTCTGTTTGCCCCCCTCTGCTTGTCACGTGAACTCATTTCTGCATAATGCACAAGTGTGTTGGTGCTGAGGTTGATAATTTTGAATGGAAATGTCACAATGATGTAGATTTCCTTGGACTACTGAATTAGGGCACATGAGATTATTGGATAAATAGATTATGATGGCCTGTGTATGCCTGAAAGATATAGAGGACTGTTTTATTGGAAGATTGATGATTTCCTAAAAGTAACATATGAGTGCAAGCTTGGATTCCTACTGTAATCTTCCTGTCCCCTAAACATATTTATTACCCTCAATCAACCAACCATGACTGCCCAGGTGTTCATGCTGTGAACAGCTGCTCTAAATGATATTTCTTAATGATCCTTCTACCTGCTGTCAAATAGTGGGAAAAATCTTTTGTCACTTACACTGTTCATATACAACCTGTACAGGAGATGCATAAGGAAGTATAGGAGTTGAAGAGTTGAATATTTCCCCCTTGAACTATTCTCTGTTTAAGATTTAAGATTTTGGGATCCTGGCCTTAAGAATGATGGCCATGATGAGACTGGGGGGCTTCTAGATTTCCCCCTTTTGTACTGTTTTTAAAAATAAAAACTTCTTTTGGAACTGAGATATAGCTTGCCTTGGATTCAGTGAGGATTTTCCCCCTCTTTGCAATCCTCTATCGATTATTAGCTAATAATATAGAAACAAGAGGCGTCCTTTTATCTCTCTTTCTCAAATAATTAATTGTTTTCCCTCTTCTCTGTCCTGTGGACGCCCAAAGCAGCTTCAAGAGAAATAAAAACAGCTAAAATGATTGATCGTGCAACTTAAAAGGCATGGTTGACAAGGGAAACCTGAAGCCTCTTCCTAGAAGAACAAAGAGCAAGGATTAAGTACAGCTACCAAGGAAATTATTTCCATGTCACTCTCTTTCCAGCTACTACACTTTTCTTCCTTCCTCATTGAATGTCTTTCCATAGACCTTTCTGAGCCAGGCTATTTGATTTTATTTATATCCCATTGGGGATAGATCGTCATGGAGAAAATCTGTCTATGCGGTCGCTAGGAGTCGAAAACAACCTGATGGCACATAATCAATTTATAACCCACTTTTCAGTCTGATGAGAATCTCATATGCATTTTTTTGCTTCAGTTCATAAAGTTAAACTGTTTCAAACATTTTCTGTTGACAGCTTCCACAGAGACAATTATTTGTGAATATTCCATGATTCGACCTCAGTTCAGCAAACACGCACCCAAGGTTTCACTGCTATTCTGCTGTATGACATCAGTGAATATTTTCTTTCCAGATTCTTCCTCCATATAAATTGGAATTGAGACTGGAAATTGGGATTCTCTTCTGCCTAAATCATATTCCAAAATTTGATGCCAGCCAAGCTCAGAATTCCCTAAGATTTAATGCTGGATTTTTTAAAAAAAAAAGTAATTCAGCTAGGGCAGCAAAGACATATGCTTGCTTTCTTAAAGTTAATGTAAACTACAAATGCAGTATGTTGTATAAAAAGATTTTAAGACTGGCTGTAGCAAAGGCAAGGATTTGATAAGACTGGAACTGCAGCCAGCGAACAGAAGCCATACTAACCTTTAAGGAATTTATTGTGCTTTATTCTTCCTGTTGGCCATCCTCCTGCTATCCTCCTCCTCCTGCTTTCAAGATTTGCATAGCCTTAATGCATCCCTACATGATCCCTATACAGATGGGAAATATAATTTGTGTTCAACAGTTTTCTGCCCTGAAATCTGTAGTTTCTGCTTGCCTGCGTCCAAGATGTGAAAAAAGTAGATAATGTTGAAAATCTTTGAGTGAGTGCAGAATGCTGTTAAGTGATCATAAATCACACTGCAAACATCTGAAATAAGTGGGTAGAATATCAAGAACTGATTGAACCCTCAGCCCCATTGTATGTTTTCTGGTAGGCATTAAATTATAATATGTTCCTTATTTCCACCCACTGGTTAACGGCTGTAATCTGAGAGTAGTTTTTACCCTCCAGTTCCCACCTTTCTAATAATTTGGGGGGGGGGAACCCTGCAGTGTTCAGTCTATCTCCTGCTAATCCTGCAAAAGACTGCCCTCAATTCTCCCCACTCTAAAAGGGAATGTAGTAGAATAAAATGGTAAGAGAAGCAGGGAATACTGACATTCTCACTTCAAGGTCTGATTCCACACTGCAGGCAGGATCACTTAGAGAGGCAAGGCTGGGCATTTGTTGGGGCTTCTAGAGTGGGTTTGGAGTCTAGCCATCTCAGGATGCTTATTAGGTTTATTTATTTATTTATTTATTTTGCATATAAAATCCCAGAACACGAGATATGGTAACCAGAGTAAAAGAAATCTCAGTTTGCATGTCCTTGTCCTGCCTCTTCACAATTTGGGCTGGGCTACCAAGAATCCTTTTCTGAATCTGTTTTCTCATCCTTAGATTCTCTTATGCAGCTCAGTCTATACTTTCTGTAGGGAAAGGATGCGTCTCATTAGGACTGACTCCATCCCTAATGTACTATTGATTCTCCAGTTATTGATGAAACTGCTGCTTGTGGGCATGTCAGTTCTCTGACTAATATTTTCCTCCTGTCAGCACATCTGGTTGAGATTTCTCTTGTGAGCGGTCAGTGAGGGTTGGATTAATAATTGAGCATATTAGAGGAGACCAGCCAGATCAGTTCCTTTTTTTACCAAGAAATCATGCAAGCAATATTGGCTAAAACTTCAGAGTTTGCAAGAACACCTCTATTTTTTCACACATAGCTGGTTTATCTGTACCTCATCTCAGGATGCATCATCTCATGAGCTGAGTTCCGCCTCTAGGTCTTAGAAAATGAGACCATTGCTGAAAAGATACTAATACTCAGTGTGGTTTGGTATTGTGTTGGACAAGCTTTGGGGAGATTTGGGTTCAAATCCCATTTAGCTGTTAGTTCACCGGATGACTTGAACCAGCTGCTCTCTGTCAACCCTGACCATCTCCCAGAATTGTTGGAGGAAGAAAAACAACAGGAGCCTTGTAAGTCTGTTCCTTGGAAGAAAAGATAAATATGATGATTTTCCTGCAATATTCTTCCTAATGTCTGGGAACGTGATGGTATGTGGGAATGACCTTGGGAGGCAGAAGGGCGAGCTGCAGACTGGACAACCGGCATGTAAAAGTAGTCTCAGCTCACAGAAGGAGAGATGGTGTGGGAAATGTTTCAGAAGGAACCCTTCCTAGTTTTCCGGAGAGTAAAAGGAAAGGAGGGGAGAAATGCTTTTAGTCTTGCAAGATTCTGTTAATGTAACCTAACAATAAAGATAGTACTCCTGGTTGTGCTTCTTGTCTGGACAGCCTCACCGGGCTAACATCAATCTTGCAAGATAAAGAAGCCATTTGATTGCTCTGGGGACAATGGAACCAGTTTAGCAATCCTTTTGGAAAATATATTTTCAATTCTTTGGCAATGGCCCATACGGGAAGCTAGGCACAACATGAGTAACTTTTGAATCCAGCTGGGCGGGTTTGCCTCTATGTAGTGCAATAAATAGACACAGAAGAAAGAAAGACTTGGTTCTTATAGTACCTTTAAAAACTACAGCTGTAATGGAATACAATAAAGTTGGGATAAAATGAATAATATTGCACTGTTTATGGCTGGAATTTATAAAGTGATAAAGTTTAATACCCTTTTCGGAATAATGATAATAACACTTTTGATTGATTGATTATGTGCCATCAAGTAGTTTTTGACTCCATGACAATTTATCCCTAACCTGTCCTTTCAAATCTCCCAAGGGGACACTCATCACCACAGTAACTGAGTCCATCCACCTTGTTGCAGGTCGTCGTCTTCTACCTGTCCCAGCATTAGAGCCTTTTCCAGGGAGCTGGGCCTTCGCATAATGTGTCTGAAGTTGGGTAATTTGAGCTGGTCATTTGTGCCTTGAGTGAGAACTCTGGGTTGATTTGTTTGATGATCCATCAGTTTATTTTCTTGGTTGTCCATTGTATTCTCTGGAGTCCTCCAACACCAACGTTCAAAGGCATCAATACTCTTCCTATTCTGCTTCTTTAAAGTCCAACTTGTGCTTCCATAGAGTGTCACAGGGAATAGCATGGCTTGCATGATGCTGATCTTTGTAGGTATAGACACATCACAGCTTCTGAATATCTTTTTCAAGGCCTTCATGGCTGCTGACCCAAATGCTAGTCTGCACTGTATTTTAGGCTGCTTGTTCCTTTACTGTTGATAGTTGATCCTAAAAGGCAGAAGCTATCTACTACTTCGGTATCTTCATTGTCAGTTTTGAGGCTGGTGGTTCTACCTGTTTGGTCTTCTTTGTATTTAATTTTAGTCCCATTTTTTCACTGTGCTCTTTGACTTAAATATACCTTGCAGATCCTTTGCATTTTTGGCTATCAAGGTAGTGTCATCAGCATAGCGCAGGTTATTGATTTTCTTCCTCCAGTTTTAAAACCACACTCATCTTCTTCCAATCCCTTCCATTAATATATACACAGCATATAGGTTAAATAAAGGGAGAGTGTGCAGCCTTGTCGCACTGCTTTGCCAACCTGGAGCCAGTCTGTTTCGCCACGTTCTGTTTGTACTGTGGCTTCCTAATCTCTATATAAGTGTCTTGTGAGGACGATGAGATGTTCTGGGATTCCCATTTTTCTGAGCACTTTCTGCAGCTTGACCTGATTGACACAACTGAAGCTTTTCTATAATCAAAGAAGCACCTACTGACTTTTTTTTTTCATATTCTTTGGCTTTCTCAATTTAATAACAATTGACAAGCCTAAAATAATGCTTACAACACTAGCATAAAAATATCAGTAACAAAACAGTACAAAGGAGAGCAGAAAATAATGCCACACATCTGGATGAATTGGAAAATTTATTGATTTCAGTGCAACTTTTGAGTTGCTGAATTGGACTGTACTACAGTAGACATGTAAGGGTAAGTATTCAAATAGTAATAATAGACACCAAAATTTAACTGGGCAAATCAAAGCCCCAGTAGGCATTATGAATCCACCTGTCGTTTTAAATCTTGGTGGAAGAAATCAAGATGTGTTACTTCTAGGCCTGGGTGCATAGCTTGAGATGCAGGACCTCTCAAAGCTAGAGGCTCTTCCAAAGTTTCCACTGAATTGAAACTTTGCTTTAGCAGAAGGGAAGTAATCATATTTAATTTAAATAATGCTTATATTGCATTGGAATATAATTTAAATGCCTTGTAAATTAAATCAAAAGACAGGTTGCTTATATTTTGGCCCCAAATATGTACTTGTTTGGATGGTGGTCACTGGATAAGTTTGTGCGTCCGTCTTTAAGGCAAGAATGGGAAAACTGCAACTCCAAAAACCTTTCAGCATCAACTTGCAAACAAATGCCAGCATGCAGCAGTTGAGTGTATGGATGTGAACAATTTTAATCTTCTCCCTCCACTTCATTTATTATCTGTATGTATTGAAGCCAGAGCGTGTTGTATTTTTTGTAAGAACTTACAGAAATTGCATTTTTAAAAAAATATACTGATCTGAAAGTGTGTGAGATTTGTTAAAAATAGTGAGAAAAGCAAAACAAGTAAGGGGTTTGAGTGTTTAGCTCTCAGAAGCCTGGCTTTGAATCTATATGTGTTCTTCCATGGTTGTGATGTTTAATTATGGTTGGCAACTCTCTTTTCTTGGATGCAATCTTCATCTTTCACAGCTACACATTTTGTATAGTCCTTTCCCTGCTGGAAATAACTCTACAAATTTGGCTGGGGTAGATGGTAGATTATTTCATTTAGGTTGGCTTTTGACAAAACTTGCCAGCATCTGCATATTCTTCAAAACTGGGATGGGAAAGATTTCAGATTTTTAAAAATTTGAATGTGAGAGAAGGTGAAACTGGCAGAAGATGAGTATCAGCCCGATGATTTAGCTCTTCTTCCTCTTCCCTTTCTTTTTGCCTAAAATGCAAAAATAAAATAAAAATAAATCACCTAGTGGAGACCAAGTCTGTTATTTATAAATAATCTCTGAACTTTATCTAGGGTTTCAGAATAAGTGGGTATATGTTACTGTAGGCCATGGGATAAATATCCAAGATCATATTTTGAAGAGGTGTTGTTAAATTTCTTCTCTGTCTGCAGGATCACCACAGGTACCCATTAGAAGAAGAATTAACCATTTGTAATTCCATCTCTGAGCAAACTATCCTAGTTGTTGAAATGCCTGTTGCTTCAACCAACTCTGAGACAGGTAAGAACTTATTCCTATCTCTGCACCAGATTTTTCCAGCCTGGTTTTCTCCAGAAGTGTAGAGCTAAACTCCAGTCATTCTGGCCAACACATCTGGAGGACATCAGGTTGATTATTGCACTTTCTGCGATGTAAAACAGGGATAGGCAGAGGTTTTAGATGCTCCCATAATTCTTCACTAGTGACAACTGGATTTAACAGGAGTTCAAGTTGGAACTCTCCAGGAGAGTATAAAGTTCCTACCCCTTGGTTAATGTAATGTGATCCACATACATTTGTGTATTCATACAACATGCTTAACCTGAATTAACCTGTTTTCTGGGTTTTCCCAAAACACTGAATCATAAAGTAACCCAAACTAGGCATACTTTGATTGCATCAATGAACTAGTCACAAAACAGTTTGTGACAGTTTTGCCTAGCTTGCCTAGTTTTGCCTAGTATGCCTAGTTTTATTTCCATCAGCTGCTGATTGTTATATCCTGGTCAGTTACCATAATAAAGATATGTATGTATATATGTATAAACTAACCAAATTGGCTGTGTTCAGCTATTAAGTTGAATATTAAGCTATTATGTTAAAACGAATCCAATTTAGCAGATTGTACAAATGGAGCTGCTAGGTCTTTGACCTGGTTAATTGGATTGTACAAACCCAGCCATTCTGTTTTTACATTTTATATTAGGGTTTGCTTTATTTTTAGAGAGCTTTATCTCTGAGTTAATTTTTTCCAACCTAGCTGGAGGCAGCCAGTCTAGAACTCACTAGATATTTTGCCTTACAGTTCCCAACAGCTTCAGGGATTAAGGATTATGGGTTATGTTCCAATACATACCAGAGGGGACACACAAGATGGTTAGCCCTGTCTTTTGGTGTTTGGCTAGGACCAGGGGAGATCTGGCCTTATGAATGAATGAATGAAGCTTCATTCATTATCTCTGTCTGGATAAACAGATTGCTGGTAAAATGCAATATGGAGTCAACTTTCCCTAGATCTGCTGTACATTTCACTGTTGACTACCTTGTTCTTTGGGTCAAAGGGGATATAGTTATTGTAGCTTTGGGTCAAAGGTGGTATAGATATTGTAGCTCTCTCTCTCTCTGTCTCCCTCTCAATTGTTGCATTGTGTGGTTAGAATTACTGTTGATTTTCAGCATATACCTGTTTAACATCATTCCATGGTCACAGGGATACCATGCTCAGCCTTGGCCTGACATTGTTCCCCTCATTCACACACAAGGAAAGATCTTCTGATTTATTTAAATATAAGATAATGATTTGAGCACACCATTGGTTAGTATTCAACTAGTATATTGTAATCTAATGGAAACAACTGTTTCCTGCATTTGAGCAGGCTCTTCTGTGTCCAGAAACTTAAAATGATCTTGGAAAGGAATGGAAATTCCATAAGCCTTAAACTTGCCCCCATGTGTTCTCAAGTACTATATCTGAATTAGGCAATTGTCAATCAGATTTAAGCCTAGAACAAGAGCTGTTTCATTAAAGAAACCTTTCTTTTTCTTTCAGGGATGGGTAGTTCCCCCCCCCCACCAAATATTAATAATTAACTGTATAGTTCAGCTATCTAAAAAGGATCAGCAAAATAGCTCCAACTGACTGATAGATACAGGATCAGACTTTACAAGCTTTTCTTAAAAAGGTGATCAAGTCACTTTCTCAATATGATTAGTTGATTAAAGTGGGTTGTTTTGTATCTTCTCAAGAAAAATTGAACATTGAAAATATTCTCTCTTCATAAAAACAACTCCTGATTTACCACTGATTTTTCAGGAGGGAGAAAAAATAGAGGGTTAGACCCAATAGCCAAAATGATCCTTTCCAGTTTTATAATTCTGTGAAATTGCTGATTTTGGTGGTGGTGGTGGTGGTTGGGGATTGTGGGGAGCAGACTTGCCACTTACTGTACTTAACCTGATGAGGTAGCTGAGGAACTTCTGAATTTCTAATTTTTCTGCCTTTTTTTCAACCAGGGTAGGGGGTATGATACTCATGGGTCCCAATATGGCATTAGGAGATAAGTTTTGTTTTAAACCTGAAACAAATCCATCGTGTTTTGGAAGGTCTGTCAAAGCATACTGGCAAGGCAATGGATTGGCAGAAGCCCTTGGCTGTTCCAGGTTTGCCTGAAACAATATCTGGAGGAGTCTTAACAAAGTGAATGGACCTTGCCCCTTTCTTCCATCCTCCTCTGCTTGGTCTGTGTATTGGCCTGCCTGTCCATCTTCCCCGTGCCTTGCTTGCCCTCCCTCCCTTTAACCCCCGTGGTTCCCAGTGTCTTTGGCTTCAAGCACAGTGTATCCAGTCAGTCCCCCCATCCCTCTGATCTTCTCAGGATTTTTCCCTCCCTATGGTTCATGGGGTCACGAAGAGTCGGACACGAGTTAACGACTGAACAACAACAACAACTTCCCTTTAGCCTTCGTGCACGGCTATCAGTATCTTTGGCTTTTTCCTGCTCAACCCAGAAATACTTCTGCCCAGAGCACACATGATTTGGTTTAGCTGGCCCAAACTTCAGTTTCAGCCTGGTTGCAACTGAAGGCTTGGGAAATGCTCAGTGACTATGGAAACTCAAAGAAAGTAAGTGGTAACTACCACATGCTTTAAGCTATGACATGCTCCGGATGCTGCAGTAGATTTCTAAGAATTCTCATGGGAACTGATCTGAACTTCCTGTGCTAATGTACAGATTGGTGCTTTTCCACCCACTTTCCAAATGTTCTAATACTTTTCTTAACTAAAAAAAAAAAAAAAAAACCAACCCAAAAACCCTGTCAGTCCATAATGGGAGAGAAAACACAAGAATATAGTAAGGAATACATTTCATGCAGATTTTTTTAAAGTCACAGTTACTTTTAGAAATAGGACAGCACAGGTTTACCGATGACCCTTTGCAAGAATGGATTGGATTAATTCAGATGTGTTCTTTGCATTATTCAAATGTGTTATTTGCATTATTAAATATAGAAAATAAATTAATAATAATAGATGAAAACAACGTAGTAATAATAAAAGAAATACAAGTGTCAAATTCAATATGTTTCAGGTTAAACCATAAGATTGGTAAAAACAGGACTATAAAGTCCATATTTTTTAAAAAAAAGAGGGGTAAAAGGTGGGAACAAATTGTTGGAACTATAAATCATTAGATTATTTTATAAATGTCTGTTTATTTAACTGGGTAGGTTTCTTCTCTTACATCATAAGTAGAATAAATCAAAGAAACAGGAACAGATTGCTTGGAAAATCCTCTTTGTTATCATTTGTTGAGTCACAGGGAGTTGGGTGGCATGTACATTTAATAAATTATTATCATCTTTTTAAAAGTTATTACTGGCTTTCCGACATTGAATAGGGATGCATGTTAAACATCCGGTGCTGCATGTTAGGCGGGATTGATCCTTCCAATGTTGTATAATTGATTGATTGGTTGGTTGATTATGTGCGATCAAGTCATTTTTCTTCCTATCCTACTTCTTTAAAGTTCAGCTCTTGCTTCCATAGAGTGTCACAGGGAATAACATGGCTTGCACAATTCTGATCTTTGTAGGTATGTTGTATAATACTTTTGTAAAAATGAATTGGCTTCATTAGTCTGGCTGTATGCAACTGTGTGTGGTGAGGATAATTAGCACTTATTTCAGCAACAGTGTTGATTACTGTCTTTTCCCTCAGGTGTCTTGAAGGATCTATGTGTGTGCATACACATGTTTCTGAGCAATGCGGTGCCCATTAACCGTGCATATAAATAAAAGAGTTCAAATGCTGCCATCCAGTTTCCATGCATATGGAAATATTTCCAAGAGGAAATATATGTCAATTGCAACGGTTTTAAAATTGCATTGTGAAGGAGACTATTATGATCATTTTACCACAAGTATACTCTCATTTCAAAAGCTGGGCAGGATTAGTTACTGAATTAATAAAACATTAACACATCTTAAAGAAAGCATATTAGATCATAGAGTGTCCTAGATAATGGACTTGTAGAACTATATTTTGGAGGTCATTGAATCCACCCCCTGCTTAGGACTTTCTAGGTTTGGCTTAAAATCTTTCAACAAAGGTTTCTGATTTGGGTGTTGTGGTTTTTTATTTGTGAAATACTTGGAGGTGAGCTAAGGAATCTGCATTCCAGGAGCCTTACTGAGATGTCAGCTCATTTTGCAATCATGTCTAGTTTGGACTGTGATCATGTCTTTAGACCAGTGTTTCTCAACTTTAGCAACTTTAAGATGTCTGGACTTCAATTCCCCGAATTCCCCAGCCAGCATGCTGAAGTCCAGACATCTTAAAGTTGCCAAGGCTGAGAAACACTGCTGTAGACTCAATCTTGATTTGATTTGACTGAGGAAATAAGTTTGACTTATGAGGAAAGTTCCATTCTTACATTGTTGAGTTTGATTTCTAGATACATTTTGAGTATCATAATAGAGAAGAGACATACCTGAGTTTGAAAAAGGGGGATTATTTTAATTGCAACCTATTGCTTGTTGTATACTCTTGCTTGTCTTTTGTAGCAATTTTGGGAGGGGCAGAAGAGTGAGGTAACTCAGTAACCAAGTTTACTCAGTAACTAAGTTTGCACAAGATGCAAGGATCAGCTAAAATGGGGTTGAGTGGCTTGCAGTTCAGTATATTGTGAAAAGTTCAGCTATTGTCATAGCACCTGTGAACCACAGCAACCTGTTAAATAAAAAAAGATGGCTTATTTGAGCTTAGCATAATATATGGACATGGTGATTTGGTTTTGTTAGCCTGGATGTGAGTTTAGTGTTTTTCATGAGTCATCTATTGTAGGTGCAAATGTCCACCTGTGTAATGTGTAATGTAGCCCCATATCTACTCAGAAATATGCTGCAGGAAAAGAAAAGTGGTTGTGCATAACATTGCTGCCTTGAATATCCTCAGTTCAAGACATTCAAAGAGGCCACCTATAGCTTGCAAACTGCTGATCATTGAACAGCATCAGCTGTGTTATCTACAAAATTACTGAAGAGACACAGTGTTAAGTTTAGCAGTGAAAATTGTCTTCAAAATTGTGGCCTCAGGTCCCACGCCTACATTGCTTTTGGCAATTTCTATTCGAAAAAACCCAGAAAGCTAAAGCTGGCAGTGGTGCTGTTATCCCTTTAAATGTGTGCTCTATCCACCCTGGTTTAGCGTAACCTTGGATGCAAATCTCTTCTCCCGTTGCCACAGAAACGAAGATGTAATAGAGCGAGCACTGGAGAAAGAAGGATTGGTGGTGGGGGACCAGCATCTTAGAAGCTAACAGTTTTCAGTGTTTAAAATTCTGAATCAGGTGGTGCTCAGACAGGAAACAGCTGAGACTGCTTTGTTAATGCCTCCATTTGCACACCATTAGAAATTACTGTCATATTTCAGGAAAAGGGCTTGCTAGTCGTATTTTTATGGAACTTCACATTACAGTTGAGCTGTCTCCTTAGACAGCTATTTCAGAGTTTCCATTGCTTACTTAGGATCTCTAGAAGGAAGGTAGAGAACACAAAACAATGACATAGATATTACCAGTTTATTTTGACTACTCTTGTTGCTAGTTCCAGTCCACCTAGTTTCAGACTAGAACATCAAACACAGCACTCCTAAATCGCTGGATAATGGTCCCCTGCCATGAAGAGACCATAGATCAGATGTATGGTAGAAGTTTTGAATACAGAAGGTCCCAAGTTCAGCGTCTGGCTTTTCCAATTAAAAGGATGAGATAGCAAGTGATCAGAAAATCCTTTGCTGAGCTGGGCTAAGAGTTGTGATTCAGCAGTTATGGAGGGCCACTTGTTTTTCACCCCTAAAGTAGACAATATACTAAGCTAGATAGACAGAAAGTCTAATTATGTATAACTTCCTATGCTGTTTCTTGTAAGTATATGCACCAGCTCTATCCTCACTCCTCACTATGTTCGTCTCCTTTCAGTTTTGGAATCTGAACCTCAATGAATACTTTACAGTACTGTGGTTTCTCTATGTAAAATGTGGTCAGATTCCAAGACATTTTTGCTCAGACAATGAAAAGTTAACTGTGTATCAGGATTGTGGAGTCCTTGGGGTTCTCTGAGTTTGGTTGTTTTCTTGCAGACATTTCATTACCATCTAGGTAACATCTTCATTGCTAAAAGGGAGTGGGGTTTGCTCTCTGTTTATATACAGTAGCTTGCCCTGTCGGTGGGGGAGTTGTTTTTTGCTTGATAGTTCCTAGATTAGGCTGTTTACTGCTTGATTGTTTGTCTGAGTTGGTAGTTCCTTGATTAGGCTATAGTTTACTGCTTGTTTGTCTGGTGTTAATCCTGGTGTTAATCCCTGCTTATCTGGGTGTCGATTGCTGGTGAGGAGGTGTTCTGGTCTTTTTGTTTCCTTTTTATTGTCTCCTTTGAATAGCGTGCAAATATTGTTTATCTCTATGTGCCTATTGATGGTTGACTTGTCTGAATACCAAGCTTCCAGGAATTCCCTCACGTTTTTGGATTTAGCTTGGCCTAAGATGCTGACAGTTTCCCAGTTGAAATTATGGTTAAGTCTGTCCATGTGTTGTGAGATTAAGAAGTTTTCATCATGTCTTCTGACTGCTAGTTGGTGTTCATGGATGTGCTCTGCTAGTCTTCTGCCTGTCTGTCCTACATAGTGGCTGTTACAGTCTTTACACTGTATGTTGTAGATGACTCCTGTTTTTTCTCCTTGGGCTACTGGGTTTTTTGGTTTACTTAAGATGTTTTGGAGGGCTTTAGTTGGTTTGTGTGCTAGGGGGATGCCATGCGGTTGTAATAGTCTGTTGGTTGTTTCTGAGACATTTCTGATGTATGGCAGTGTTATCCTTTTCATAGCTTGTGTTGGTTGTGCTGTAGTGGGTTGAGTGGTCAGGCACTTTTTGATAAAGTTGCGTGGGTATCCATTTTGTTGGAAGATGTTTTATAGGTAGTCTGTTTCCTTTTTCTGCTCTTCTGGGTTGCTGCAGTGCGTTTGTGCTCGTCTGAATAATGTTTTTACACAGCTCCTCTTGTGAGAGGTTGAGTTGTTACTTTGGTAATGGAGCACTTGGTTAGTGTGGGTTGTTTTTCTGTAGACTTGTGTTTCTGATTTGCCGTCATTTCCTCTACTGATGTGGATATCCAGGAAGGGTAGAGTTTTGTTGTTTTCTTCTTCCTCTGTGAATTTTATTCCTTTGAAGATGTTGTTGATTGTTTCATGTGTCTTCTCTAGTTGTTCCTTTTTTATTATGACAAAGGTGTCATCTACATACTGGATCCATACTTTGGGTTGTATGTGTGGAAGTGCTGTAGTTTCTAGATGCTGCATTACAATCTCTGGTATAAGTCCTGAGAGTGTTCCTCTGATTTGTTGGTATATTTGTCCATCAAACTGAAAATAAGTAGTGAGGCAGAGGTTGATGAGGTCCATGATTTGGGGTATTTCGATCTTAGCGTATTTGGTTAGGTCGGGTGTATTGTGTAGTACTGCTGCTGTTGATTCTTTCGCTAGTTCTGGGTCTATGGATATAAAGAGTGCTGAGACATCAAATGAAACCATAATTTAACCTTCATCTATTTTCCAAGTGAGAAGAAAGAGAAGGGGATGTGTATTACAGGTAGTCCCCAATTTAAGAAAGAGTTCTGTTCCCAAGTCTATCCTTAAGTCGAATTTGTATGTAAGCCGGAACAGTATTATTATATAATGCTGTATGAGTAGTATTGTGTAATAAACTTGAACTATTTGTATTTAACTTGAATCGTGTATTTAACTCAAATTTTGTTACAATAGGCTCCGTTCTTAACTATGGGTCATCCATAAACCAGGTGTTCTTAACCCAGGGACTTGTATATGTAAAAATACCATCTGATACAGTCTGTGGACTTCTTTATGTATGAAGTTTCTTCAGGAGAATTGTAAGCGTAGCTGGAATCAACATAATTCTGTTGCTTCCCAAGGATTGGGGAATATTCTATCACTGTCTGTCTGTGACTCCCACATAAATGTACCTTATTCTTCAATTATTTTTAGGAATAAATTAATAATGTGAAACAACTCAGTAGTTACAGATTGTACAGATATCAAGTATTTGTAAGCTACTTTTTAGGGTCATGTCCTCAGAGAACAACATGCAAGTCAGAAAAATGCAAGAAATAATAGATATAATATAAAGTCAAGTAGGTGTACAGTTTATGTTGGAAGGTTTTGAAGCATACAGATGATTTTTTAACCCATTCATGGAGCAGTAGTGAAAAGGCTTCAAGGTTTGCTTTAATGAAGATGTGTAATTTGGTTAAGAGGAAGTCGCATAATAAAGATCTTGCCCCTTGAGCTTGCCAGCTTGACAGATCTTAACAATAAGCACAACAGAAGGATCCTTGAAGCAGATGGCTGTTTAAAATCTGGGTTATATGGGTGAAAGCAAAACTTCAAATAATCTGGTCTAAATTGCTTAATTAAGTAAAGATAATTTTGAATTGAGCCTGATACATGGTGATACACTGTACATCCATTTGGTTTTCTTGGCAATATTAAAAAAATGGTTTGTCATAGACTTTTTCTGTTTGTTTTACTTTCCAATTTAGCCTTTAGCCTTATGCAGTAGTTCCTAGTTTTCTCCCATCCAAGTGCTAAGCAACCCTGACCCAACTTAGCTTCCAAGACCAGACAAGTTAGCCATGTGCTGCTAGTTGCTAACACAGGGTCTTTAAAAATTAAGGCTAGTGCTTTAAAGTGTTCCTGGAAATATCCTTGAAGCTAGCGTAAGTGTCACAAGTACTTTTCGGCCCATATCAGCATCCCGTCAGCCATGTTTATGCAGCTGTAGCTTCTGGACTATCTTCAAAGGCCCCACTAGTGTGTATCACATAGTCTAGCTTGAAAATAACTAGAATACAGATAGCAGAGATTTCTTGTGAACGTGGGGAGCATTCAGGAAAAACTTACACATATGGGAAGGAATAGAAAAATATTATATTGGTTTGGATCCACAGTTGTATCCAAAATTGGAGAGGGGAATTATTTCAGTCTTGGCTGCACCCTTGGACCATGCTCTTGTCTACATATTCAAGATGACTGAGTTTAATATATTGTGCAGGGAAGAGAGAGGGAGGTTCATAGCAGAAAATCATGTTTATCACCTCAATAGAGAATTAAGAGTGATAGATAATCTGTATTAATTAATCTGGTAGTTTTCACTTGTTGCTTCTCTGGAGTTCACATTTGCTAGGTAATACAAATGAATTCACAAGCCTGACTTCCTCTCTCATTTTATCTAGGGAAAAAGTAAATGAGAAGAAGCAGAAGCAGAATTTATATGTTGCTCCTCATTGACTGATATTTTAGAGAGTTGCTTGATCTCATTTGAGATGGAAAAAGAGCCTGAACTTTTTGTTTCTGCTCTCTAACTCCATTGCCAGAGTTGGATCAGTCTGGTAAAACTATGCTATCTAGAAATGGTTGCCATTGTAGCAGGAAGAATCTCCCTTGACATCTTTTGAGAAGACGGCTGTGAAGTAGCCAGTGAATGGATTCCTAGCTTGTTCACAGAAATCAAAATTTCATTGAGGAAGTAGAACATGTCCATGCTGACCTCTGGAAAGATGCTGTTGTCTATTTCCTAGCTTTCCCGGATTAGTGCTCTGACCTAGATATGTGTACAATATCGAGTGAAATTAATTTTTTAGAAGCTGTGAGATGCTGATTATTGTTTACTAGGGTGAAAAACTCAGACCGAGAGAGTTGTGGGGGGAAGGAGAGAGGGTGGGTTCAATAGCCAGCCTATATTTTCAATTTTTCCAAAAGCAACAAATTCCACTGGGGCAACTCTGTTAATACAAAAACTAAAAATTAACTTTAAAGACTAACAGATTTTATTGTGGCATAAGTTGACTGCTTCCCATTTGAGGACAATCTTCATTCAGCTCTTAAAGCGAACGCAAAAGCCTTCTTAATATAATAAATGTATCTGTGATATAGTATTACCCCATCCAGATGTTCAGCTCAGTTATAAGATGGTTAAAAATGAGAAGGAATGAGTTTGTGCAGCTTCCCAATCTCATCCATCTTCTTTAGAACATGTGACCTTCAAATGTTAAGAGAGAAAGCCTGAAGGGGGCTTATATTTATCTTCACCTGAATGTGAGTAGAATCTTTCTGGCTGTCAGGATCCCAAGTGATCCATAACCTTCTACTTATGTTCAGTGTAAATAGTGTTTTTTTTTAAGGGTTTATGTGAGCAACCTGCAAATGGCTTATGTGAAACTCTACATATCCAAATCAATGCAATGTCCTTCAATCTCTTCAGTTTCTTTCCATACACACCATTTGGAAAATATGGGATGATACACTGGGCAGAAGGTTGTGGTTATTTTATGAATCTGTGTTGGGCCATGGAAATTTGGCAGTGAGAATAGCCATCATACAAACAGTTAATTAGGAGTACAATCTGGGATTGCTGTCAAGATTTCATTTAAGACAGGGGTGAGGAACATGTGGTTCTATAGATAGTGATGAATTTAAGTTCCCAATATTTCTCACCATTCCTTATGTTAGTTGGGGTTTCTGGGAGTTGTAATTTAACAGCATCTAGAAGACCACAGATTCCTAGCACTGTGTTAGAAATGAGAGGTAGAGCTTCCTGACATTTGATATTTTAACCTAATTTTCTGAATTTCTTCATTTGATGGTTTCTTATGAAGATTAAAAAGCACAGAAGACAAAATAGAACCTTGAAACACCTCAACATCAATGAATATAAGGTGAAATAGATGTCTTCCAGCACCATTTTCTAAATTCATAACTCCAGATAGGGTTGGAATCACTATAGCATGTCCCCAAGTTTTAGTCCAAAGGGTGCTGGACTTCATAGTATTAAAAGCTGCAGAGCAGTCTGTTAGAATATCTCTTTCTGTTCCTCATCGCATGTTATAATTTTTGTCCCTGGCCTAAACTAGGTCAGATTGGAATGGATTTAAGGTAAGAATCTAGCTGGAGTTAATAAGTCACTATTCGCTTTAGACTTGGCTTAAGAATAGTACATTGTCGGTAGCATTCTCCCCTTGCCCTTTTTGCACATGTAGATCTTACTTTACTACTTTTCCTCTTTGGCAGAACCAATACATTTATAAAATAGTCATATGGTTTAAGCCCCTTCAGGTAGTAAGATTTAGTAATATATAATAAAAAAGGACAGGTTAAAAAGGAAACTCAGCTTTTAGAATTTGTTTCATTCTGTTATAATTTATTTTCCAAAATGTTTGAGCTTTACCATTTTGCCACCAAGTATGGGGAAAAAAATCCAACCTGTTGTTACATTTCCAATAATTTTTAGAAAATGATCTGTCCATTTTAGTAATCAGTACTGGAGTTATATGCCAGTAGTAAAACATTTTATACCACTTTTCTCTGAGTATAGTATTTTGTGTAATTATATCTAAATTCCGCATCCATTAATCACACAGTCTTTAATTTGTTCGGTTTCTGAGTCATATTTCATGAACAGTTTATAAATAAGACCCAGCAAATGCTTTGAATTTTGTTTTACAAGACTTTCAAATTCAGTCAAGTCTCTATATGTTCCTCCTTGTTTTTGCTGTTCTTTAAAGCTATATTGCTCATTTGAAGGTATTGAAACGGCTTGTGTGGTTCTGGCCATTCTGAAGATTAAAAATATTTCATCTCTGTGTTATTAATTATTAAATCACGTAGGCAGTGTGATTTGTTATCTTTCCACTAAGCAAATCTCTTTGTGTTTTCCTTTTTGTGAGACTTTTGAGGCGAAAGATGATCAACGTGGGCTGATCTTTTTCTTTTATTGATCCCAGACTTTTAATATGCTGATGATGATTGCGTAACCTCTTATAAGCTGTTTATTGCTGTTTCTGTCAGTCCAATGAAATGTAAAGTTTTCCGATGCAAGGGTTGGTGTATACTTTCTCTCTGCAAAGAAAAACAATCCTTCCAGTAAATGTAAATGAACACAGAACGTGTGTATTGTTCAGCATTCTCCCAGATGTCTGTAGAAGAAAATTTAAAAAGATGACACAGATTCCCTGATGCCTGAAGCGGTCCAATCTTTGGTTGATTATGTACCATCACATACTTGTTAACTCTTAGAGACCACATAGATTTTCTCTATGATGATCTATGCCTAACCTGTTCTTTCAAGTCTCCTGATGGGGCACTCATCGCTGCTGTAACTGAGTCCATCTACCTTGCTGCTGGTCATCCTCTTCTCTTTCCTTCCACCTTTCCCAGCATTAGAGCCTTTTCCAGAGATCTAGGTCTTTGCATAATGTGTCTGAAGTAGGATAATTTGAGTCTGGTCATTTGTCCCTTGAGGGAGAACTCTGGGTTGATTTGCTGGTTTGTGTTCTTGGCTGTCCGCGGTATTCTCAGGAGTCTTCTCCGACACCAAATTTCAAAAGCATCGATACTCTCCCTATCCTGCTTCTTCAAAGTCCATCACTGGATTTTACTATCTGGCACTGCTGTCAAGAGAAGACAGGCTTAATAATTCCATACTCTAACTCTCCCCCGAAGAGAGGCAGAAAATACAGTATAAGTTAAAAGTAGGCAAAAGTTTGTGTTGAAATGCATATTCAAAATGTTGAGAGCATGTTGCAGGCACTGTCAAAAAAGGTTTGCTCTGGGGCAGGGGAGCGAGGGAGGGAGTTTCCTTGACAATAAAATGGCTGCTACAGTAGATGGCCAGATAAATTTGCTTACTGACACCTCCTTTAATCCCACAAAATGCTCTTTCCTACTCTCTGGGTAGGTGGAAATGCATGTAGGTGGAATGACTACGGGGCTCGTGTTTGGCCCTGAGGCATACTTCAAAATAAAGAGGATGCCAGAATCTTGTGCTTTGTTTGCTGCGTGCCAACTTCCCTGTTAATTTTTGTTATTAAAATAATCTTTGGGGAAAAAAATCAAGTGGTACAGGAAGCCTAGTGGACACTCTGGGAATTGTCTATGGACATACTGGTGCTCAAGAACACTACTTGGTATAGGCAAAGAAAACCATTTTGATTTATTGCCAGAAGTGTGTGTGTGTTTTTGTTTTTTTAAAGCTGCTGGCTGTTTTTTTTTTTTTCTTTCCACTGCCTTTGCTGTTTCCCTTGCAATTCTTAAGAACAAGTAGACATTCACGGAGAGAAACAAATCAGATGAGATTAGCAACAGATGCATCATTGGAAGAGCTTTAGTGATTAATGCTTCTCTTTAAATGTGACTGGCTTTTTGACATAATTTCCCTTGCAGCTTTGGAAGACTTCCTGCCCTGTTGACTGGCTGAGAGTAAAATCGTAGTTATTAAATCCTGTATTGATGAATTTGTCAAATGGAGATGAGGCAAATACTTGTGGCACCCTGCCAGCGTTAATCAGGGTGCAGGAAGGCTGCTTGTTTGCATGTGGAAGAAGGATAAGGGATTGCTTGCCTTGGCTTCTGCCCTGGAAATGTTGATAAAAGGAAGAAATGTCAGTTTGACCTAATTCTACCAAAAGAAGTAGGGTATCGTAAGACTTTGTCCCTCCAGCTTTGGATATATCTCCATTTGAATCATTCAGCATTGGCTGGAAAGAAATAAATTCAGGGAGACAGCCTATACAGGCAGTATGGTCTATATATCTTTGGGGGCTGAATAACATGCTGAAATGCAGCTTGACTACATCTGGTTCTGAACACTGATAATGAACCAAGGTTTATAAAAGTCACTTAGAGCTTTACGGGAAAATCAACAATCCCTAACGTTCGGGCTGTAACAGGTTCGTCCAAATGAATAGGTGATCAGAAAAACAGTGTAAAATAGAATGCCATAATCATAATCGGCGTGGTCAGAAATAAGTGTGCAACATTCTGAATACTTAGCTCTCATTGTGCCTTACACCTTGATCCTCATAGCAAGATTCAAGTCCCTACAGTCACCGAGCTATGTCTTTTATTACTTTAGTTCTACTTCAGCAATCAGTTGCACCAACCATTTCTGTTGCGGCATTCAGTACGTGGTCTTGACCCAATGCAGAACGCAGAGGCAAATTGCACAGCAAATGATAACAACAAAATCATGCTTTGTCCTTAAATCCGCTTAAAGCAGCTTAATGGAATAGCTTCAGTGAACACGCAGACTTTTTCTGGCACCACAAGTTAAGGGAACAGGTTGAGGTGAAGTATATTCAATCATATACCCTGAGAAAGAATGTTAAGTTTTCATTCATTTGGCTAGTCAATTTAATTAGAAAAGCATGCAATTTTGAGAAAGAGCACGATGCATCAGTGAAAGACTGGGATTGGCAAGGCAGAAGTTCAGATTTTCCCTCAAAAGGGAATTCACTATAGTAATGTAAACACAGGCATCTGTCTCTGCACCAGTTCTTGGAATGACCCTGCGATCCTTGAGAATCATTCTGGGAAGAACTGCAAGAAAGAAGCTCATGTGTGAAGGTCCAATTTCTTTGAAAAACCCTGAAGTGCTGCAGAGAAGAAACCCTGGGTGAAAAAGAGATAATCCTAAATTACCTTCTTTCTCAGTACCACTGATAGATGGGCTGGGCAATGCTCTTGACTGGTAACCTGTAGGAAGAGACCCCCACGCCACTGCACACAAGCGGTTTTTGTGTGTCTGTGTGTGATAGAGACTAAGTGAATGAATGACTCTTTAGCCATCTCATATATTTATAAAAATGATATAATCCTTCCTCCCCCTATGCACATTTCTAAGGATTCTTTCCCCTCTCGGTTTTTTTCATTGCCAGTATGGTTTCACTTCTGTTCTACATATACAGGATGTGTTACTTTTCATCTCCTCGTTTTTCGTCTCTTGAAAGGTTAGGGTGAATAGACTAGCTCTGTTTTTCATTGTTTTTATTTTAATAAGACTAATCATAGTGCTGTCATTTCTCCACACAGCTATGCAACAGGTCCTGGACAACCTCAGTGACCTCCCCAATTCCATGGGAGCTGGAGATCTGGATCTCATCTTTCTCCGTGGCCTCATGGAGAGTCCAATAGTAAGGTCATTGGCTAAGGTACAGTTAAATGGGTAGTTAGGGAAGGGATTGTAGCTGAACAAAGCCTGCATCTTCAGTTCCACTCACCTCCACTATATCACTTACACCTTCTTGATCTTATTCCTAATGCATTTTACCCAATAGTTTAGTTGACGATTTCCTCTGCTCCTCTGTCCCTCCCTCCCTCTGTCCTTCCTTCCTGATGAATGAATGTGTGCCCTATATTCGTTCAAGTTCATTTCACTTTGTTTATGAAAAGAATTGTTAATTTTGATAACTGCTTACTTGAAAATCACTATTTACAACTGTAGAATCTATTCTCAGTGCCAGGACCAACCAGGAAAATGGGAAGTAATAACAAAAGAAAGAAAGCTGTTCATCGGAACGAAAAAACTTATAATGCCCTGTCCATGTCTAAAATCATGTTTAAATAAGAGTTTCTGAACTTAAAACATCCTGGATGGCCTCTTAGATTGGTGATTCCACAGTATCTCCTGTCATCTTCTCCACTGGGAAATTACGGTTATGTTTAGGAAATTCTTCCTAATTTTGTCTAAAACCTTCCTTCATATTATGAAAGACTACTGATTCTTGCCCTGCCTTTTAATACTTGTCCCATCACTTATTTCTGGTCTATTCAGGTATCTTCAACAGCATAAGAATTTTTGTTTGTAACTTTTCCCAAAAGGTAAGGTAACCCTGAAGTTGAACTCAATACCTGGTTGGGTGCTACATCTAAGCTGCATCAATGCTGTTTTGTTGGCAACAATATGGACATGGTTTCCCATTGGCTTCTTTGAGGCCTATTTTAAACTTCTCAGTCTACTCTATAGCCTGTGAGTTCCTGATGGGCTTCCAGCCAAGTACTAATCAGATCTTAGGTTTTTGGAGAGCAGCCAAGGTCATTTGTTATGGTTGTTTTTAAGCCATGCTGTCATGTTTTGTTTTAATTGTATATGTTGTAAGCTGTCCAGAGTCTGTGGGAGTGGGTAGCTATAATAAATTTAATAAGTCATTTTCTTCTTCTTCTTCCACCATTCTGAATGTTGGCTCGTGATTGATTGATGGATCATGTGTCATCAAGTAGTTTTTGATGACCACATAAATAGATTTTCTTCATGACAATCTATTCCTGTTCTTTCAAGCCTCCCAATAGTGTACCCATCACCTCTGTAACTGAGTCCATCCACCTTGCTACTGGTCATCCTCTTCTTCTCTTTCCTTCCACCTTTCCCAGCATTAGAGCCTTTTCCAGGGAGCTGGGTCTTTGCATAATGTGTCTGAAGTAGGATAATTTGAGCCTGGTCATTTGTGTCTCAAATGAGAACTCTGAATCTCAACTTGTTGCCAATACTACAACTAAGGCAAGAATGGGAATTTGTGGCCATCAGTATGTTGCTAACTACAACTTTCAGCAGTTCTCGCCACTAACAATGTTAGTTGGGGCTGCTGGGAGTTATAGTTCAGCAACACCTAGAGAGCTACTAGTGTTCTACTTCCAAATCTAAGATAAAGCTTCCAAGCAGACTGGAAGACTGCTGCCCAGGAAACAATTGGAAAACAGGAGTTGTTGGCTCTCCTTCTTTTTCCATTATTTACGCCTGCCCTTTTGATTCCAGTAGTTAATTTCCCCAGATTTGTACTTATTAGAACCCATAAGAAAAGTAATATAATGAAATAAAAATACACCCAGATAAGTAATGTATGGAGAAAGGCAAGCAGCAGTTCCTGTATTCCTGGTCTTTGAAGGAGTGTTTGGAATTCTCAACCTAACCATCAGTCTGAATTACTTAGACTGTTTTGAATATGGATAGCATTCAGGATTTAATATGGAAACATAATCTAAGTACAAATACTTAGTTCCAATACAGTTTTAAGATTTTTTAAAATAGTAAACTTCTACACAGAATGCATTATTTCCAGATTTTATATACTGCTCCCCTCTAAGAAGACTTCCAGTGATTTACAGTACCACTGTATAAAATCAGTAAAGTAAGTGCAAAGCACTGATAAAACTAATAAAATCATCAGCCCATCCTGGTGTCCATTATCCAGCATCAGTGCTTACTATTCAGAATTAAAAACATGGATGCCTTTCTCAAGACTGTCAGGAAAGGGGGGAAATCTAAGGGCAGGCTGTCCCAAAGGGATTGAAGAAAGCAGTGAAAGAAAAACATGTCCTCTACCCCCCCAAATTTCCTGGAAGAGGCCTCAACGTCCGTACTCAGAATGATCAGACAGGATAGGTCAGCTCTACCTGAAAGAGATGGTAGGGTTTTACGGGTGAAAACCAGAGATTTGAATTGTACTCAGAAGCCTGTTTGTAATCATTACAGAATCAGTGTTACATAGCTGTAAAAGTTGTTTTGCACCAATTGCAGCTTTTAGGCAGTCTTCAAAGACAGCCCCAAGTTGACTGTGTTCTAGTAGTCTATCCCAGAGGTAATGAGGGTGTGTGCCTACTGCCCCCAAGGCTTCCAACTCCAGAAAGGGCTGCAGCTGACTCACCTTCTGAAGCTGGCCTGCAAAGGCGCCCCTAGCCACAGCCTCCATTTGCCTATCAAGCAGTAGCCCTGAGTCTAGCAGTACTCCCAAGTTGTGGCATTGTTTCCTTAAGGAGAGTGAAGGAGAGTGCTACCCCACCCAGTGTTACACCAAAGCTGGAAGAAAGCTGTTTGGTTTTGGGATAAACAACACCCATCTTGCCGGGATTCAACTTAAGCTTGTTCCTTCCCATCTAGCTCTTCGCAGCCTTCAGGTACCAGATCTAGGTGCCTCCTGCATTGCTAGCCTAGCCTGGGGTAGAAATGTATATCTCAGTGTCATCAGCATCCTGATACTTCACTCTGGATCGATGGATGACCTCTCCCAGCTTCTTCATGTAGATACTTGTGTGAGGTTGTGAGGAGGCTGGGGAGGAAGTGGAAAGGAGAGTACACATAAGTAATCAAGAGATAGAAAGGGATTCAGTTGACTGCTAATCTCTTAAATGGCAGTGTAGCCCAGGTGGCAAGAAACCTGGGAAGAAGTATGTCAAAAAGACTCTGCCTGAATGAGCCCACCATAAGGGGGGATGGGAGCCACACTGAAGACTCGGATGTGAGCTTTTGCCCAGGTTCAGTCAAGCTCACTTCTAGCCTTCCTCTAATGGTGCTTCGGGCACCTCTTCTGGGGCTTCATTTCATCTGGTAAACCAAGCAGCACCTCAGAATGAGCAAAAAGGGAGAGGCCATTCCAGAATATGATCAGGCACACAGTGGAGCTATCTGCTGAATTGTGGGGGAAATCCCCAAGGGCCTGCTGAAATCTGCCTCGATCCATGAGGCTTCAGGGATGAACCATTTTAACTAGTCCTTTGAGCCTTCAAATATTAGCAGGGGTGACAATCCTCATCTGGACAGAAAATGATCCAACTATTGCAAAGGATTCACAACTGCATCTTCTGTTTTCAGATGACATGCCAACTGCTCTGAGGTGAAGTCTGGATCTGACATATGGCTACCTCTGTGAGTCAGGCTAGAGATTACTTGGAATAAGCCCATGGTTGCTATAGAGGCCATGAGTGCCTAAATCTTCCCAGAATCCCCCCCCCCCCACTGGCCATAGAGATTGAAATCAGTTAGCCTAGAACAGTGTTTCTCAACCTCAGCAACTTTCAGATGTGTGGACTCCAACTCCCAGAAATCCCCAGCTGGGAGTTGGAGTCTACATACATGAAAGTTGCTGAGGTTGAGAAACACAGGCCCAGAAGACTCTAAACCCATCCCGACAATTTCCCTGCTGAAAACTATGGAAGCGTTCTGACAAAATGCATGAATGATGTCCTCCGTATATTTTAGGTGGCCAGTTTCCTAATCCATGAGCATTAAAGGGTTAGGATCAGGAATTTGTCTTTATTCAGTCAAATAAGTGCAGCAGTGTCCCACTTCAGTATTTTCCAGCGCTGGTTTTGGCAAAGAAAATGGTTCCCAGAAGTGAGATCGGATTCATATTAAGTCTGCTCTTTTTACCCTCCCCCCATTTGAGCTGACTCCATGGGCAAAGCTAAGCCTCTATTTGCAAGTCTATTATTTTTAGCTCCTTCTCTTTTGTGTCTGTTTCCCTCCTTGAGGCTTATCTAGAGCAGCTATTCATCTTTCATACAGCAAAGACCTGTTTGATTTCTGGCTACATGCCACCGAGAGCCAGGAAAAGCTCTCAGCTGTCTCAGCGTTCTCCTTGCTGTGTTTCTGAGCAAGTGGGTTGTGTGTTTTCGTATACAAGAGTAATTGCTTGGGTTCTTTTTCTTTACAACGTGCACAGCCGATCTGGTTTATTTATTTATTTATTTATTTTGTCTTCAGAAAGACTTGACAGAACTTGACAGGCACCCACTGGGTAAAGCTGTTTAATTTTGGAGATGTCTGTAAGCCTTTTATGCTTTTTTTTAAAAAAGAAAAGAAAAGAAAAAACAACCAACAAACCTTAAAGTGGTGATCTTGTAGCTATTAGGGAACCCACAGAATATAACGATCCTACATTATCTGTCAGCATCACACAAGGCCGTGATGGAAGGACAAAGGGTTAGCATGGCTTTATCTATTTATGTGTCCTTTAATCCCTTCTTCTTTGCCCTTTCCCCATCCACCCTGCAGGCTCACGAGCGGCTGGAGGAGACAAAGCTGGAAGCCGTGCGGGACAACAATTTGGAGCTGGTCCAGGAGATACTTAAAGACATCACACACATTGCTCAGCAAGATAGCACAGCAGCCGAACTGGCCCGCATCCTCCAGGAGCCACACTTCCAGGTAGGAGGGGACTCTTCTTGGGAGAGGAGGAATTGGGGAGGGGGAAGAGAGAGAGGGAGACCCTTCCAGACTTTTTATATGCTTTGTTGGTTTGTTTGAAGTGCATTTGGCATTGACTTGGCAAGACAAAGAACAAAAACGGTGCAGTTAGGTAATTTCAGATTCTGGACTTCATCATCTTATAGGGGGCCCTCTTGAGATGGAACATACTTTAATAAAATTTAGAAGACTGCTGTTCCTTCTGCTTAGGGGGATCCTGGATTTCTGCCCTAAGATCTATCCCAAAAGGTTACATCTGTATATGTATTAATCAGAGAGAAAGAAAAAAGGGACAGATACCCTTCTGCACAAAAGATCAAGGGGAATCTCTTTGATACTGAATTAACCAGAGACAATCTGGGGATTTGTTCTATTTAGCAGGTGTGTTGAATGAAGGCAGGTGATTTGGCCATGGGGTTTTGTACCAAGCTGAGGGTGTTAGCATTATATGAGATACATTTGGGATCTGCCACTTGCTGCATTTTCTTTTTCTGGAGTTTTGTGGGAAAGAATGTCACGATTAGTGTTGTTGTTGTTTTTTTTAGAGAAGATCTGAAACATGACCTGCATTTATAACTACTTCTCTTCAGTGAGAATTTAAGGCAGCTGCATGTTTTTTCCATCCAGGTGCTGAATTAAGCAGGAATATCTCTACCATGTAACTTCAGGTTATATTATGTGTCCATGTCTGTGGATTGGCACATACTCTATTGCAGCTATTTCTGCTATGGTACATATACAAAAAAATTGACTAGATTTTGGTAGCTGAAGAGGTTGTGTACCTTGTTATCTGGTAGGTTTATATATTTTAAAACATTGTTTTAAAGCCTTTGAGTTGGAGCAGATTTATTTTTAGTAAATTTCTATATATGTATGTATGTGTGTATGTATGTATATAATTTTTATTAAGGGTTTATTAAGAAGGAAGGTAAAAACCAATACAAAGTAAGAAAAAGAAAAAGAAAGAAATCAAAGAGAAAGCTAAAAGTGCACGAAAGGAAAAAAAAGTAAAAGAAAAATAGAAAAGAAAGAAAAAAAATACAAAGAAGTAGCTTCCAATCTTCTTTACAGCAGTTATAAGTACAGTTATAAACTTACCTCTTATTCTATGGTTACAACATAACACTCTTCTTTTTATAATCTATCCTGTCTAATCATCAAAACCATAAATCATAAAAAAAATAAAATCCTGTTTCACTCAAAAAGTCTGTAAGGGGTTTTCAGTCAGCAATAAACGTAGATATTGTCTTTTCTCTGATCAAAGAAGTTAATTTAGCCATCTCAGCAAGTTCCATCATCTTCACCAACCATTCCTCCCCTGTGGGTAGTGCTGAATCTTTCCTTCTTTGGGCATACAATAATCTGACTGCAGTGATTGTTATGAGTCAATTTCAACCATGTTTTCCTCTGAGTAAAGTGCCTTGCCGTCTTGTCATGTCTTAACTTCACAGCAGCTTGGTTGAAAAAGTATTTTGGCCAGGGACCTCCCTTGACACAGCTCATTAGAGATGAGTGTGTATTGAGTGTTAGATAGGTTTTGGTTCTTTTTAGCATGATCTGTTCCTAAGGGTCCATGCTTGACCATGATGATGCCAAAATGATGAAATGTCCATTGCAACCTCATGATGCAAGCTCTGCCCTTTCATACTTGTGTCATGTTGTTGCACACGAGTACAATTTGTCATTTGCTCCCTCTGCTCCCAGCTGACATGTTTAGACCTGTTCAGGATGGCTGTGTGGCCTAATTTACAGAGGACAGTCCTCTGCTTGAAGTACTGTCCAGTTGCAGTCTGGCTTAAAGAAAAAGACTCATAATGGAAAGAAGCCAGAGGGTCTGTAACTGTGTGTCAATATTTAGCACTTGAATGACAAACTGAGTAGGCATGTACACAGCTCACCTGGTCGTCCCATCTATGATCATACTGATATCTTATAACTCTATTTAAGCAGTAGTCATTACTTCTGAATCTATGCATATACATTTGCATAAGCATTTTGAAAGTAATAGCTTCCTCTTTTGTCTATCCTTTGTTGTGAGTTATTTCTTCTTGGATGTATATATGATCCTCTGTATTCAGCTGAGTAGAATGGCAGGGTGGATGGATGGATGGATATGCAAAGATTCTTAATTCTTCATCTGTGAAAAAATTAGCACTGCAGCCTTCTTCAATATCAGCCTTCTTCAACCTGATGCCTTCTATATCTTTTGGACTAAAACTCTAGTTTCCTCTAAAGCTAAAGCATCAATCATCTACGTTACTGACCCTCTTTGAACAAAATTCTATATGACTTCCTCTAGTCCATCACACAAATGTTAAATAAAAGCACTGGGACAAGATAAAAACTTGCAAAACACTTATCAGAACCATTATCATAATATGCTTCCTTATCTCAACCTAGCCAGGCCTGGGTATAGAGTTATGCAAATGACAATATACATTTAAACAGTATGACAGAATCATTGATTGGATTTTAGTAGTGTGTGTGTGTTAATGAAGTCAGGATGGTGAGGTAATGATGGCAGCAATACAAATAGGATGGCTTATCGAGTTAAACAAGTATGTGGGTGATGTACTTGTCTATCCTAACACCATCTTCCCACTACAGATTTCACCCTTTAGAGCAACAAAGTGTTCTAGCATCTTCATTAGCTCTACTGTTGTGGTGCTTATGTATTTATTTTTATTGGAATAGTTGTAAACTTATTTCTTGCTCATTTGCTTGTATAAAGTTCAAAATTCTCACTTTGGAATTCTACATTGCCTGTTTTTAAATTTTGTGTGAAGTGTGGTCATTACACAATTTCCATAGCAGAAAGCCAAGACGACTGTGCTTAATAGGAAGATAATTATTTTAATCTATTTCAAAAGGATGTTCCCCCTTGTCCCCAAGTTAGGGAAGAGTAAGCCATGAAAAATTCCATATGCTGTCAGTGGTGGTGTTTGTAGCTTCATGAAAAAATATTATAGCGTTCTTTAGAATTTGAGCATTCTATTTCTATGTTCCCACTTTTGTCTATGTAAAAACATCACTGCTCTTGTAACAGGGCACACGACCCCTTTGAGCCCCTGTCAGTAAATCTAAGACTTCTACAATTTTGCAATATCACCTTTTGAAATACCACCAGACATTTCAGCCTGAAGGTTTTCTGTGGAATCAAGGGAGGCATTAAAAACAAATTAGCATAAATCTAATTTATTTACTTTAGATTTATTTTTGAAACTCCCAATCCAGGGAAAATAGCTCTAATGAATTTGTGAAATCCTGTTTTTTGAGTTTCTAATATGGGAACCTTAACATACATTGTTTTCATACTCTATGGGTAAAAGTCCCCGAGTTAGGACTTGGTCTGCAGTTAGCTCCCAGACTAGGGAAATATTTGGGTATAACCATCCAATCCAGGGGCAAGGCTTTGTAAGTTTTATTATCACAAATATAAAAGAGGCCAGAGGCTTTTATGTGCAGTGTCAAGCGATCTATATGTTGTTGCTGTTCAAGGCTGTAGTGCCATGACTTAATACAATTTTTACCAGGGGCTAGGAGAAGCCAAAGAAGAGTTGCAATTACATTCTAAGTGGTAAATGAGGCATTCTATCAAGTTACTAATGCAAGTGCTGCTGCTCTGTAAGAGTAAATTAAGATAATAGTTTGGAGAGGATTTGGAGAACATAATGGGAGGTCCGCTCTAATCTATGCAAAGAATGTCACTTACTTGGGTGGCATTCAAGAGATAAATCTTGTGTACAATATGAGGGAATCCCTTGCTTCTCCCACAAAAGATTGTTTCTCAAGGTGTATCATCCCCCCACCCACATTGTGACTAATGGGGTTTTAAGATAGGTTCACATGCAATAGTTTCACCCACCTATTTGGTTTTATTGAATAAATGAACACAAACTCAGACAGGCAAAAGGAAAAAATGTAATTTTTTTCCTGCTGTTCCCATCCTGTAAGTGTTGGGTTGCCAATGGTTTTCAACTGTAATGAAGGGAGGTTCCTAAGTACAGTGGTACCTCGGGTTACAAATGCTTCTGTTAATGAACGTTTCGGGTTACGACCAGCTCCGGCTGCAAAAATTTGCTTCGGTTTGCGAACTCCACCTCGGGTGACGAACAGGATCTGTGGCCATTTTCCCGCCTGTGACACGTGGTCCGCGGCCATTTTCTGCCCTGACATGTGGTCCGTGGCCATTTTCCTGCCCCTGAAACGTGGCCCGCAGCCATTTTCCCTCCTGTGACACGTGGTCCGTGGCCATTTTCCCGCCCGTGACACATGGTCCGCGGCCATTTTTCCACCCCTGACACATGGTCCGTGGCCATTTTCCCGCCCGTGACACGTGGTCCGCGCCATTTTCCTGCCCGTGACACATGGTCCGCGGCCATTTTTCCACCCATGACACGTGGTCCACGGCCATTTTTCCACCCGTGACACGTGGTCCACGGCCATTTTCCCACCCGTGACACGTGGGCCGCGGCCATTTTCCTGCCCATGACACGTGGTCCGCAGCCATTTTCCACCCCTCACATGTGGTCATAGGGAGGGGGACTCTCCCTCCAAGCAATAGCCGCCTCCCTGTCCTCCACGCCAGAACGGATTAACAGTAATTACATTGAACCTTATGGGAAAATTTGCTTCAGGTCGCGACCAATTCGGGTTGCAACCAGAGTCACGGAACGAATTAAGTTCGTAACCCGAGGTACCACTGTAATAGTTTCACTATTCTGCAGAATACAGTAATCAGCATATTCTACCCCAAGACTCAATCTTCTGCCCCATCACAAATATTCAAATATGCAGTCATTTAGCATAAGCAAGTGGGGAAAATTCTGAAGAGCTGAAATAGTACCATGTTGGAGCAGAGGCTTCCAAGGTTCCACAGTTAGTCCAGATAGTTCAGTGGAAACTAGCAGTGTGATGTATGCATTCAGTCAGGTCAACCTTCACACTTCACTGCAGTGTGAGCTGTCAACAACACGTGGCAGAGTTTTTATTTATTTATATTTCGAATTTAGACACCGTCCATCTCATGAGGAAGTGACTCTGGGGGGTTCAGTCTATTATGGCAGTAGGCAGTCTTTTCTCCAGTATTCTTGGACAAGGATGTGGTTTCTGGACCATGGGGAATGGCATGTTGCCACCACAGATGGTTGGAAGTGGTTTTCAATTTTTAAGTGAGGGATGAACAATCCTGATCAACCCTTTGTCCAAGTTATCTTGGTTTCCTTTTGCAATCAGCTGATTGGGGTTGGTTGTTCCCGGCATCTGTCAAATAAATACACTTTCAGAGGGGAGGAGAGTTTCCTGTTGGGGAGTATTCTGATTCCCATGAGAATGTAGGGGTGGGCCTATGGCCATTAGAGACCAATATCTGCAGTGATTTTAGCTAATTGCGTTTAATGTCTTGGTTCTACTCTTCTATATAAGTACAACTTTTGAGTAGTAAGGGGTGTAGAATTTAACACCCAAGGCTTTGCAAATGGTCACTGGTAGAATGAATATCTGTATCGCAATCTAATTAGTGAGGTAAGCCCACCCAGGGCACGGGTGAACATGGCGACAGGGTAAGTCTCCATCTATCTTAAAAAAGTATAGGCCACAAAGAACAGCACCCATTTTTCATGAGGAGTTTGCAAATTCCATCTGTAAGACTCAGGAGCATCACTGTGCCCAAGGTCTGTCCATGGGAAGGATAAGCTCCCATTGTTTTACTGGTAGGTAGGGCAGGATGAGCACAGGCATTGATGGACAAAAGGAGCATGCCAGTCTACATTGAGCCATTCCCCTCTTTGTGTGAGATACCTTGTGTGTTATGCGAACCAAGGGTCTCACTAATTGTCAAGGGGCTCCTGGGCATCTATCCAGATGTTGCCAGATCCCCTGGGATTCTGCTGCATACCCTGCACATTTCCAGCAGCAGGATTCACAAGAGTGGATGCGTTCTTGTAAGAGCTTGAAGGTGAGCTTCAAGTAAGTCTCTGGATGGTATGGCAGCCAAGGTTAGTGCAGTCAGTGGGTTCTTAAGCACAGCTGCATGTGCACCAGTGTCCTGATTTCCACTAGCAACTTCTGAGTTGTCTGTTGCTGTGTGCTTTATACCAGACAATAGCTATTTTATAGGCAACAAAAAAGCTTGAAGCAAAGCATGAATAAAAGGAGCGTGGGAATCTGAGGTTCCTGCAGGGATTAGGAACTGTCTCTTCTGCCAGAGAGTACCAAAAGGATGACAAATGTCATAAGCATATTTTGGAATCTGTGTAAATAGTTGCAGTTTGTCCCGTTGCCAACTAGCAGACGCAAGCAAGAGCAGCAAGCGCTACAGCTTAAGTAGAGTATGTCTCAGGCAAAGAAAAACAGCATGAAGAGAACACACAGAATATCCAGCATATAATTTTGCAATGTGATCCTGGTGGCAAAAGCCATCAGAGAAAAGAATTAAATTAGAGTTGTCAAGAGGTATCAAAAAGATCAAACTGAGGAAATGAGATGAAAGTCCTTTGACAATTGGATCAAGCTCCATTGAGAGGAACTCCACTGGCCTGGATGGGGGCCAGCAGGTTGAATCAGCACCCTCTTTGCAATCCCTCCTTTAGAAGCGAATATGTGTAGTCAAGGTTGAACTGTGGAGTCCTTGGGGTTCTCTGAGCTTGGTTGTTTTCTTGCAAATGTTTCATTACCCAGCTAGGTAACATCTTCAGTGCTAGAATGGGATGGGGTTTGCTCTCTGTTTATATACTGTGGCATTCCACAGTATATAAACTTATATTATTATAATATATATCATTATAATATAATATATAATATTATTATATATGCCACAGTATATTATTATACTTGTGGCATATATAATGAACATATACTTGTGACAACAAATTGTAGGAAAAATTCCTCTTACAAATCTCTCCATGGGTTTGTTTTAAAATGGAGACCACTATACAACTGCATTGAAGCACAGATTGCTTAATGCGGTACCAGAGGCAGCCAGACTATCCTAAAAAGGGGCAAGGATGCAATCTCTCTAACTTGTAATTTATATTATTAAATTACAATATATATTTAATCCGTATCCATATATACAATACCTATTTTATCTATACACTATATATTTAATCCAATAATTTGATTATAGTCAAATTATAGTCAGGATGGCGAGAATGAGAGCAGCACCACAAATGCAATAGCTTATTGAATTAAAGCAGTCTTTAAGAACAGTTACTGTTGGTATGCTACTTTCTCTGGGTGTTACAGTATCTTCTAATGTCTTTGCTTCCCATTGCTTTTACTGCCCCTTAATGTTGTAATCAACATTCCTTTGTATCTAAATGTTTTATGACTGAGCTAACAGCTTATTTCCCTGGGAAAGTGTATTGGGGAGGGGGAGATATATTTCTCTGTTTGAATGCTATCCTCCTACTACATAGGCCAAGCTGCCTGGATTTGATGGGAGGTGGCATTCAAGACCTTTGGAGATCCACACATTGCCCATTCTAGCCTTTGTCAACCACCTTCTGTGTATTTGATTAGTCAGTCTCTGATCTCAGCTGATTAAGCCTTTCCCTTTTTTTTCCCTCTGCTCTATCGCTATCACTCTCATTCCCTTTTCTTAGTCCCTCTTGGAAACTCACGATTCTGTTGCCTCTAAGAGCTACGAAACTCCGCCACCCAGTCCTGTCCTGGACCCCATGTTCAACAACCAGCCAGTTCCACCAGATGCTGTACGCATGGTGGGAATTCGTAAGACTGCTGGGGAACACCTGGTGAGCAAATGCCTTCTACAGGCTGAATTTTACACAAATTGTTGGTTTTTATATAGTATCAGCATAAATACTTATGTGCAAAATCATACAACAAAATTGTTGCCCCAAAGAGCTTACCATCTAACATTTGACAGTACTGAGAAATGAGATACCTGAAGAAAGTGTTACAAAATGAAAAAAGGGATTAATATAGACAAATTCATTTTATTTGACAACAGAATAAAAATTCATCTGTTGCTAATGACGGAGAGGCCTAAGTCCAATTGTTTGGAAGTAAATTGAATTATTTCCCCTTCTTTGTTTTCCCAAATCATCCGACAGTGCAGCCTATCACTAAGCTAATATAAATTGATATAAATTGCTAGCCAGGTACCCAGGTAAGTGACATGGGAAGAAAAGGTGGAGAGGAACTGAAGGATCAGAGAGTGGGTAGAATGGTTAAGGTTTTGAAAATGTCTGGCTCAGGGAAAGAGAATGGAAAGAAGACCATTTCTTTCAGGGGCTTTATTTGAGTAGAGGGAGCAATTTTCAGTTAAATAATTTATCCCAGAGAGGCTTACCTGGTGCCTACTTAATAGTCTTTAAGTCAGTCATTTTATTTTGGTCATTGACCGCAAAACAAAACAAAAGAGTCACAATTGATTAGAGTAAAACAAGCTATAAAATCATGTAACAATATAAGTAAAATTGTAACTTACTTTATAATCCTTTCCATACTAGTGAAGACTTTTAATGTTTATTTTCCCACACATTTTTATAAGCCATATTGACTTTAGAACTGTAATATTTTGCTATTTTATTGGGGGAGGCTTGGTTGTCATCATAATTTTTGCTTCTAATTTTCCTCTCGTCTATTATTGTTTTTACAGTATTTCTGTACTGTTTGTATTTAGTTTTACTTTTATAGTACATTTTAAATGAACATAGAATTCCTGGCTATGTTCACCACAGACTAGCTAATGCCTGTAACATCATAAGATTGTGTTTCTTTGCACAACTGTTACATTGACAGGGCTTTTGAAAATTCACTTTCATGAAATGCCTTGGAGCACTGTGTATTAGAATATATTAGCCATATGATATTTTAGACTTCTTCCTATTCAAGATTTGTTGGCTATCTGCCCACATTTCATTTTTTTAAAAATTTATTACCAGTATCCTATATTCTTTATAGACTTTTTGATATGTATTTGAAAAAAAAAGAAAAAAGAAAATTCACTTCTAAAGGAAAAAAAAAAGAATGTGAAGCTTGGAGAAGTTTAGGAATGCTCCCAGCCAGTCTCAGACTGCCCCCCTTCCCAACACATCAAACTGACCACATTTTGCATTTCACGAGGGAGGTACCTGAGGTATGATAACGGCCGCTCTTGATAACTGAACAGAAGAGGGGGAAAAATTATATGAATATTAGGAAGATAAAGACTCTTGCCTCCCCCACCAGGCCCTGCTGTGCTGTCCCACTGTAGCAGCGGGGTGTTCCTGGAAGGGATGAGTAAGCAAACAAACCAATGGATCATCAAATACATCCAACCAGAGTTCTTGTTTGAGGCACAAATGACCAGGCTCAAATTATCCTTCTTCGGACACATTATGCAAAGACCCAGCTCCCTAGAGAAGGGTCTAATGCTGGGAAAGGTGGAAGGAAAGAGGATGACCAGCAGCAAGGTAGATGGACTCGGTGATAATGGTGATAGGCACACTGTTGGAAGACCTGAAGGACCAGATTAGGGACAGATATTCATGGAGAAAATCTATGTGGTTGCTAAGAGGCGACTTGATGGCACATAATTATCATTGTCATCAAAGACTCTTGAGTAAAGGTCAACTCCTGGATTCTACATGGGCCTATCTATGTTATTTTCTTAAAAATAATATGGAAGTGGTTTGTCATTCCTTTCTTCAAGAGGTGTTTTTTAAAAACTCCCCAGCCTAGCCTATAGCCTAACCAGGTTCGACTTTACCTTAGGGTTGTTGTTGTTTCTGATAAGCCAAGGTCAGCTGTATGACCCTGTGTTTGCGTTTGTTTCTCTCATCCCAGGGTGTGACATTCCGTGTGGAGCGTGGTGAGCTGGTCATTGCACGTATCCTCCATGGTGGCATGATTGACCAGCAGGGGTTGCTGCATGTGGGTGATATTATCAAAGAGGTGAATGGGCAAGAAGTGGGCAGTGATCCACGAGCCCTCCAAGAAGTGCTAAAAAATGCAAGTGGAAGTGTTGTACTCAAGATCCTGCCCAGTTATCAGGAGCCACATCCACCACGCCAGGTAGGAGAACTCATCCCACCTTCTAAATTTGTTATTGCTAGTTGTGATCATCATTCTCCTTGACTAAAATACAGGACATATTTTTGATATTTTTTATTATTTTATACATCTACAAAAAGCAAAAACAAAATATGTGAACCCAAATAAAACAAAATAAGATATTAAAGACATATTATATTAAAAACAAAAATGCTAATTCAACTAAATACTAATTAAGTAAGAACTGCTAAACAACAAATTAAACCTTGACCACACAGAATTATATTGTCCACTCTACACTCCAAAAAGAGCCCATTCAAAAAATGAAAGTTGATCCATTTTATCAAGCCAACCTTTGGTATCCACTATACAAATGTATTTCCAAGAACATGTGATGAATTTTGGCAACAGTTCAAGCATGGTTAATTCAAAGTTCTTAATAAATAGATACATTCCAAATTTTTGAAATATAATTTAGCAACACAAAGTCACGTTAAATCAACTTCCTTCCAAGAATCTGGTTCACCATAGTGTGAATATTCAACCAATAAGAAGTAACCAAGGAATATCTCCAAAGCAGATGTACTTTACTACATCTCCAACATAAGTTTGACAATGTTTTTTAAATGTTAATTAGCCCAGTGGTCTGAAATACAATTTTTGATTAATTAATCTTGTGTTAAGATCATAAGAAATGTATTTGTGTCTTAAAACCTGAGACCACTGATTCCAATTTCAAAACTCCAATTCTCTATTCTAAATATCTTGTATATTATCCCTATTTATTTTAGTAGAGTTTTAAAATTGTTGATAAAACAATTCTTGGTTTAGCCTCTGAAAAAAAAATATCTCCAGTGCATTCAGGGCCATAGGGATTTCCAAGGCAGCCAATATATTTGAACCAAAGAACATAACAAATGTTTCAGCTGATTGTATTGCTGTTCAGTTATTTCTGAATTATCACAAAATGTTAAACAGTGATTAGAAGGAGCATTTCATTTTTTTCATTTGATTCACTAGATTAGAGATAGGAAATCTGATGCCCTCCAAATGTTTCTATAAAAGTTTCTTAATAAATTGTAAATTAAAAAATTAAAATTAAAAAGGTACATCAATGTATCTTCAGTGGAAGTGAAGCAAGAGAAAGTTCCCCCTCTCAGGGTTGGCCTGGAGCGTAAGTCTTAAAATGAGCTTAATCAGGAGGGGAATATGCCAGAGACTCCATCACATCTTAATTCAGAACTGGAATGGGATTATGGGCTAAAGCATGTGAAAGTGACATACCAGAAATCAACAGGTCTCTTCATTCTAATTGAGGCTGAGTGCTGTTATTCTTCATTTCTGACAAGTTCTGCTTAGGGGAGAGAGATACGTCTGGGGTCTCAGCCTGTCCTTGTGACAATGCCCCCCATCCCTGTTTTCCCTTAGCCAAGATACTTTTCATTCAGCTCCACTACACGGAGCCCTCCTTATGTCAGGCAGGGAGATTTAAACGTGAATTAATGCATGAGTGGTTTGGGCAAAGTGGTGTAAGTATTTAATAAGCAGATGTCAACTCAGTTATATATGGCCCACTAATGTCATCATGACAATGAAAAACTACAGGTTTCCCACACATTCCTTTGCTAATACAATCCTGGATGAGCTGGCAACTGCCATGAGCAAATTTCTGCTTAGAAGTCAAAGCTTTACGCTCTTTGACCTAAACCAGACTGGTCCTTATTTTCAGGTGAACCTCTGAACTGCCCCATAGTCCTTCAGAGAACAGAAGAATGAGAAAAAACTTAGTCTTCTGAGGCTACCTCAAAACTGATCAATACCTCTTTACTTGCCATATAAGTGTGTATCACTAACTGTGTAAAAGTTAGCCCTGAACCTGGGTCTGACCAGATGTGTTGGGATTACAGAATTCCCCACCAGCATGGCCAAAGGCAATCCCAGTACTTCTGGCAGGGGCACGTTGAGAAAGACTGGAACGTACGATTGGACTATAAGACCAGATTAGTATATTGCACTAAGCCAAAGTTAAATAACAGTGGTTTATTTAATAAACTACAATTGGTAGAAATTATACAAGACCATAAATCAAAACCAGATAAACCACATTGTGGCAAGCTCTTGTAGAAACTTGATTCTTCTCTTCCATTCTGCTGTTCTATCCAATCCAAGTTTATTAAGTTAGCTGTACAGGTAGTCCTCACTTAACGACCATTCATCCAGCGACTGTTCAAAATTATGACAGTACTGAAAAAATGGACTTACGACCCATGCCCCAAGTTATAGCCATTGCTGTGCCCCCACGGTCACATAATCAAAATTCAGGCACTTGGCAGCCTACCTGCACTTACGACCACAGGGGCGCTGCAACTCTCCTGCCTATTCTACCCCCCCCATCTATGCCCTTTTGGCTGCCCTCCATAGTGGCATTCAATGGCAGCTAGGCCTGAAGTAGAGGCCCAGGACCTTCAGCAGTCTCAGCCAGCTACCACCGCTCTGCAGGCCTCTACTTCAAAAGGATCACGAGAATGGGATGCACGATTTGGAGAATGAGGTCTTCTGAATCACCACTAGAACAGGGCTCTTGCCATTCTCCAAATAGCGTGCCCGTTCTCGCAAGACCTGGGGAAGACCAGAAGGTTTCTGAAGGATCACAAGAATGGGATGTGCGATTTGGAGAAGGAATGGCACAAGCAGCCTTGGGAAGAAGAACTGGTGTGGCAAGCAGCTGCCTCTCATACAGTAGGGTCAGGCAGGGTGCGCCTCGTCATCAGCAGGAGGAAAACAACGGTCAGCTGGGCACAGCAGAGCCTGTGGAGCGCAGGGCGGCCAGGGCAACTGGGGCTTTGCGCAGTGGTGCTGGGGTGGCTGGCCACAGTGTGGGGCTTGAGGTGGCATTTCTCAGTGGCAGCAGCAGCGCTGGGGCTGAAGTAGAGGCCTGGGGAGTGGTGGCAGCTGGCTGAGACTACTGAAGGCCCCAGCCCTCTACTTCAGCCCCAACCCCGGTGCTGCCACCAAGTGCCACTGTGAAGGGCAGCCAGAAGGGCATAGAGGGGGGGGAATAGGCAGGTGGGGAGAGTTGCAGCACCCCTGCAGTTGTAAGCGCTGCTGGGCTGGGACACTGAGTCTTCCAGGGTCGGCTATGGCTTTGCACCATACTGCACCCCCCCCCCGCAACTTGTGCATGGCCTATGCCGGGCCTCCCAGGGCTGCCCCACCCCCCTGCGGCACCCTCGTGCTCCTTACCTGGGACTCTCTCCGCTTAACAGTGGCAACCAGGAGCGCAGGGATTGTGGTTGCTAAGCAAAGTGGTCACGTGATGATTTGTTTTACAACTGCATCATTTAGTGACAGAAATTCCAGTCCCAATTGTGGTTGTTAAGCGAGGACTATCTGTACTATATTACATGAAACTTACAGAAATCAAGGGGCAAGTTAATAAAGTTTTATCTTCACTGGATTAATTCAGTGTATTTAGCCAGATAATTGAAGGAACCTCTTTATAATCAATTGCCATTGCCTTCAAGTAATTGGCCTATTTATTTATTTATTCAATTTATATAGCCACCCATCTCGCATTCATGATTCTGGGCAGCTCACACAGTTAAAACAACAACAAAAACAATCAACAAAATACAGATAAAACAATAAAGCATATAAAAAAAATTAAACCAATTAAAACCATAAAGTAAAATCAGCAGGAGAGTACAATTCGTATAGCACAATCAGTGCAGCCATCGAGCAGACTCCATGCCACCACCGGATCTCCAAGCATGATGGCAAACCCAAAAAATCTAACCTCCAGGGGGATGACGTCCCAAGGGCTGGTTCCACCACAGAAAAGGCTCTCTTCCTGTGTCCTGTCAGATGACACTCCTTAATGGACCAGACCCATAACATGCCTCTTCTACCAGACCTGATGAGACAGGTAGATATTACCAGGGAGAGGGCAACCTTAAGGCTACCATGGCAGCATGGTTTAATAACAAAAAAACCTCTTTGTCCAGGCTATAATCTAGATTAGGTTCCCAGATTTAGGAGAGTTTTATCTTTAGCTCAATTTAATGCTCTTGCCACAGCTGTTTTTGGAAGGGAAATATAGGGGGGAAAACCTTATGAAATTCAACACTGCCCCTGTGACACGGGTGCTATAGAAACTACAGTCCATGTTCTTTTGTACTGCCAGTTCTATAGGGATATTCGCCACCAGCTGATTACCCCCTTTTTATCTAAATTTCTGGGGCACTCTGATAATTTTTATTTGCATTATTTATTGGATAGCCAGGATCTATTTAAAAGTAGCAAAATTTTGCTACATTATGTGTAAGCTTTGCCCACAAACAGTTGCCAGTAGTCACTGATGTTAGGGGTTAACTTTGCTTGTTTGTTTTACTGAATATATTTTTATGGGTCAGTGACAGAAATAAAGTTTCTGTCTATCTAGATCAGATTTTCTCTGCACCATGGCCCCATCCTTTTTCTTGTATTGAAAAATCTATGTAATGTTAAAGGTAGGAGGAGCAAAGAACCATATTCATTCCATGAGATCTGACTGCGGTTTTATTGGTGCCCCCATATGTCATATTAGGGACCTCAGTGCTAGCTGATAAGAGGCCCTTCTGCAGCACCCGTCTAAGGTTGCTTACAACTTGCAAACACCTGACATTATCCTTATATTCTATTTATTCCTACTTGTAAATATCCAAACCATGGATCCTGTGAGATGAGCTCTGAAGGCTGAGGTTTAGCACCAAATATCAAAAGCAGAAAATAGTTGGGATAAAGTATATGTTGGTGTAATTTTGAAGGATAAAATATCTGTGTATGAAGTGTTGGTCTGTTCAGTTATGCAACAGTGCAGATATAGATTCAGAGTTGTGTTTGGAAATGCTAGAAGAGAGAGAGAGTGCACCCTAGATTGTACAACGGCACAGCAACAGTTTGCAGCCATAAAACATCCGCTGATTCCAAAGGGCAAGGTAAGTATGGAGTGGGGATAACATAAATGATCTTGTTCTTTTGTGAAAAGAAAGAGGATTATTTCATACCAGTGAATATAACAAATAGATGATAGCTAAATAAGGTGCATGGAAATCCAGCAAGTTTATGCATGTAAATGCATTTGAAAGGCTGCACTTGGGTGGAGGAAGCCTCTCCAACTATCACCCAAGAATTCATTTTACTATGGTGGAAGGGGCAGTTGAGAATGGGCAAAGTATTTAGCTTGGGCAATTCTTTTCTGGTTCCAAATGAGAAAGATGAAATGGCCAATGCCTGCCCATCACGGGAGCATATTTGAACTCCACACTGCTGAGACAGCTGTGGATGTAATTTATAGTAGAGAAAAAAGTAGAGAAAGGGTTAAACTTGGCTCCCACCTTTGCTTCTCTGATATCAGTTGCCTTTTTCCACACTGGCCTTCCATGCTTTGCTGACACCAGCAAAACTGTCAAGCTACAGCTACATGAGTTGACTTTCACTAAATTAAAATTAGCTTCATAGTAAAGCATGTGTTAGTCATCTTCAACTCCTGCCTTGGGCTTCCCTGCAATTTATGCTTTGACAGTGACATCAGTCTGATTTCAAGGCTACGGGCCATTCCTACAGCACACGTAACAACTGTTTTCAGCCAACAAAACCCAGCCTGCATTTTCTTTTCCAATGTACTACACATCCGGTCCCCTTTTACTTTGCAGGCAGGGTTGAACCCTCAATGCTATGCATTGTCGAAATGTTGAGGAAAAATGCAGAAGTGGAGATTTGGGAAAGAGATGAACTGAAATTTCCTTCTACCTTTGTTGCTGAACAAGTATTGAGCCTCAGAGTTCCTTTGCAAATCTTAGCCCTCTGCAACCCTTTGTATGTGGAGGAAAGGGAGAGTGAATGAAATGGCCTGAACAGACAGGCTCAGATATGACCGTTTCCTCGGAGACATCAACAGTTTTGTGCTGCCTGGAGTGCAAATAAAAGGAGTCTGTGATGCAGGGGAAAAAAACTCCAGAAATGTTTTTCATTTGCTGCCTTCCACTGCCAGGATCCATTGTTCAAAAAAGAGACAGCTGGCAGAATGGATCCTATATTGACCATGCTCTTGTTTTGTGGGTTTTTTTGATGGTATGTTGGCTATGACTTTGACTGTTGGATTGTCCTTTTCAGCTCACAAGGGGGCTCTTGTTAGCAACGGAGAAGAGTTACATCAAGCCATATGTATAAGCAATCTGACCTACTACAATGTATTCAGATGAAAGTGCAGCTAGGAATATGGTTGCCCATTTGATAGCACGCTTCTTTGGATTTTGAGATGCAGTTATGGGGTTGTGTAAGAAAATGTGGATCTTAGGAAAAGCAGCACACAAAAAGATGTGCATTGGGGTGTATTAGGAAAATATACAGATATTGGTCAGAATAAACTTGTCCCTGAATATAAGTAAAGCTTATAAAATACAGGAATAGATCACTCAATTCTTCATTGCTATCCTTGATGCTGCTATGTTCAGTTGTAAGCAGTTTATTAGTAAAGGAAACAGTGCCAAGGAAAAAGCAACCGGGGGCTCCCCTCATTCCTCTCCTCTCCTCTCCTCTCCTCTCCTCTCCTCTCCTCTCCTCTCCTCTCCTCTCCTCTCCTCTCCTCTCCTCTCCCCTTTCCCCTTTCCCCTTTCCCCTTTCCCCTTTCCCCTTTCCCCTTTCCCCTTTCCCCTTTCCCCTTTCCCCTTTCCCCTTTCCCCTTTCCCCTTTCCATCTACTAGGGTCCTGCTCTCATGTCCATGGTATGAAAATATTTATGGAATTTAGAAGTTCAAGATTTTGTAAAAGGCACCATCGAGGGCTCTATATCTTTGGATCAGGAAAACTTAGCCCTTAAGCCTATCCGAATTAGCTTTAATTTTACAGTAGATGTGAGCAAATTGCCCTTCGGTGAGCCTGCCACTTAACAGCTCAGAGAGCGGTGGCATTTGATATCAATATGCTGTGCAGGGACTGGCAGTTGAATCTAATTGTAATGTGAACTTCCAGCAATGCCCCTAGTATAATGATGCTCTAGGGCAACTTTTCTTAAATGGTATTCTAGGGAACACCAGTGTTCCCTGAACAACTTGAACATATTTAAAAAGCTAGCCTTAAGATCCAAGAGAATATTTTTTGTGGGTTTGAGATCCATTCCATTTCACTCATCTCCAGCACAAAGAGAAGGTTTTGGCAGATTTGTCCTAAAATGTCACATTGAAATAAATTGTGTGTGAGGGGGAAGCATCACTAGAAGGTTTTTGAATGTGAATGTGAAATTTCAAGTGAAAAGGTAATGAAGGCTGTATTACCTTTTCCATATAACTTCGTGAAAATGAATTTCCAGTACTCAGTACAAACAAGACCAGATATTGAACTAGGCTTAGCATTATGCCAAGACTGGTATAATAAATTCAGTCTAGATATTGATGAAATGTACTATCATATATAAATTCATATATCCCGTTAACATTTTAATCTAGGTATTAAAATTAAGAGAAAGATTATCATTAAAACATGTTTTATTTCAGTATTATTCTTTCACTTCTATGTATGTGTGTTGTTAATTTTTTAAAAGAAAATATTTTGAGTTCTGTGGTCTTGAAAAATATTGCATTGTGGAAAATTCAGATAGCAAGTGTGCTTAGCTCCCAGTTATATTTGGAGCATCAGGTCAGATTTTTTAGGAGAGGGGACAGGATAAGACAGCATTGGTAGATTCTGCAGAGATGCCAATATTAGCAATGAATCCTAAAGATGTAATTAATCAGTGATCAGATAAAGACGCTTTAACCATCCTTTTATATATTTTATGGGAGTGCTATCTCAGGAACCAGACTCCTCAGCCAAGCCCTTGCTCACAATAAACTCTGATCAGGAAAGATGAAAGCCCCAATCAGAGATAAATATTAACTGATATTTGAACCCAAACTATAATTAAGCATTGCACTGGAAATTGAGAGTACCCGTAATTACCATATTTGGTTTTTCCCAGATTCCACATTATAAGTTTCATATGAATTCTGAGGCATAGGAAAGAGAAAATGCTAAGGAGGCCTCTAGAATGGAGACAACCACAGCTGTTAGCCATAGATTGGGCAAACTTCCTTGTGTACATTCTTCTGCTGCTTTTATCTTTCAAGTAATTTTACTCATTAGCTGTACATTCCGTAATCCTAGCTTTGTAGATCCAATTGTACAATATACGGTGAACCTTGTATCTTTTCTACTGATCAAGCAAAACACAGCAGAGTCAGGAGTTAGTTTTTCTGGTGCTTATCTTATTGAAGCCTCTAGAAGAACAGTCTCCAAAGTCTGCAAGCATTACAATATATCCAAGCATATCAAAGTAATCAGGCAACAATACTGGATCACAGGCATACTTAATCAATCAGTAATAACAAAAACTCAATACATTACAGACCTTGGATTTCTTTTGTTTCAGACTTGATAGGTTAGAATCTTGGTGACTCTTGGATCAGTTCTTTGATTCTCACTCTTATTCCTCACAATTTTTCTTACCCAGCTTACACAGCTGGAATATGAGATGCAGAGATAAATGTCTGTAACTTAGAGGTGGTGAAGAGTCACTAAATTTGTTTATACTTGTGATGAAGGTTGGAAATCACTGCTTTATATATTTCTTTTTTCTTTCCTTATTATATTCCTACTTTTTTCTTCTTTTTCTTTTTTCTTGAACTTGTTACTTCTTTCTATTCTCTTTTCTTTCTTTAAGTTTAGTTTGTATTAGATTTTACTATTATAATCAAATTTTATATATATGTATTTATACACACACACACACACACACAATTTTCTTCTTACACAGCTTCCTTTTCCTCCCTTAGGTGTTTGTGAAGGCCCACTTTGATTATGATCCAGTCACTGACAATCTCATTCCATGCAAGGAAGCTGGTCTGAAATTTGTAGCTGGAGATCTTCTTCAGATTGTCAACCAAGATGATCCCAACTGGTGGCAGGTATCAGCCTTGTGTCTGTTCAATGAACTATGTGTAATATGGGGACTTGATGTAAGGTTCAGCAAGGACAAAACTCAGTTAGAACTCCTTATAGCTCTGTCACTCGGCAGAACGAGGCCATTGACTAATATAGCAGATGCTTAGAGAGAATAGTGACAGCTTCTCAGTTATTCTTCCAGAACCCTTAGCCATGCCAATATCAGTACAGGACTGTTTAGCTTTCATCCGTAAACTAGCATACTCTTGTGCTAGTTGGGTCCTACCAGATGCTAGTTTATGTAGTATCTGTTCCTGGAATGGAAATGAAGAATCGGGAACAACGCATATTGTTTCAGGCAGCAAAACATTTTGGGCTCTCCCTGCTTATAACGGTTTACTAAAAGCTTAGCACTAAAGTTAACAAGCTTCAGTTCCAAGGAGCATAATCACAGCCTTCTTGTGCTAACCTCTTTCTGTAGTTGTATCAGGATTGGTGTTTCAATCCATCTTATTCGTGACAGAGCATTTTTGGTAGACAAGTGAGACAAATTCACAGTACACTGAAATCTGGATGGAATAGGATAGAACCAACCCATTCTCACTTGGTTAAACCCCTGTGGTTTCCACCACCTCCCAATTCTTGTGGTCAAGTGATAAAATTCCTGCCAATTGTCCTTCCTTCAAGATTCCCACTCTTATTTGTTAAGACATTTCTTCCCTGCTCATTACATCCTTTGAATTATTTAAATTTGGTGACTGTGGTTAGAAGTTTCTTCCAGCTTCTGCAGAGTTATTTATTGTGTATTTAGATATATATAATTTTGCTCAAATTTACTCTATTCTGGATTGTTATAATAGCTGGTAGAAGAGGTTAGCAATAGAATATAATATTAAAATGAAAATGGAGGAAAATATGAAGATGCTGCTGCTGCTGTTAAAAGCAGGGCTGGGGAAAAGATGTTCACATCAATACTTTCGACAGAGTTTGTTAAATGAGAGTTTGTACTTTTTGTTAAAAGTGGTCTCAAAAACCACAACACTATTGAAATCAAGTTTGTATTAAGGTTGGGTTGAATATTACATGTGCATATATTTTGTTTTATTCTTAAGACAGAATAAATTGAGGCCCCTAAAAGGAATACAAATTTGATATATTTTGAGACTGATGCATGTTGAATTCTGCCTACCTCTTGGTGCAACTCTTTGTTGTAATATTTAGAGTATCAGCCATTGCAGTGAGACCACTCTGTTCACATTAGACCAACCCCTTATTCTTTCTTTCCACGTGACCTAGATGCAGTGTGAAAATAAAGATGTGGGTTCATAGAGCTGGGCAAAAATTAGAAATATTCTCTTCCAAATTTATAACCATAGAAGGAGAAAGGGTAGCATAACATGTCTTGTTATGACAGTAGCCCCACTATTGAAAAAGTTCCATAGGAGCAGTTTTTTATGATGTCTTTCCTTGGAATTTAATGGAAACCTGGGGAGCCAATGCAAACCATTGGAGAGAGAACTGAGCAGGGAAAGATAGGCCACCTTGCAACTTAGTAAGTCCAAGCACACCACGCTCACCCTTGAGAATTTTACCAAAGTTTTTCTTAGCCGTAGAAGGGGTTTCTAAAGCAAATTCTCCATCAAACTAAATGAAAACTGGTAGGAAAAAATGCAAGAATTTCTCTGCCTGGCACTGCCTGTTTAAATGGAGGACATGCCCTTTTCAGGACCTACTTGACTCCTATTCCAGATGCTCAAACCACCCTTTGTTATTGCAGGCCTGCCATGTGGAAGGTGGCAGTGCAGGGCTGATCCCAAGCCAGCTGTTGGAAGAGAAGCGCAAGGCCTTTGTGAAGCGTGACCTTGAGGTCACACCATCATCAGGTAAAAGGCACAGATCCTGTAGGCAGCAGAATTGGAATAACTCAGGGCACATGGAAAACAAGATTCTCAATAATGTTGACACGAGCAATAGAAAATTAGTGCCACACATTCAGATTCCGAGATCAGGCTGCAAGCATTTGTGAATATCAAAGCGCGAAGAACATAAGAGACCTTATTGACTCAGGCCTAAGGCCTGTTTGATCAAGTGACCAACCAGATGCATCCTGAAAACTCACAAGCAGCATAATGAGGGCGATAGCATCTTCTACAGCTGCTGCCAGTAGTTGGAATTTAAGGCATACTACATTTCGTTCTGGTCTGGAGCTTGTATAGAGCAGTGTTGTCCAAACTTGGCCACTTTAAGATGAGTGGACTTCAACTCCCAGAATTCCCCATGGCTGGCTGGGGAATTCTGAGAGTTGAAGTCCACTTATCTTAAAGTGGCCAAGTTTGGACAACACTGGTATAGAGCTATCAGGATCAGGAGCCATTAATAAGTTTCTCCTCTGTGATTTTTCCTTACCTTCTTTCAAAATTCTCTAAAGAAGTGATGGCTATCACCATATCTGTAGCAATGAATTACATAGTTTAACTGATGCATTTCATTAAAAAGTATTGTATTTATCTGAAAGAAAGACTACTATTTTCCCCACATAACTTTCTCCCACTCAGTGAGCTTCATGTTTGATGGACTTGAACTTGGATCTCCATGGACCAAATCCAACATTTTAATCTTTATACAAAAGTGTTGGGGTTTCTTCTCTCTGAACTTTCTTTTGGGGAAGACTTTGGGAAGAATTCAGGGTTATCTTTCTTTCAGGTAAGTATGAGGGTTGAATGAAAAGTAATGCCTCCAATATTATACATTTTAAATTTTGTATTTAAATATTGTTTGTTTGTTGTTAGTTTTTAGTTTTTTTTCTTTTTTGATTTATTGTGTGTTTATGTTGTATGTCACCCAGACTCTCACAGTTGGGTGGCTTTAAACATCTTGAAATAAATAAAAATAAAGAAATAAAGTCACCAACAGATGGCAGTACTGATGCGCTAGAACCTTGCTGTCTGGGGAATCCTGGGAGTTGAAGTCCACAGGTCTTAAAGTTGCCAGAGTTGAGAAACACTGGGCTAGAAGCTCTGACATGTTTTTTAGTACCTGTTATTTCACTTATTTCTGTGAGAAAAGGTTGTATTACTGTAGCTCATGAAATGGAAATCTGCAGTGAATACTCATCAATGCACTTTAAGCAATATGCTGTGATTGAGTTTTTGACTGCTGAAGGAGTCCCTCCATCTGGGCCAAAAAATATAAAAATAGTGAACTGGGAATTGCTGATTTGTGTAATCAAGAACAAAGTAGATGACCTGTGATAGCAGCTGAAGAGTTTTACATGAGAAAGGTTGATGAAATAATTAAGGACAATGAAAGGGAAATTGTTGTCAAGCTTAGCATTTTGCAGAAATGTGTATCAGAAAGTTTATGCAAAATGGGTTCCTCACAAGCTGACAGCAGAGATGAAAGCTTCAACAATTGAAATTTATAGCAATTGTTGTTGTCATGCTGTGAGAATGAAGGTGAGGAATTTCTTCACAGTATTGTGACAGCAACAAAATATGGGCTCATGATTATGATCCAGACATGAAGTGTCAGTCCATGGAGTAACATCATAAAGCTTCACCTGCGGGGGGAGGGGGCAGGCTTTAGCAGAAAAGCTCATGGTTACAGGTTTTTTTGGGACACAGATGGTGTTATTCACATGGATTTCCTTGAACCTGGCAATGCTATCAACTCAGAGCATTCCATTGCAGCACAAACATTTTGTTAGAATGATTCAGCAGAGTTCAGGAGCGTAAGAAGGAAATTTTCCTGCAACACAACTCTAGGCCTCCTTATGAACCATCCAAGAGGCAATTGCAAAGCTGGATCTCACTGTCTTACCCCATCCGCTATGTAGTCATCTTGGCACTGTGTGACTTCCACCTTTTCCCAAAATTGAAGGAACACCTTTATGGGCATCTGTTTGACCCAAATGAAGAAGTAGAAATGATTGTCTGGACCTGGTTGAAGGGACAAAGTGTGGAGGTTTTTATGACAGCCTTAAGAAACTTGTCCATTGTTGGCAGAGATTTCTAGTAAATGGTGGTGATTACATGGAGAAGTAAATACAGGTAACAAAAGAAGTAATGTCAAGGATTATTTTCCTGTTTCATTTATTAAAATATTTATATTTAAAGTAATGGTGGAGGTATTATTTTTCATTGAACCCTTGCATGGTACTTACTTTTATTGGTCTTAAGTCTTCCCTGTTTTCCTCCTCCTCCTAATAATTTTCTTTGTCCTGATTGGTTTCCAGTTCAGTTTTGTGAATCTGTAGCATAGTTAGATAATTCTATATTCTGGATTTCTAACCATTTTAAAGGGCAGGATACTTTTCTGGATGGTAATATGAATTATTTTATTTATTTCAAAGTATGGTAAATCACTGTTGGAGGTCCATTTATTCATTTTCTGATGAGACCGTGGATTTTTTCTGAGGTCCTACACCTGATCAGCCTTCAAATTCTACCAGTGAACTAATGCTATCTTGATTCTGTCAGCTCAATTGTATTTGCCCTTATTGCATAGAGCCTTTTAGATCACACCAAAGACACTTTTAGTCCAATCTTCTACTTCAGTGTTCCAAACTCAACTAAAATTGCATAATCTTAAGGGCTCACTACTGCCAGTCAGTATCACATCATGTAGAAATAACTTAAAGATGTCATTATCTGTTTTATCCTATCAAAAAAAAAAAAAAAGATAGGATTGGAACTCACAGCTCTTTGACTATAAACAGAGAACAATTATTATAATGAGGCCATTATTTTGTACAGGATTTTTATTATTATTTCCTAGAGCTACCTCATGCTGGAATTTTACTGGTCCCTCTTCCAGCTCACTGAATTGGCTTCACATTTTCCTTTCTTCTTCTGGCAGGCGCCTTGTGTGGAAGCCTTAGTGGGAAGAAAAAGAAAAGGATGATGTATTTGACCACCAAAAATGCAGGTAAGTGAACTCTGCAGGTCTCATTTTTTCTAACTAATGCCAGAAGCAAATATAGTTGCAGGAATCCCTGAGAAAACACCATGTCCTGTAATCTTCTCCATCCCAGCATGTTTGTTTGTTTATTGTATTTATATAGCTGCCCATCTCACATAACCAATGTGTTATTCTGAATGAAAGAAAGGTAAGAGGAGGAAAAATTCTCTTTCTTTGCTCTGATTGATTGATTGATTCATTGATTGATTGAATGATTGATTGCTGGTGTGGGTCTTCCGGGCTGTGTGGCCGTGTTCTGGAAGTTTTGTTTCCTAACGTTTCGCCAGCACCTGTGACCGGCATCTTCAGAGTGCAGGAGCACAGACAGGAGCAGTTTTCTCTGTGCCCAGGGTGATGTGACCCTTTTTGTGGGTATTTATAGAGATCTGGGGGGGGGGAAGGGGGGGATTGGGGGTGTGTGTGTGGGGGTTGGGTTACTGAGTGGCTGCTTGTTTTGGTGTCAGCATCTGTGTGTATCTTCCTGGGGATTAGGCAGGGTTTTTTCTTCTACTGAATTGTTAATGAGGGGCTGCTGGGGGTGATTAGCAAGTTCATTGTGTGAACTGTTCACATGTCCTGGTGGTTGAGCTGAGTTCGTTGACCTTTTGCAGGCTGTATTTTTCAGGATTGGTAGCCAGGTTTTGTTGATTTTTAGACTCTCCTCTTTTTTATTGAAACTGTGCTGGTGTTTGTGAATCTCAATGGCTTCCCGGTATAGCCTGGTATGAACTTGCTAATCACCCCCAGCAGCCCTCATTCAGTAGAAGAAAAAACCCTGCCTAATCCCCAGGAAGATACACACAGATTCTGACACCAAAACAAGCAACCACTCAGTAACCCAACCCCCCCTCCCAATCCCCCCTCCCCCCCCCTCAGATCTCTATAAATGCCCACAAAAGGGCCACATCACCCTGGGCACACAGCCACACAGCCCGGAAGACCCACACCAGCCATCGTATGCCGGCCGTGAAAGCCTTCGACAATAGATTGATTGATTTGTTTATTTATTTAGAAACTTCTATGGCCGCTAACTTCTATTATCCAAGATAATCCTAGGTGGCTCACAATAATATTAAATAGAATAAATAAAACAAACCAACCCCAGGACAGCATCGCATATCCCAAATGCAGTGGCACAATATCATATAGTCTCCCTATACTCTTATATCTGCTGGGCTTGCTTCTATCCTAGCCCAGAGCCTGGGTGAAGAGCCAGGTCTTCACGGCCCTCCAAAAGGCTAAGAGGGTGGGGGCTCTCCAACTCTCAGAGGGGAGACTGTCAAAGAGGGTCGGGGCAGCCACAGAAGAGGTCTATTTCTGAGGTCCTGCCAGATGACAACATTTAAGCGAGAGGACCTGAAGCTTGCCTACCCTGTCTGACCTGATGGGCAGATACCCTCAGGGAGAGGTGGTCCTGCAAATAACCTGGTCCTGTGCCATTTGGGGCTTTAAATATTTTTGTAGAGACCCTTCAGAAGAACAATATGTTTAGAATTTATTACACTACTTCCCTTAGTTCATGCTTGCTTGCAGAACTGTGAATTTATAGTAGTTAATTTGGGAGCTGGGGAGGTCTGGAGAGGCTGACATTCCTAGTAAATGAAACTGTTGGATTTTGGGAGTTGGAATAAAAGGGGTTGATTTGGCAGATGGATAACTTAGTGATGTTGCCTCCATTTGGATGAATCAGGCCATTTCAAAAGAAGCACCTCTTCTTATATAGAAAATAAGATACAAAAAAAGAAATCAAACAAACCTATTTCAAATCTATCCAACATTTTTCTTTGGAAAAATTGCCAAGACTAGATTCACACAGCACAGCCTGGAGAAACGAACACTGTAGTTCCTAACCTGCCTGAGGGTCACGGGGCTCTGCAGTACAGCTAACAGTGATTTCTTTCCTCTTTACTGCAGAGTTTGATCGACACGAACTGCTGATCTATGAGGAAGTAGCTCGAATGCCCCCTTTCCGCAGGAAAACGTTGGTGCTCATCGGTGCCCAGGGGGTTGGACGGCGCAGTATTAAGAACAAGCTTATCATGTCTGACCAGTCTCAGTATGGAACCACCATCCCATGTGAGTCATGGCCATGGTGGAGTATGGAACAGAGGACCTTTTGGCCAGATTTGTTCTCAGTGGGTTTCTGTGTACTTTTCTGCTATATTCTAGTAGCATTATTTAGTTGCAGAATTGGGCAAGAAGAATTTATAGGAAGTTGGAGATGGGCAGCCTGTGTGATTTTTGCCCACCAATAGGAAACTTTTTCCATTTGAGGAACAGAAGTTATCCAGAGTCAACTCTTACTTAAATGCTGACAGTGAGACAAATGTCCTTTGTTACACTTAAATATATGGGGCTCAGGGCAGCTGTATAGCATACAGGTCTGTGTTTCAAATGCTTGCTCCTGCTTCCAGTTCTCTGCATCTGTGATCTCAAGCAACTAATTCACCTTCCTCAGGAATAGCACCAGTCATGTTTTATGCGTGCTTGTGTTTTCATGGAAACCTTTTCATCATGCAATTCCTTGGTGAGAAATACTAAGCAATGCTGAGGTCCTTTTTAGTGGAAAATATTTTGATTTCACAGAGAGGCAGATTGAGCAGGAATTATGTTCCTGAAGCAACCCGTGGAGTCCTGGAGGCCGTAGCAAAAAGGTGGATTTACTCTAGGTTCTCTGTTCTCTTCGTTGAATGGATTGCCTAAGTTCTTATGAAGTTCTGCTGCAAAGATGTATCTGAGAGCCAGTGTAGTACTGTACAGTGGCTGGTATATTGGACTTAGCTGGGAGAGATTAGGTTCAAGTCCCAACTCAAACATGGAACTCCTTGGGTGACTTTCAGTCAATTCCTTTCTCTCAGCCTAACCTCTCTCACAGGGCTGTTGTGGAGATAAAATTTGGAGCGATTCCCTGTAAGCTGAACACTGAGCTCTCAGCAATAATTACTTGATTTTCTGCTATTTGTCCTTTGATTACTCAGCAGTGAGAATTTGCTAAATTAATGCTGGCTCTAACTTTTGGCCTAGTTTCTGCCATTCTTCCAAAACAGGAGAAAAAATTTTTTACAAAGCCTTAAATGTTTTGTTTTTTACTGATGTAGTCAGCCCCCTGCCCAATAACTTCATCTGCCTTGCTTAATTTAATGATTACGCAACATGAACTGTGCTTTTGAAAATGCTGTGCTAGCTTGTTTAAGCCCTGGAGAGACAGTGAGAGCACTTTCAAAGAGCTTTAAGAGTGTGTGTCACACCTTTCGTTGGCTAGTTTGATGAGCATTTGAAAGCACTTCCCCTCCTCTTTTATGAGAGATTGCAAGGCATTCTTTTAACTTAAAGAAATTTTCAGCCTGTAAGCTACAGAGAAGTATTCCTTATTTTCAAAGGATATAAAATAGAGGGGGGATAATTGCCATCCCAATTTTATCATGAAATGATTTCACTCAGAAAATTGGGTGAAGGCAACATGAGGGAAAGAGGATGCACGAGTAACCCAAGAAGGAATATACCAAGAAATAAGAAGAAAGATAAGAGGAAATATTATATCATCGGGCTCTAGAGATTAAACCCAAAAGTTTATACTAGGTCCTTATTCTTATAGGAACCCAGTGAAGGATCTGCTGAGATATGGAGAAACAAAATAAGGTCCAGGACCATGCAAAAAGCATTCTTCTGGACCTGGATCAAGAGGAAGGACTATGTACCTGTTCTGGCCTAAAAAGATTGCCAAACTCTGTTCTAACTGAACCCAGTTTCTTAATCTATCTCTGACAGACACTTCACGGAGGCCCAAGGAGCATGAAAAAACTGGACAAGTGTATAGCTTTGTGACTAGAAGTGAGATGGAGAGAGACATCAAAGCAGGCCGCTATCTGGAACATGGTGAATATGAGGGGAATCTCTATGGAACCAAGATTGACTCTATCCATGAGGTCGTTGAGTCAGGCAAAATGTGTATCCTGGATGTCAACCCACAGGTAGGGAGCCTTTCCCACTGTCCACTGGTTACTTAGGTAAAAATTTGTGTATTTACAGGATTTGGGATACTTTGGATTTCTGTAATTTTTAAAAATCTAAGTATATCTGTATAAATTCTCAATATGCCAGTTTATTCAATTGTAATAATCCTAACTAACTATGACAGAGAAATGGGAATCCCCCAAATTCAGTTTTCTCTCTTATTATTCAAATGGTGACATTTGTTCTGTCTCACGTCCATATCACTTTGCAAATGGTATCTCCACACATTTTTCTCCTAACTTATGTGGAGAAGCTAACAATTTAGCATATTAGACAAATCAGCTGTTCTCTAGGTCACTGTCTACCTTGGTTTGTTTGTCTGTATGAACTCAGGGTACTGAATTAGTGTTGTGCTAACCTGGAAAATGGAATAATACCACGACCAGGTTAAATACCAGGTTAAATGTGTGACTACAGAAAGAGTGAATGGCATCTCTGTTTTGTATAGTTACCTAGCATGTGTGGAAAGACAGGTATTTGTACTGGCAGTCATTCTCTTTGTTGGATATTTGGATAGGCTGTGAAGGTGTTGAGGACAGCTGAGTTCGTCCCCTATGTGGTGTTCATTGAAGCACCAGATTTCGAGACTTTACGAGCTATGAACAAAGCAGCTTTGGAAAGTGGTGTGGCTACTAAGCAACTCACGGTGAGTCTCCATGGGGAGGTTTCAGAGTCATGGAATTGAGAAGTGACAGGTTGGGAATGGAGCTAACTATCCATGCCAAATTGTTTAACTCGATGAGAACCAAAATCTGAACTTCTAGAGTTTGTGTGGAGAATATACTATCGAACTGTGATTATAATTCAGTGACCTATAACGGGGTGGGTTTACCTTTTGTTGGCCCAGAAGCCGCACTTAACGTTATTTGGAAGGCTGAAAGCTTCAGTGGGTGGAGTGATGGTGCAAAGTGATTGAGGCCATGTTATGCACAAGTGGAGTCAGCATTTTATTTTTATCCCTTAGTTTGGGAGGGGGTCTTGTTCTGTTTTTTTTTTTAACTATATTAAATTTATTTTAGGGACTGTGCCACAGTTTTTGTGTGTTTGCATGTCAGAGTGGTGTGAAACCCACTTGAAGAACTTCAGTGGTTGCCTTCCTTTGATTTACAGCCTGCTCTGCTTTTTTGTGTATTTAACCAGGATGCTGACCTGAAGCGGACAGTGGATGAGAGCTGCCGAATCCAGCGAGGCTATGGGCATTACTTTGACCTCTGCTTGGTCAATGATAATATGGAGCGGACATTCCAGCAACTTCAGGAGGCCTTGCAGAAGCTGTACAGTGAACCACAGTGGGTTCCTGTCAGCTGGGTTTACTAGAAGGGAGCTCCCTCTGCTGTCCATAGCCTGAGAGCCTTGGTTTTCCCCACCTTCTACTGTCTCCATTTTTGCCAGGGGACCTAGATTTCTTATCTGCCCATGTCCCTTTTCAACCATCAAGCTTATCCAGGTGTCTAGGCTGTGTAAGTTAAACTCAGTTTGCCTCACTCTATTCTAAAGAGAAAGTGTTTCCTCATTCCATTGCAGAACACCTTCAGCCTACCAGGAATTCTTTTTACTGCCATAAGTGAATGGATGTCCCTCATCCCCTCCTTTCCTTTCCTTTCCTTTCCTTTCCTTTCCTTTCCTTTCCTTCCCTTCCCTTCCCTTCCCTTCCCTTCCCTTCCCTTCCCTTCCCTTCCCTTCCCTTCCCTTCCCTTCCCTTCTTTCTTTCTTTCTTTCTTTCTTTCTTTCTTTCTTTCTTTCTTTCTTTCTTTCTTTCTTTCTTTCTTCCTTCCTTCCTTCCTTCCTTCCTTCCTTCCTTCCTTCCTTCCTTCCTTCCTTCCTTCCTTCCTTCCTTCCTTCCTTCCTTCCTTCCTTCCTTCCTTCTTACAGTAAGTTGTTTAATTATGAATTCAATGTGGTGGACACAGAATTGGAGGAGGAGAGGAGCAGAGCTACAAAATACCCACAATGCCTTGCTAGATTTGCTACTCCTGATCCTCTCGGTTCATAACTCATCCATTGTGAGATGAGAAGGATATTTCTCCAGTCACAGCTAACTCACTGCCAAAACCCCTGTTTTTCTAGATGGACCACAATTCTGATATTGCCAAAAGGACCGTCAGCCTGAGATAATTGGATGTCTTGCTCACCGAGATTGTTGAATCAGGGCAGAATGCCTTGCCCCACTGTAAGCCTGGTCTGCAATACTGTTGCAAGATTTAAAGGGGATTTATGGATGCATCCATAAAAGGTTTATAGTGGAAAATTATGATTGATGGGTCTGTTGGTAGGAACTTTGGTTCAGAAACTAATGCCTTGGAGACACTAGGACAGTGCCACAAATGCAGTGATAAGAAGTATGTGTCTCAGTTTTGCTATCTGTAAAATGGGGCTAAGTATAATGGGGATTATGTTTACACTCTGTGGTATTATTTATGAATATGGAACCCCTCACTGCAAAGAATTGCTTTGGCATATTCAGAGTGCAGATCTCTTGCTTGAAATCTTGGAGAGTTATTCCAAATCATAATAGACGAGGTGGATTAGTAGTCCAGCCGAATCAGACAGCTTCATATAAAATTTCCTATGTTCAGCTGGGATTTGTTCCTCATCCTACCAGCCTTTCAGAAACTGATGTATTAATAGGGAAGATACTTGGCTGTTAAGGAAAACAACAGAAATTATTTCAGCCTTCCTCAACCTGGGTGCCTTCCAGGTTATGGACTTCATCTTCCAGAATTCCCAGTCATGTCATCCTGACTGGAAAATTCTTGGAGGTGAAGTCTATACATCAGGAAGATGCCAAGTTGGAAAAGACTGACTTGTACTAATCATGGATCCAAATTGCTGCTGCTTCACGTTGATTGTAAAACATGCTGATGCATACCACAAATCTCTTCCCCACTGTTTCTATATCCATTCAGCACAGGCTTCTCAACCTACACCATCCACATGTGCGAACTTCAGAACTCCCCAGGCAGCACGGCCATTGCTAAGAATGCCTCATGTTGAGAAAGGCTGATCAGTTCCTTGGTTGGGCCAACCTTGCCTTCAGTGGGATTCCGTTGGGTTGGAGGAACGGCCGTGATGGGCCGTCCAGTTTCTCTCCATCTTGGCTTTTGCCAGAATGCTTCAGTGCTTCTTGATTCTAGGGTTCCTGACAGAACAACTACCACTACCTCACATACTATGGCAGCTGTTACATGATGGTAGAAGCCTTGGGCTCAGCTTTTCACTGCCAGTTCTAGAACGGCATTTCTAGCAGCCCTTTTGTATGCATCTATTTCTTTATTTCCTCCTGTCCTCATTCTGATTTTTTCCACATCTTAAATGATGCTTGGAAAGATGCTGAGTCTGGCTTTAATTGGTTGGAACAGGGACACAGCAGTGTGAAGGGAAGAGATTAACAGCCCTGATGGATCTAGCCCAGAGTTTCTCAACCTTGGCAACTTTGAAAACGTGGACTTCAACTCCCAGAATTCCCCACCCAGCCATGCTGGCTGGGGAATTCTGGGAGTTGAAGTCCACATGTCTTCAAGTTGCCAAGGTTGAGAAACACTGATTCTAGTCCAGGATTTGGTGTCACACAGTGGCCAGCCACATGCTCCTGTGGAGATACAAAAGTGATCACCCTCTTCCAGCGTTCTCTAGCAACTGATCTCTAGGGTAGACTGCCTTTTTATTCTGGAGGAAGCATGAATTTGTCTTGTCCTCTTTTAAAACCATTAAATTGTGGCCGCACCACATCTGACGGCTGCACATTCTGTAATTTAACTAGGCTTTGTGTTTCTTTGTATTGGTTCTGAATCTCCCCCACATTCAGCTTCAGCATGGAAAGATTTCTCTTTTCCGCTGGAAAAATAGACTCTACATGGGTGACTGGCTCACTACATACCCTGCCATCTCTCCGATGTTTTAGGGACCTTGTTAGATTTTCCTTTCTTGTAACCAGAGTGTTTACTTCAACAGAGATTTGTAAAGCAATAACTCCATCTGCTGGTAATCTAGTGTGTGGGCATATCACTTTAGTGTCCTACAAGCACTGTTCAGGGAAGTTTAAATCCACTTGAGTATTGTGGGGCCAGCAATTCATCAAGGCAGCTTTATATTTACGTATTGGCTACAGCTCGATATTTTTTCCTTTTTTGGAAGTATTCCCATATGCCACTAAACACACACATGAGAAAGGGGTAATGCTGGGGACGGTATGTGTGTGTGTAATTAAATGCTTTGTTATTGGGCAAGACTAGCAGGACATCTATTTTGTCAATGTGGAAGCCCACCTTCGCATAGCAATCATTTTACGATGTAGCCACAATATATTCTAGATCTCCTCATTATCACCCAAAGATTGGGGACCATTATTCTGATCCATATTTTCTTCCCCATCTGCTTTGCAAGGAAAGCATGGTCCAAAAAAACAAAACAAAATTTCTGAGATTTATCCTGTTTTCGCTTCCTGTTGTTATTACAACAAAGAAGTGAGAAAAAATTCCTACAGCCCAGCCTCAGTTTCTACACTATGAGTGTGATTAGCTGGGCTTTACTCTGTGATCAGCCCCACTGCAGAGTAGATTTAAAGTGATCTACTAAGGTGGCCCTCTGAAGTAGACTAGAGGAAGGAAACGGTTGGTGCCTAAATGGAGCATCCGTGTTTTTCAAGATGGGTCTAGCAGGATAGAAGCATTTGGCTTTTGTGTCAGGCAGCAAAATGGCCCTGCACCAATCCTGTTTTACTCTTTCATTCATTTCATTTGTATTCTTCTATGCTTAAGCCCTTCGCATTCCCTCAGTTTTGATCCTTCCATCTGTATGTCCTTAAACAACTCAAATGTAACATTTGTCTGGATTTTTAAGTCTTGCTTTCAGCATTATCTGTCTCATTAATTACAAGGGCTAGATTTTTTTTTGTATGTTTCTATAACATTAGTCATAAAAACACGTATAATATACATGATCAAAGAGATCCACAGAACAGTCTACTTTGTTAGTATTTTAGTGACTATTTATTTGGGCACTTCCCTTTCTGTGTGCATTTATATATGTCGCTGGTGAACAGTATTAACATTTCTAAAATTTTTGCTTATATATATATTTAAAACTGTATATACTGTGAAATAGAATCCCACCTTGGAAATGTCATTTCCTTGTGTTCCTCCTCCTCTTCCTCCTTTAATTCCCCCCCTCCCCCAATCTTGCTGTTATCTTCCCCTTGAATAATCTGGTGTGTTTTTAAAACCAGAACCATTATTTAAAAGGTAAATAGTTGAGTGTCCATTTACTGTCTGTGTTAGACAAGTTTTCTCAAAAGTGTGATTACTTCAATTAGCACCATGTACTTGCAAATGATGATTTATGTCTTATTTTTAAAAGATCCTATGTCTTGAAGGCTTGGCTTGGCAGCGTGTCCTCTTCTTTATAAGTGTTTCTTTCCCCTTGATGCTAGGCAAAATGCATTCTGTGTAGATAGCCAAAAGAGAAAGTATCCAAGTTTTCCTACTTTGAATTACGTTTTATTATAATTGCATATTTATTTTTAAACAAGAGTGATTCACTCAATATAGGAATGTTTCAAGTTTATTGTGCAGTTACTACTAATCACTGAAGAACCTAATTTGAACTGTCACTGCCAATACTTGATCTCGGCTCCCAACTCTCACCCTATCGTTGATTCTGTGTTAGTTCAGGTATTCTGGAAAAGATTCAGATCCGTGATGAGTTTTTCAGGGCACTGAGCTTTGGAGTGGAGATGATTTGCAGTTGCCTGTTCGCCTTCCAAGGTGCCTTCTTCTGCACTTCTGCAAATGCCCATGTTCCCAGGTGCGTTACAAACTGGCAGTGGCGGTCACAAGGGCTGCTGCAGGAGACAAGGAGCTGGGGAGCTCCAGATACTCTGCAGAAGCAGAGATGTGTGGATCATGCCACCACCTTAAAAGTGGTAAAAACAGCAACAGCCCAAACATTAGTTCCATAAAACAAGACGAGATACACTAATTCAAGAAAGAATTCTGTAGAGCAAAGAATTCTGGAGTACTTCTACATAGCCACTAACTTCGCCACGTATATCCTCAGTTGCAGTTTCATGCTGCTCCAGAAGAGCTCTGTTGTGCTCAGTCCTCCTGTGGGTCTGGGTAGTGACTCCCCCCACCTAGTCAGTGGGAGAAGGCATAAAAAAGCAGCTAGTCAGTGCCTTGCTTTCCTTGTCCCTTCATGGTGTCAACTTTTTGTAGCAAGGGAAAAAAAATGTTTTAAACCTCCAACTAGACCCTGCAAGGAAGCAGCAAAGCTTTCCTTTGTATGCAACTGGGAAGGGGGAGGACAAGTGATCGGGGCACCTCAGCTTCGAAAAGGAGGGAGAAATTCTGAAGAGTAGGTAGGCAGGACGAGGTGCTTTTTCTTGCTGATGAGAAACTACCCACACAACAGCTCCAGAGGAAACACTACAAAACTGCCTTCATCAAATTTCCCTGGGGCAGGATCTGAACCAATAGCTCAGCTTCCCAAAGTTCATGCTTGAGACGTGGGATGTGGAAATGCCACTAATCTCAGACTGGCGCAGCCTTGGAAGGGATCTTAGTCCTGCTTCCTCTTTTCCAAAGTGAGTCTGTGTAGATTAGATGGTATATAAATGAAGAAAATAAATAAGCCCATAAATAAATGAATGTGGTCAGTCGGATGCTTCTGGAGGTCCATTAGCTATGGCATTGCTTTCAAAACTGCTTTAAACATGGTCATAGGGATAGTGGCAAAAAGGCGGATAGTGTTAATAAAGGAGGAGGAGAATAGAAGGGGGAGGCAGGAAGTGAGCTAGAGAAGACATTGCAGTTGGCATACTTTTACCAGCAACCTCCATTCTTAAAGCCACTTGATTCAAACTGAAGATGCTTGTACCCATGAACATCAGGATCTGTACCACGTTTGTGCTTCTTCAACTTCCACCAAACCATCCAACAAGAACAATGGTCAGTTTGGAATTGCGGTCTAACAACATCTGGAGAATTGAATACTCTTCCCCCGAACTCCTGAATTAGATGCCGTCAGCTCAGTCCTATTCACACTTATTCAGAATTAAGCCAAATTGAATTGAGTGGGTCTTTTGAAGATACGGTTGTATTAGAATTACTGTTGAATAAGTAACTGAGTTGAACAATTACACCAAAATCATTCCTTCTGTCTCTTCTTAACTTTTTTCTACCTCTCGAATAGTTCATTGGATCTTGTGTTCCTTATGTTGCCATTTTGGCCCCCTTTTTAAAAAACTGCACTTTTTTTTTTAGAAATTCTTTGCATTGCAGTGTACCCTCTTTGAGAACTCTGACACCGTTGTATATTTTTCTCTTGATTATATCTATTATGATCCTATAGCTACTAATTGAAACAGCTCCTCCTTTGTTACATTTCTGTTTACATATTAAATTTCAAAAGGAAAAAAAGTGATGTGTTTTTGTGTCTTCTCCTGGCTAGGTTGAATTAGTTTTTGGAAATCATTTCCTATGCTGTGAAATGCTGGCCCTTCCATGTTTTCTTGGCAAGTAGATAGCGTGATGCTGTCTCATATGATCATCCAACTCCAGGTATATGCAGCTATCTGCAGGCCTAAATAATTTTCCATATGCCAAATGGAGAAAGGAAAATGGGCATGTATTATCGTAATTGTATCTTATGCTTGGTAGTATTTGAAAGTCTCCCACAAGTGAACTTCCAACCTACCCCACATCATCATCATTTATTAAATCATACCCTGCATTTCTGCTTTACATAAGCATTTAAGGCAGTGTGCAACAATAAAATATGAAATACAGAAGTATCAAGGAAATTAGCTTAACATTTAATAGCTTGACAAAAGGATGCATTTTGTTCCTAAATCCTGGGAGAGTGTGGGGGCCAAAGAGTCCCTCTGGGGAGAGCATTCCATGTGCCAGTGTTCCCCAACCTTGGTGGCTTCCAGAATTCTGGGGGGTGAAGTCCATACATCTTAAAGCTGCCAAGGTTGAGAAGCACGGCCATAGGCAGTGGGCCATACAGAAGAAGGCCATCTCCTGCCAATGATAATATCGATAAGAAGATAGCCTTCTTCAAAAGGGCCCTTCCTGCCGATCTGAAAGTGAACAGGCTCCTAGTGAGAGAGGTGGTCCCTCAGTCAGGCCCTAAGCCACAAAAGATCAATACTTTAAATTGTACCTGGTGGGCAACTGACAGCCAGTGCAGTCTTCGCGTCATCTCCATACCTTGCATTTGTAAGCCACCTTGATGCTGCATTTTGCACTGTGTGCAATTTTCAGACCTTTCAAAGTCAGACCCACATAGATACATGTAGTAATTACAGTCTGGATAACAATATCCGTGTCTTTTCTGGTGCAGAAAAGCTTGCAGTTTATGCACTCCGCCCATCCTAATTTTGCAGACAAAGTTGGAACTGTGACTGTTGCAGTCAGTTCTTGATCTTCAATTTCGTTTATTTCTGTCGACCTAAAACCACTAGTCATCCATTAGGACATGGGCAAAAACGTCAAGGGAAGTTGGCATGTCTGGATGAACTAGCTATGAACTGGATGAGATTGGAGATTAGGACCATTTTGCCTCTAAGAATGCCATAGATGGGTTACATCCTGTCATCCGGCTGGAACCATGTGTCTTCTTTGGCTCTTACGGCAAATAATACTGCATGTTTTCTTGACTTATCTTTAAGCCACAAGATAAAAGGCAATACCAAAGCATGCATTGTGAGGCACATTTTAACAGATGATAACTATCATACAGTATATCCATCTCCTGTTAGCCTCTCTGTTCTCCTCCTTCTGAACATAGGAAACAACTCTCATATTTTAAATACCAGTTTGTGCTCCCTAAAGGATAAGTGGAAAACCTGAGTTTTCTCTTGTATTTTGTTGATACTTTTCTGCTTGTCTGTTTTTTATAGCTTGTGGAACTGCAACGTCACGTATTCACTGAATTTGCTTCTAAAGACTATTTTATGGCCAAGAAACTGGCTGTATCTCACCCACTTTAGTAAATGTAATTTAACAGAATGGGTGCAGGCTTCTACATACAGTATATTCTCATGCCCGTTCAGGCTGTCTCCTGGCCCATTTTGTTCCTGTTCACTCTCCCAAACAAGGCAGAGTGCCAAACGCATGGGGAGGTATTTTGCATAATGACACACAAACCTCTCTATGAAATGATTGTGCCTTTTTATATTAGAATTTCTAAACTACAACATGCTCCCTTAATAGCTGCATTTCTTGCTGAATTCTTCTATCATATATGCATTGTCTTTGTTTTGTTACTTACAATGGGGGAAAAGACTCGTATCATACGTGATGTTTCTGAATTTTCCAACAATGGAAACAGCTTTTGTTTGCAGTGTACTTTTTAATATCAGGATTTATGAGCTCAGATAATTCTGATTAATGTGTAAAGGAATTGCCTTTGGGATATGGTGGTTTGGACATCACTTGGTAGAAGATTCGTTATTTATTTGCCCAGCTATTTCCCTTTTGGAATCAGTGTTGATGTATATGCAGATAGAATATCTCCATCTTCAGAGATTGCACTTCATTCCTGGTGTTTTTATCTAAATCACTATTTCTCAACCTTGGCAACTTTAAGACACGTGAATTCCAACTCCCAGAATTCCTCAGCCAGACCTACTGGCTGGGGAATTCTGGGAGTTGAAGTTCACACATCTTAAAGTTGCCAAGGTTGAGAAACACTGATCTAAATGAATTTAGGTACAAAATGATTTTTGAAGTGTATGGCAATGAAGATATACTTTACCCTGTTTTTCAGTGATTTCTGCATGAAGGTGACTTGATTACTAGAAACACTATTGGTAAAAGAATTAACAGCACACGCAGAGAGGGCAAAAATCAATGGCATTTTTTTTTAATTCTATCTCACTGGACTAGCAAGGAAAAAAACACTAATGAGATTTCTACAATGGCCTCTCAAGCTCAAATGTTTAAAATGTCAAAAGGGGGCAAAGCTGAAGACACAGCTTTTGGCTCTTCAAATGAGTGAACTTCAGGGCTCCCTTGTGCATGTGCATTTTCTCTTTCTCTCTCTCTCTCTCTCTCTCTCTCTCTCTCTTTGGAAAAAGAAAGGGTACAGCTAGGTTTAGCAACAGAGAACGAAACCTGGGAATATTTTTAAACCATTTTTTCTGGATCAAATACCCCTCTAATGCATCCCAGGATTATATTATTCCCATGGGAATACTGGGCATTGGAAGAAAACGTGCCCTAAAAATAACAGAAATTACATTTAAAACTGTAAGTGAGGGGTTGCCTCTAGGGCAACATGGATGGAAGTAACAACACCTCACCTCCTCTTATCCCTTTCTATCGATGCACCCTTAGTTGACTGCTGCATAGGAAGATGAATTGTTCCTTGCCTCCTAGATTCTTTTTTTGTGGGTGTGCCTTCAAGTCAGTCTTGACTCCTGGCGACTGCCTGGACAAGTCCTGGCAGTTTTCTTGGCAACATGGTTTGCCATTGCCTGCTTCCTAGGGCTGAGAGAGAGTGCCTGGCCCAAGGTCACCTGGCTAGCGTTGTGCCTAAGGCTGGACTAGAACTCACAGTCTCCCGGTTTCTAGCCTGGTGCCTTATTGGCTTTCTTTTTAGATAATGGCACTTTTTATTCCACTATCAGAACTTCAGAATTCCCAAATGTTCTTATGTCTTCCTCTGTGGTACAGGCAGTTGGAATTTCTAATCTGTCTGTCCCACATCCTCTTCTTGAGCTGCTCACTGTCTCCACAGGACCTATTTCTCCTCAGTATGCCTTTCTCCTAAGTCCCTCTTCTCTAAATGGCCTTGGAAGAGATTTGCTGTGCCCATTAGGAGGCACTAAATATTACATTTCCCAGCATGAAGCAAAAGCAGTGGTTCTACCAGCAATGCTTCTTCAGGAGCATAGCCAGTCTGAGCCTGCAGATGATTCTGTTTTGAAACAAGCTCCAGATATTCTGTGGGAAAAGCGTTCTAATGAAATGGGACGCAGAGCTTCAGTTCAGATGGTTAAAATTCAAATTGACCCCACAAAGCCATTGTCCAGGAAAATGCTATATCCCTTAAGCCCAGAAGCTAAGGAAGGAATTAAACCACTAATTGAAGTCCGCTTGGAGCAGGGCATAATTGTACCCCCTAGAAGCCCCTGCAACACCCCAGTCCTCCTCATTCAGAAAGGGAAGAGGCAGAAATAAATAGCACTTTGTTCAGGACCTAAAAACAGTGACAGAATTGGGATCGTGGAGTCCTTGGGGTTCTCTGAGCTTGGTTCGTTTCTTGCAAACGTTTCATTCTTCAGATGTTACCTAGCCGGGTAATGAAACGTTTGCAAGAAAAGAACGAAGCTCAGAGAACCCCAAGGACTCCACAGTTCAACCCTGAGCTACACATATTCACCTCTATTAGAATTGGGATCCCCACTTTTCTTGTGGTTCTAGACCCTAATGCTCTTCTGACCAGCATCCCCCCACATGCTGCTTACTTTTCAGTCATTGATCTTTGCAGTCATTGATCTCTTTCTTTCCAGTTCCTATTCATCCTGATCACTTTTCATTTTCTCCTATAGGGCACACCTTGGTCATCTCTTGTATTTTAGAAAGTAAGTGCAATCTTGCTTTTGTCATGTTGTAGTCCTCATCGATACTGTCCTGTGATTGACCCGCATTTTTTAATTCAAACCTTCCACTCTTACCCCGATTAGATAATTATTTCCCTCTTTTGTCTTAGCAGGTACCCTATACCCACTAGACTTAATCCTCATTAATATGTAACCTCTTGCTGGTGCCCAAACTAAGCAAATGGGGTGGGAGGAGAGGTTGAAGAGCTATAAAACTTGCCCAACCAAAGCAATCCCTTTGTGAGTCATGTCCACTGGTTACCTCCCTCACCACAATCCAGACTCACTGTAGTGCAGTGAGAGGGTGAACCAGTGATGTTGTAAGGATAGGAACCACTTTACTAAATCTTGATTAATTATAAGCATCCTGGTGTCTTTCCTAGTGTTCACGTTTTTGATCTCCAACTCGCAACTGCACTAGCTGGCAACAGATATTTAGTGTTAACAGTATATAATGGCAGGTTTTTATGGAGTTTTGTGCAATGTATTTGTGTGAAGGTATAAATGGATAAGTGTGACAGATGGAATACATGAGGCCCACTCAAAAGAGGCTGTACATATAGAAAGGTTTGTTCTAGTACATTTCAACTTGCAGCAGGTAGAAGAATGCCAGAATGAACAGGGCAAAGATGATTCAAGGAGAAACTGTTCTCAAAATGTGAAATGGTTCTCAAAAGAAAAAATAGTTCCATGTGAACTAGATGGGGGGAAGACATTGTAGTGAAAAACTACCAGGAGGCATGAAAAGAATCCTCAACTGGGACTAGCCAAGCCTTGTCTGAAATTATAAAAACTATAAAAGTTATTAAAAAATCTCCCTATATCCCACCACTTTCCTTCTCCATTTCTGGATTGCTATATAGAGAATAGAGACTATAATTTGCTGTTACCGTAAGTCACAGTGTGCAGATAATGTCATTATATGAGTTAGTGATTAGTTGCCCTGGACTTAGTTGCATCTGGGTGACTCAAATTATTTTATCTGCTTGATTTGCTCTTGGAAAGAAACAATAAAGTTCTTCCTCTGCTTCTTGATTCCTGAATCCTCTAAGCTTTTACAATATCTGGTTTGCAAATTCACCACTTTCAAATTATAGTGTGGAGCGCTAAAATTAATTTACCTCTGGCTTGAGCCAATTTAGCAAAGCACGTGGGGTACCTTGATAGGCAGAATTTAGATCTATTAGTGAATCACTCTGCAATTTGCACTGGATGATTTGCAATGGTCCAGTGGTAAATTATGGGAAGATTTGCAGTACTGTTTCCTCTCATTCCTTAATTAGGCAATTAGCACCTCTGAACTGTAATACTTTGATGCAGGTTTACACATATACATTCTGGCTGTTCCAATATGTGCTCATGGGTTTGAATGGGTGACTCAGTGCATTAGTTATGAATTCCATAACTAATTTGATTCCATAGTTAATGGACCTCAGGATTCTAAGATGAGACAAAGGGCAATTTTCTGAATCTGATGTCTTCCCACATCTAATGGGGGGGGGGGGGAATAACAAGAGAGCAGGGGAGTGTCAGATTTCTCTACTTTTTTAAAATCAGTTTTCACACCCCCGCCCAAACTATTCCCACCACTCAGCTCCACTACTGATAGGCCTCTGCCTGTGCCTAACTTTTCATTAGTGAGTGAAATTGATATGAACTTATTAATCAGAATTCTGTAATGAGGATTTCTAAAACAAGCAGGCTTTATTACGCATAAAAGAGATGAAGACAAAGTAGATCATTGCGATTTCTTTATTTCAGGAAGAGATAGTTAAGCATAAGTCTACAGAGTTTTCTTAGTTTTGTTTATGTATGAGGACTTTAGATTTCTTACGGTATGGTTTCTTTCACCAACACTCAGTTTCTTTATAATATTACTATTATATTTTGTTAGTGAAACAACAAAAACATGTGAAGAAGTATAGGATCATTTCCATGATAATAGCTTCTCAGTGTTGGTAAAAGCCATTTTGTTTACAGAACTATTTTAACTGAGGCACAGGTCACGTTGCACTGAGTTTTAGCCGTGTTCTTATTTATGTATTTATGTATTTATTATTAAAGGGATATGCTGCCAGTCTCCCAGCGACTCTGAGAAGTTTACAAATTCTTACAAACATGGATATAAGAAAACAACACACACACAAAAACAAAAAGGGCAGAGATAACAAACCCAGATGGGAACAAAAAAGAAGAAGAAAAGGGGGCTTTCAGTCACGCTCGCCGAAGGCTTAGATGAAGAGCCAAGTCTTCAGAGCCCTTTGGAACACCACTAAAGTGGGGGCCGTTTGAATCTTGGGGAGGGGGAACCTTATTCCAGCAGGCAGGTGCTGTTTGGAATGGGCTGTTAGCCCTTCAAGGTAGTCCAGACTAGAAGCACAACCAGGAGTACTAGCTCTATCTTTATTGTCAGGTTACATTAACAGAATCTTGCAAGCCTGAAAGTACCCCTCCCGTTCCTTACATTTCCTCTCCCCAAAACTAGGCAGGGTCCCTTCTGAGATGCTTTCTCCATCCCCCCTCCTCCAGATTCAAATTTCGTTTATCCGGCCATTGTCTATGCTACAGCTCTTCCTCCTGTCAGCCCCACCAGGTAGACGAGGCCAAGAAATCAACTCCACAGGAAAGCCAAAACTAATCAGTGGAGATTGGCTATAATAGCAGAATCTTGTAAGTCTGATTGTACTCTACCTCCTCTTCCTTCTTATAGTTCAGTGATTTGGGGAGCCACTTCTGAATATTATCTGTCTGTTGTGGACTTAAAATATGTTTCACCCCCTGTCTTCTTAGTGAAGGATCTTGCATATCTTCGTCAAAGTCTCTACAAATGGTGAAAGGCTGGCTATTTCTTTGTTTTAACTGGGTGACATTGACAGCATTCTGCCAAGTTTCCCCTGCTAGCCCAAGTGACTGGAAGAACTATAAAGCTGCTGCCATTTTTTTTTTCTTCCCACCAGTCCCCAAAGGGCATAGAATTGGCATTTGTTCTTCTGGTATGTGTGGGAGGGGAATCCATCAATCAGGGACTTTGTTTACCACAGTCTGGATAGAACAGCTGGCCATCACTGTGGACAAGTGGAGGAAATAATTGATATCCAGAAAGGGATTTTTTTAAACTGGCTTCATTATCAGCCAGTTTATATGTGGGAAACAAGTAGTTGATGGCTATAATTTGAAAAAGCCCTAAGGTAAGAGAGAAAAGCTTGCTCAGTGGCAGAACACATGTTTTGCAGAAAAAAATATTTCAGCTAGCAAGTTTAAGACTGAAACTTAGGACACTAACACATGAAAATATAGGCTAGTGTGAAAGTTGTTCCAGACACTGTCAGCCACACTGTAGAGTTGAAATGTGTTTCTGGCTAGCTGCAATGGAGCTGAAACTGCCACAAAGTTGTATTCTTGTTATTATGGATAAGATGACGTGGTTTCGTATCTCCCTTGGAGGGAACTTTACCTCACCACTTCTTCTAGTTGCAGGTCCACCAAAGAAAATGATGGTTTTGCAGCTCCCGCCCCCCCCCCCCGCAACCCCTCCAGAATCAAGATGAAACAAGCAGGGATGAAACTGACATGTGACAAGTCAGCTTTTAAAACCCTAGGGTAGTAATCTCCTCCCTCCTTTTCTCTTTTTCCATTCCCAAGACAGGGACATTGGGATTGGGGATCAGGAGGGGGATGTCAGAAAAGGTCAATCTCACGGAAGTGCCACATCTTGCGAAATTTCAGCTATTTCTAATTTTAATTTCAAATATTTAGTTTGGGGTTCTGTGGATGTCATCTTGGGATGCTGTGTACTACCAGCCCAGAAACAGATTAACAGAAATCAAAATCAGGGCCCTATTCTCCATAAAGAAGAATGCATCAGGTTGCAAAATAAAAATTAAGTGAAAGATTAGAAACATGGTTTCTCCCAGGGATATGTTTTCTGACCTTTCACTGCTCTGTCTTCCATTTAATTGGTAATAATATGTAATTTCATAAATGATATAAAACAAGGGGATAGAAAGGAAGCTCATCAGATCTGCAGGTGATACAAAGCTGAGGAGGATTGCTCAAGGATCAGAAGGATCTGGACTGGAACACTGCACCCTATCCCATACAGTTCAGTGGTGAGAAAGTAGGGTCTGGAAAAATAGTTATACAGGTGCAAGATAGGTGGAAACTGATTTGGCAGGAACAATTGTGAGTGGGATGTGGGCATCCTGGTACACTACAGGTTAAGCATGAGCCAACAGAGTGCTGCAACTGCCAAAAGAGATAATAGAATTTTGAGCTGCTTTAATAGACATTTCATCTTGAGATCATAGAAGATGATACGTCCCCTCTATACGGCACTGGCCAGACCACACCTGGAAGACTGCATCCAGTTCTGGTCACCACAATAAAAGAAGGAAACTGAGGAACTGGAAAGAATTCAGATAAAAATAACAAAGATTGTGAGGGGCTTGGAAGCAAATCCTGTGAAGAATGTTAAAAGTACTGGACATGTTTAGCCTAAAGATGAGAAGGCTAAGGAAAGGCATGATACTATTCTTCCAATACTTGATGGGCTGTCACAGGGAAGAGTGGAGTCCTTGGGGATTTCTGAGCTTGGTTGTTTGCTTGCAGACATTTTATTACCTGCACTGATGATGTTACCTCATTGGGTAATGAAATGTCTGCAAGCAAACAACCAAGCTCAGAGACCACCAAGGACTCCATAGTTCAATCCTGAGCTACAGATATTCTCTTCTATTGGAACAGGGAAGAGTGTGGATTACTCTCCATAGCTCCATAGAGTAGTACAAGAACAGCTGGGTGAACACTTTACAGAGGGAGATACAAACTCAGAATAAGAAGGAATTTCCTGAGCTTTTAAGCAATGGAATAGCCTGGAGCTGTGGCCACTCCATCACTGGAGGTTTTCAAGAAAAGATTGAACAGCCATTTGTCTGGATGGTCTGAGGATCCCCATGGTGGACAGGGGGATGGGCTAGAAGATTCCCAAGGTGGCTTCCAACCTGTGGTTCTATGAACCTAGGTTTCTTAGGTCCTTGTCCAACTCCTTAACCACTTTACTAGTTCTCCTACTGGAAACAATTGGGAAGTGGCAGGGATTAAAAATCCATGCTGCTTTCAGGTATTGGTAGCCTCCAGTGAGGGATGTTGGGAGTTATAGTTTAGTAATATCCACAATGGCTCGGTTTGTTCTCCCTGGAGATACAGTGTTAGACTGAGAGGTTTAGATTTCCCTCTGATGTGGTGGCCTTGAGTCTGTCATTCTCTCTCAGCATAATCCACCTTTCAAATATTTTGCTAACATACATTAGAGGTCTACCTAAAGCTCTCTGGAAGGAATGTAAAATATAAATGCAGCACGAATTAATAAACCAGGGGATGTTCCTGTAATTCCACCTTGATTTAATCTTGAAAGCATTCACTACCAGAGATGAAGCTGCTTAACAGTTATGGTCTATGATCTGGAGGCTTCTAGCCAAACTTTAAGCATAGCTAAGCATGGCTGTCTGATCTTATGCAGAGCTCAATAAGTGGCAAGCTATATATTAGCCACAAATGCAAAGGAGTTTTTAGTTAATACAAAGAGATGAACAGTATAAGCAGGGATTAAAAGAGTTTTACATCATTTAATCTAAGAGTGGCATTTTGGCAGTATATAGCAGGTTTTTCTCCTCTGATCTGGAGAGGGCTCAAATACATTAAAGAAAGTACTTATCCACTCAACACATACAAACACAAATAACTATGATATGCAGCATGGTGGCTATTAGGCTAGATAGTACTTTAAAAGAGTATAGCAACATCAAAATCAATGCATCAACTCTTACCAACAGGACTTGATGGAATCAAGATGGATGTTGCCTCCATTTTCAGAGGCAGCATAGCTCTAATTATCAGAAACAAGGGAAAGAAAGGCCACTGTCTGCACATCCCATGTGGTCAATGGAAATCTGCACTTCCAACCCAACGAGAGGACAATCTATCAGGGTTGGTACGCTTCAGGTCCCTTCAGTTAAACAGCGTCATCTTTCAGAAGTGTGCCTTCTCTGCCACCGCACCTGAGGTTCCCCCTGAAATCTGGGTGTCTCCCACCCTGATAGCATTCCAGAGGGTCACAAAGACCTGGCTTCTTCTCCCAGGCCTTGGGCTAGGGTGAATGCAGCCCCTTATGAGTTTTGTTGTTGGTTAGATTTGCCATCTTATTTTTTACCTGCTTTTGTGTTTGTTTTTTGCTGGCTTGTTTTTGAACTGCATTGTACTTTTTTCTTTTTATTATATTGTGAGCCTCCCAGAATTTAGGACTCGGGTGGCACCTAAATCAAATAAATTAAATTAAATCAGCCTCAGAAGTAGATACAGCAACCACCCTTGTGTAATTTAATAACTTTCAGATAAAAAATATGAAAATCTTGCTTTATAATTTCACCTGTGGAAAAGAAGAGCCTCCCAGCATTTCCAAAACTTTTCCTTAATCTCCTTCAAACCCAGGGAAGCATCTATGCCCAAGAGTTCTGGCAGATGTGTGAAGCCACACTCCAAGCTAAACAAAAAGCCTAAAATGACTCCAACTTCCACAGAAATGTTTTTATTAAAGAATTAAGCCAGGAATAATTGGAAACTCTTTGGGCTGCTTATTAAACAGAAGAGTGAGACCTATCTTAGAAGATACTAGACCAAGGTGCAAAACCAACTGTCTTTAAGCAAAGAAATTTCAAAGAAGAGGGAGGGCAGTGTCCAGGAGGGAAATTCAGATTTGCCCGTCAATAACTTGGATGACCAAAGCCTTCCAAGGGATTCCTGTAGTACCCCTTTAGCATAAGAGTAAGTCACAAGAAAACTCAGTTTGGGATATGAACTCATGTAGATTTGGCTGTGTCTAACACATTCTCTGCTCACAGACATGACCTGATATGGGGGAATGGAGGAAGGGCAGGAACGATCACGTCTTGCATGTAAGCATCACAAAAACATTATTGAGAAGATACTTGAACTGTCACCTGATCCATCAAAACTGTTAAACTTCTGAGCATTCCAGGATAACAACAGCAGAAACTTCAGGCTGTTGAGTTACTCTTAGGCACTAATCCAGAAGGTATGGAGACATCTGGAGGGGAGAAGCTATCCATGGCAATATTGTCATAGGCAGGTGGGTCATCCATAGGAGGTGGGTAGCAATATGGTTTCCATGCAATCTAGAGAAAATGGTATAAAATGAATTGCCTTTTTTTCCTGGAACAGTCTTCAGCATACATATCTGATACACCATACCTGGGAAAGACATATTCTAAAGGAGGGATAGATAATCAACCAGATGTTGTCACCTGATGGTTTTGTGTTCCTCTTGGAATCCTTTTCTCATTTGCTGTTGAATTTCAGTGGTGCTGTGTCTAAATAATGCTTCTCTTCAGTCCCCTTGTAATTTCTTCTGCTTCTTATTTACTGCCTGGGCATGTCATAGCTACTATTATAGCTGTGGGAAATGCTATCTTATTGGAAATATTCTGAACCCATTAACTTTTGCAACACAATTTCACTCATTGATGGAATGCTACTAGTCAGAAGAACAAGATCAGACACAGCCTTGTTGGAATCATGCTAGTGAACAAAGCTGATATTCTAACGCCTTTGTTTACTAATCTGCTTGCAATATATTGTCCTCCACCTTTTAGCCAAACATTTTGCAGAATAGCTATCACCTGAATAAACCATCAGAGCTCTCATGCTATGTCCAAATCTGCTTTGCAATTCCTCAAAGGGTTTCTTCCTCTATAAAAGCTTGCTCTTGGTTTTCCTTAATGTGCCAAAGAAATTCCTTCTGAATTTCTCTTGGTGGTGTTTTGAACTGGCCTTATTGTTGCAGAGTGTTCTGCCTTCTGTAACACAACCTTCCATCATTTTTAAGCTTCTCTGCCTGTCCACACTTCCCAGTCTTAAACAACTGTTAGAATGAGTTCCTCATGTTATCCTTTAGGATTTAATAGAAGCATGAGGCTCCATTGAATCTGCAGCCCTTGGAGAGAAGATCATGCGATGCAAAATGGGCCATTTACATGCAGAATGTTTGGTAGTCTTTTAATTCAGCAAGTACAAGAACACATCAGTCCAATCAGGAAAATTTATTACAAATCATCTTATCCTTTAAAAAGCATTTCAAAAGTAATTTCTCTCTCTCTCTCTTTTTTCTGCAAAGCATTAGATCCCTCTGACTTAGAATGAGAAACCTTTTAGAGATGGGCAAATGGAAAGATGTAAGGCAGTGTTGTCCAAAACTTGGCCACTTTAAGATGAGTGGACATGCTGGCTGGGGAATTCTGGGAGATGAAGTCCACTCAAAGTGGCCAAGTTTGGACAACACTGATGTAAGGGGAATGGGTGTGGCTGTGTGCCTGAAAGAGTCAGAGAAAAATCAGCAGCAGCAGTTTGGAACAATTTCTCCTCTTTGGAAAAGCTGTGCACAACAAAGTTTATATTAAGGGTGTTTGCACTAGAAAAAGAGCACATATTAGGAGTATGTATATGTTAAAAATAAGTTATAGAAATTTACTTTAAAAATACATCAGGGAAATGTATTTTACAAAAAAGCATATACCACAGAAATTTTAAAAATAAGACTTTCTGGGAATTTATATTGAAGAAATCCACCAGGGAACTGTTTAGGCTAATGAGATTTATATGTTATATTAACTCACGTTGCACACAACAAATAGATGCAGATGTTTGTTACTGAGTTTTTAAACAGATCTTGTACAAAAGGAGCATGATGGATAAGAACAGTGCCTCACTAACTGGAATCTTATCCTTGGATGCATTTAAATTGATCTCCACTTTCCTAGCAGAAGGGGCCATGTTCAGGTTGTCACCTCCCCAATTCAACTACTTAAGAAAGAGGTTATGGAAAAGGTGATTTAGTGCCTGAGATGTTAGAGACCAGTTGCCAGGGAGAAACAGAGGCAATGCTGGGATAGACGAGCCGTGGTCTTCTCAGTCAGGAAAAAGATCTTTGGAGAGCCCGAAGCATGGTGGCTGTTCTTACCTCACTATAAGGAGGGGGCGCCCTGAATTCGTGATCCGATGGAGCTGAGATCACTGCAGATACGAAGAACGGAGGTGGGCTGGACTGAGTCCCAGCTGACTCCTCTGAACGGCTGGTTGCCTGCTTCTCCTTGCAGTAGCAGACGCACAGCTTGATCAAACAGCTGAGAATGATAGCCAGCGGAACAACACAGATCACAGGTCTGGGGAGGCAAAGAAAACCGATGCAAGCTCTCCAATGGAGGTGGGGGTGGGGTGGGGTGGGGGGGCTCTGGAATCTTAAGAGCATGTTGTGGGCACCCCCAGAAAAAGACTGCTATGGGGGAATAGCACACCTGCCCATTCCCAAAATGGCTGTCACAGCACATCACAAAACACCCCATGACCACAAAGGAAATGCATAAGGTGGCTCCCCACGATTTTCTCCAGCCTTTTATGATACCCTCTGCCACCCCGTGTATGTTTTCTTCTCACTCAACAAACAAGCACAGCGTCAACAAAACAATGGTCTGCCGCCACCCGCCACCCTTCTTTCCTAAGAAGGCCCAAAGGGTGCAAAGAAGTTGTTGTATCTAAAATTGATGTTGCAGGGTGGAGGGCTGCACTATGATCACCTTCCCCTTTGAATGAAGCTTATAGAGACTGTTTCTTTGTTGTTATGCCTGCTGAGGCATCTGCAAGATGTGTTAGTGCGTGTGTGTATGTGTGTGTGTGTCAAAATAGTCAAGATGGCATCCCTGACTGCATGACTGAAATACCACCCATTCATACATGGCTCGCCTGAACTTCCTCATGAGGCGTGTCAGCCCCCACCAAATTAGCATGTTGTAATTGCTCACAACAGAGTTATTCAGAAGAGCATTTGAGTTGTAATTACTGCGATCTAGTTATTTTGAATTATGCTTGTCGTTGCTTTTTATGTCATTGGTTATATGTTTCAAATGTTATTTTCATGTTATTGCTACTATATTGCAGATGTTTTAATGTACTGGGTGACCCTGTAAGCCAGGAAAAGTCATTTCATTTCAATGGGCAACAAATAAAATAATAAAATAAAATAAATTCCTACAAATACCAGTCACCCAGCAGGCTCAAAGGGAGGTATCTGTAGGCATTCTGGTTCTTACAGGTGCTATTTTGAGGACCCCAGCTTCAGCTCCTGGATCTCCAAAAACCCCTCTCATGTCCTTTTGGGTCATTTATTTTAAATGCACAGGTCACAAAGAGACCAAACGTGCTGTAGAGAAGTAGTTTTTTGCCCTAATTGCAGCTTTCAACATTTGCTTCCCACAATTAGTTCCTAGCTCTTGGCCACATCTTTGCCCCAAATCTCACCCATCCTCAGTTTCATGAAAATTGTATTTATTTATTTATTTATTTATTTATTTATTTATTGGACTTATGTGGCCACCTATCTCATGTGATGATTCTAAGTGGCTCACAACAATCCATAAAAATGTGCTGTACCTAGCTAAAAACAAAAGTACCCTTCCCCCCACCAGGCACCAGCCAAACAGCTTCCCGGTTCAACCTCCATCTTAACTCAATACTTGGGGGAAGAGTCAGCTCTTCACAGCCCTCCGGAAGGCTAAAAGGGTAGGGATCCCTCAAATCTCAGATGGGAGGCTGTTCCAAAGGGCTGGGGTGGCCACTGAGAAGGCACATCTCCAAGGTCCCATCAGGTGGCAACATTTCTTCATAAAAAATGGGGATATGGACCGTCTTTCAGGGGATGGCTTGACATTCTAGGAATTTGGCAGGAGGGTTGGGGGTTGGTATTAATGCAATCCCACGGTCCCTGGGAGGGCTCCCATTGGAGAATGAGTCAGCTCCCACTCTGGAGAAGAAGCCATGTCTTCAACACCTGTGATTCTTGGTGACATTGGAAGGTGACATGCTGGGATTGACCAGCAGGGGCAGCATCTAGTAGGCTTTGGCTGATCTTGAAAAATCTAGCAGAGTCAAATGAGGAGGATAATGACAATGACAATGAATGCCACTTCAGTGCACACTTGGATGGGTGACCACTAAGAAATACAGGACTGCTAGGCAGTAGAAAAAATATTTCAGAAGAAGGCAATGGCAACTACTTCTGTACTGTTGCTATGACAACTATATAAAGCCATCCATGTAGTCATCAAGACTCAAATGCAGTTAGAGGGAGTATTTATCAGGGCGGCTAGGAAAGTTGTTGGAGTCAACATATCTAAAGTCCAAAGCTATTCTGATTCTCTGATATACCTCCCAACTGGTTTTTAATTTAGGGAAAGACTAAAATGACAGGGGTGGAAAAAGAGCATATATCACTTCCCTCACTACCAGCCTGCCTTTGTAAAATCCACGGCAAGAATAAAAAAATTAAAGTTCATTTTTGGAACAGTGTATCTGAAGTTCTGACAGTGGATTTGCAATAGAGTTGACTTAAAGGACTCTCTCACAAGAAATGCATCATTGGCTCCCCTTGGGTTGTTTTTAAAATAAATGTTAAATTATGGAACCATTTTTATTGAATATGCTACTTTTGAGTTAAGTTTGGGATCTGATGTTTTAAAAATAGGGCTATTCTTAAAGCAGATCTCAGTTTATGGACTTGTTATACCAATATAAAAGCTGAGGTGTTATACTGTGAGCCTCTTTGAAATGTTGGCAGTCTTATAAAGAATATTCCAGTTAAGCAAGCAAGCAAATAAATAAATATTGAAGGAAGAAGTACTTCTAATTGATGAGCTTCTAATTTCACCATCTTTGCATAGGACAACTAGACCTGGATTGCAACCACCTATACAACTAGATGTTAGTGAATATGTAGAGTTTTTAGGATTTCTTTGCTGCCCTCTAGTGATTGTCCAGATTTATTCAGCCCAGGTTAGTAGCTTTACAGTTGCCCCAGTGCCGAAAAACAGGATGCACGTCCAGTGCAGTGAATCAATCAAATCAACTGTACATTGTGAATTATCAGGCACAACAGGACAGCATCTGAGTCAAAAGTTTATCCTGTCAAATTCACACACACACTCCTACACAAGAGATGCTCACAGAAAATATTAGTTAGACATTCTACTTGCCCATTACGTACATAATCCAATTAGGCAGAGGCGGTCGACAGGTGCAGATATGATTGATATCAGTAACACACCTTAGAAAAGAAGAGATACGAAGGTTTAAAACAAGTTTCTTCCACCCACTGCTTGACTTCATCATTGGTGCAGAGCAGCCTTTACTAATCTGATTCCCAGTGTCTAGACCAGTGTTTCTTAAACTTGGCCACTTTAAAATGTGTGGACTTCAACTCCCAGAATTCCCCAGCTAGCCATGCTGTCTGGGGAATTCTGGGAGTTGAAGTCCACACATCTTAAAGTTGCTGAAGATGAGAAACACTAGTCTAGATAAAGTGGAATTCAATTCCCATAATCCTCAACCAACACAGTCAATGGATCTTCAGAGACTCTGACATTGGAGTTCTGAAAGTCCATGTAGGATTGCCCTAGAAACCAATTATCGGTGGCATTATTAAAAAAAAAAAAAACAGATAAAACCAACCAAGGACAGAGATTTCCTGCATTAAGGGTAAATGTTTCTGGTTGGATGAACCAGAAGTTTAACTATTAAGCCACCATCATAATGCCTGGTCTGCGGTTTCCCCCTTGCTGACCTTTTGGAAATTGGGAAAATACTTGAGAAGTAATTTTAGTTTGCTCATTTTAATATGGCTTTTAAAAAAGAAACTATTATAATATTTTGATTGCTGTTTTGTTCTTATGTCCTTCTGCTATTTTCAAGTTTTGTATTTATGGATACTAGTTTGGTCTAGTGGTTAAGCCACTGGACTGGGAAAACCTGAGTTCTGGTCACCCCACATACATACAATGCTGAAAAGGGCCACTGATACAGTGAGGAAGAAAATATGGAAAATGCATTGAAGGAACTGAAATGTGATGTAACCTGTATATCTTCTATTTTGGAAATCAATTCTGAATTAAACTGGAACTCAAGAGGCAGAAAACGGAGCAGATCAAACCAGAGAACAATAAAGGAATAGAATAAGATGGGGCAATCCTCTTACCCTTACAGTCCCACCATATCTGTTTTGTTTAGGTATCATCTTGCATTGAACTATTTTCTTTCCTCAGCCTCAGATGGCTGCTCGTCCATCCACCACCTGGATCTGATCTGAACTAGAGAAAAGCCAAAGCAGGTGGAGCAACAACTTACATGAAGTCCCAGCACTCATCCCTAAATGATGAAACCTAGAAAGAAGTGAGATGCAATCTGAATGACTGGAAATGAGCATTGGTGTTGAAATTAGTTCTCCCAGTTCCCCACCAGTTTCTCCTCCTGCAAAAAAAGGCTTCTGTTTTTCTGTCTCATTTGTAGGGTGCTTCCTTTATTCTTAAGCTGCTGTTGCTGTTTCTAGTATTCACTCTCTGACACTCAGAGCTTCCCTGGATGCTCCTTCCTCCTGATGTCTTCTTCTGGGACTGAACTGAATACAGTAAGCCAGGGAGGCTGCAGACCTCTGGAGGGATGGCTAGATAACGAAAGATGAAATACTCACCTTGACCCACCTTGTAATTAAGATAATGCAGAAACTGCACCATGAGATTTTTACTGAAAGTATATATTTTTTCTCTTTGGAAAAGGAATCCAAGAACAATGTTCTGCCATCATAGTGAATGTTTTTCAGCTCAGCTCTAGACAATAGACTTTCCCCTGCTTGATAAATGCACATTATAGATTGGAAATGGTAAGTGAGAAGAGTTGAATTTGGTTGGAAATGTTCCATCATATTAATTATATACCAATGTAAAGACAACATGTGGCTCACAATTCAGGCCTGGTGTGTGTGCGCGTGCGTGCAAAAGAATCACACTAGCAGTCTAATGGATTAAATGGAAGATCAGTGGCCAACAAATTATATTGGGGCTTAATAGTCAAATATTGTTTCTACTAGCCAGTAAGAATAAAATAAAAGTGTCTCAGATACATGTAATGTGCTTTCCCCTTTCCAACCAGAAGGTGGCAGCCTGTCCTTTCTAAAGAATTTTATAAGTAAAGAACATTAAGGTCAGAAGCCTTTTGACACCATTTTTAGTCATCCAGAGATTTCCCAATAAGATTCTTGATCAGACTACTGATCTTTGGCCTACCTGCTGATATAAGGCAGAGATAGATGGCAGGCATGCAATTCATATTTCCAGTGCCCGACAGCTGACACATAATGTCTCTCTTATAGCTTTCTATTAGCAATATGCTGTAGTACTTTTCGAAGTCTGTCAAAAATCAAGGCTATCACTAGTGGCAACAAATCTGAAGCACCCCCACCATTCAAAAATCCAAAAATGCAAAACAAGAAAAAAAAAACCAAGAAAAAATATCACCCCCACAAAATTCACATGGATGTTTTGTGGAAAAGGTAGAAAACAATGTTTACAAATATTAACTCCAGCAATAAGGCTTAGAATCATAAAATTGGGGAATTGGAGTCCAACTCTCAGTAATATGAAGGAAAACTAATCAAACCATCCATGAGAAGTGGCTGTCCAGCCTCTTCTTTAAAATCTCCAGAAATGGAGAACCCACAATTTCCAGAGGTAGACTGTTCCACCACTAGACAGATCTTACCGTCTGGAAATTCATCTCATATTTAAACAAAATCTAGATACATGAAACTTATACCCTTTATTTCTGGCCCTAGTTTCTGTGGCCATGGCAAATAGTTCTTGACCACTTCCCTGTAGCTTCCATTTTTTTACCTGACCACGGCTATCATGTCTCCCCTTAGTCTTTTCTCCAGACTGAATATCCCAAGTTCCTTCAGCCTATCCTCGTGGGGCATGTCCTCATGTCTTTGTATTATCTTGGTTGTCCTTGGTCCTATGAACTCAGATCTCATAAAGAAAAACAGGAGATTGAATACCTTGGACACCAGTTTTCTTCAACATCAGAAGGAAAGAGAAGGAAACTTTAGATCCAATGCTCTCCCAGCCCCCAGATACACCCAAAGGACTTTATGCCAGCTCCTGACCTGGCATAAAGATTTCTCTCCCCTAATGAGAAAGCACAGATAGGACCTCATCCTTCTCTTCTTCCCTGTCAGGTTTATACCAACAGGATTCTGAATTTCTTGGAAGTGTCAGCATCAGAGTTCTTTCCAGTCTCTTTTACACTGATTGTAAGAATGGGGGAAAAAATTACCCCCCACTCTTGGAATAATGCTATCTATAACTGTGCCCAGATGAGGCCTTCTTAAGGGATGCTGTCAGTCTTAAGAAGGCCCCGTGGATAACAGTTTTAAAAAAATCTAAGTTGGGTGCTAAAAGCGGCTTGGCCTGACTTACGGCACCTCTAAAACAATTGACCTTTTCCCCAGTCAGTGCCGTTCAAGGGAGGGAATAGCTTTGCAGCCCTCGATGGTCTTTTACAAGCTATCTGAAATAGCAGCCACCACCATATCTTGTAGCAACAACTTCCACAACTCTTTGCATGCTGTGTGAAGATGCATTTCCTTTCATCTACCCTGAACCTCCTGCCAATTTCTTCCACTTGGTGATCCCAATCGCCACAACAGGAGGCTTTCACAATGCAGTGGCTCGACACACAAACTTTCAGAAAACCTGTCTGTGTCTTCATTGATTTTTGACAGTAAATCCAGTTGCTTTAACTTTTCTTTGCAAAGAAGGCTAGCCACCAATGACTTGGAATATTCTTCTGACAGACTTCTCCCAAAGTATACATTATCCAGCCCCCAGGGTTCTGTTTTCTTACCTTGTGGCAAAGTACGAAGAGGCAAATCAGAATTATTTCTCCTTGGAACTGCAGTTGTGTCACCATCCTTCTGTACTGCAATGGGGTTAATGCCCTGCAGTAGAGAAGACCTGGCACCACGGGAGAAATCTTATCTCCTTCACCGCCCTATGGACTTTGGCTGACTAGAGAGCAGAGGATGAGGAATTCCCACCAACACCTGCTTTTCCAGGGGCCTCACCAATTGGAAAAAGCTGCTATGATGCCAGGTGCAAAATAACTGAAACAAATATGGAGCTCTTCCCCCTTAAATGCTTGTCTAATAGGAAGAATTTCAAACTTATTGCAGAAATAATATCTATGGAAAGCTCTCTTGCATGGAGCTGTCAAAGATCCAGGCACCCCTATTCTTTCTTATACTTAGCCATGCCCTATGTTGGACATGTGACAAAGTACCTATATAGAAAGGAAACAATCTTCTTTTAACAATGATTAGTTAATTAAGCAGTGACTGTAAAAACAACAACAAAAAACACTTCATTGTAAGAATATAACATTAGCTACTCCATTTCATATTCTCCTTATCTCTCCTTCAGAGCAGAAAAGTTTATATTTTTATTAGAGCCGTCATCCTTAAACAAAATATCCGTGGAGGTGACTCAATATTTTTGGGGAGGGTTCCCCTGTCTTTTATCTTCTTAATACCCAAAGCTTAAGGCAATTTTTATCCCAATACCGGGTGAGCGAGGGCTGGTTTGCATAAAAATCAACACCTTAATAACTGCTGAGCAAACTGAACCGTTCCTAGTTTATGGCCTGAATCTCCTTCCAGGCCTGTGCTACAGATATTAATCAAAATATGTGGAGAGTGTTCGTACAGCCAGTGCTTTTTGTATCTTGGGGGAAAATGGAATGTGAATAGAAGCTAACTCTTGGGCCGTTAGACTTTTCAAAGGTTTCAGTGAGTCCCCAGCAACTCAGCTATTAGTGCTCACAGTGAAGTGGGGGGGGGGCGTGGTATGTGGAAAATGATTATTTTATTGTAGCAAGAATGAACAACAGTGCATTTATTATTTATCAGCCTAACCAAAGAAGAAAAAGAAGAATTCTGGGCAATGCTTTTTAGACAAGATTTCTACTCTGAAGCTTATTGTGTAACATAGTTACTCAAATTTGCTTTTATGAAGCCAATAAATGAAAGGCATCATCAGAAACTTTTAGACCTCATATCTTAAGACACTGGGTGTCACCATCAGCTAGGGTGTGCCCCATTCATAAAAGAGGCTATATAATTTCCAGGGCTGAGAAAGAGACTCTAACTGTCAGGTGCCTTAAACACTGATCTGGATCTTCTATGTAGGCAGGCCTTTTGCTGACACACGGAGAGACCAATCCAGATAAACTGGGTTCTTGAGGCAGCGTGAGGATTTAACTTTAATAAGCTGCCTTGGGCATCAGACGTTGATTAGGGTTAGATACAAGCCTGACAGACAAAGTCATGTTAAAACTCCTTAGAAATCCTTGGGGTGCTAGGTGCTAGGTGGTTGGACCAGGGTTTCTCAACCTTATCAACTTTAGGTTGGATAGACCTCAACTTCCAGAATTCCCCGGCCAGCCATGGGGAGTTGAAGTCCACACAACTTAAAGTTGCTGAGGATGAGAAACCCTGCTCTATCCATTTTACAAGATGGTCATGTGGGTTTTCTAGTTTCTAATTGTTTAAAAGAGGGGTATACAACTTCTGTCAGCATGGGAACCACATTGGGCTTGGTCTGGGATGCCAAGGGTCATGCTCTAAAAAAGCCCACATGTTGTGGTACTGTAGTTAAGATGTTGGACTATGATAAGGGAGATCTAGGGTCAAGCCCACCCTCCAAGGACATCTGTGTGTGTGTGTGTGTGTGTGTGTGTGTGTGAAAAAGTAATCCATGTGAAAAAGGGGTGGGACTTCAATTGTGAAGTCATGGTGTCCATCTTCACTTTTTTTGACACACACATACATACACACCCCAGACACCACTGCCAATCTCAGCCTTGCAAACTCACTGGATGATTTTAGGTCTAAATAATCTCATAGGATGTTCTTGTTCTTGTGGGGATTCAATTAAAGGAGATCTCCATGTGAGCCACCTTGAGTTCTGGAGAAAAGGCAGAATGTAGATCTAAAAAAGTGAGTAGAGTCAGAGTCATATTGGAGGGGGCTTGGCATTTTAAGGCCTGTGGAAATTGTTAATCCCCCCCACTCCAAAAGGCCATTCATTCTGGGGGTACTGAAGGCTGCAGAAGCAGGGTTACCAGACATCCCGCAAAAAAAGGACATGTCCTCCTTTGTGTCCTCATGTCCTCCATCTCATAGGCGTAGCATTAAAATCAAATATTGTCCAGCTTTTTGAGTGTCTTTTTTAAAATTATTATTATTTTGGACTGATTTCACAACAAAATCATTCAAACCTTTGTGCATTGTGACCTTGTAAACTGTTCTTTCTCTCATCCGTCGACAGACCCGACAGCCTCGATTTACATTATTTATTTCCTGATTCCAGCGATTGACTTCAAATCTATGAACACTGGAGTCTGTAGATCACATGACGTACCATATGTTTCTAAGGTGAAATTGGAAAAGTGCGTCATCGATTCTATCGCTGGCAACTATTCTTGAAAATAAAGATTGGCTGGAAAAATACTGCAATTGAAAAACCAGTCTTTCTGATGCTGAAAAAGGTAATTTCATATACAGGTAGGCCTAAGTACATTTTTTGCAGTTTTTAACTGTATATTTTGTTTCGGATGCCAAGAAAGTGAAACAGTTAGTGTGACCTCCTTTTCTCCCCATTTGTCCTCCTTTCCAATTGTCTGTCCTCCTTTGCCTGTTCAGATATCTGGTGACCCTAGGAGAAGGGATCTTGGCAGACTGAATGCAGCACCCCACCGTATTTTTTGTACCCCTGTGTTAACATGAAAAATGTCCTTGCAAGTCGAAAAGTATTTCTCCCCTCTTTTACTATTCTCCAGAAAATTGGGGGGGGGGGAGTCCCTTCTGAAATGCTTCCCATGCCTCCCTTCCTTCTGTGGGCTGAGATGTCTTTTACATGCTACTTGTCTAGACTCTTCCTCCTGTCTCCCAAGGTCTTTCTCACATACCATTACAGAGTGGGAAAGAAGTTTTACTGGTTGAAAATAACAGATAATGGGAGAAGCTCCTGGCTTTCTTGTATAGCTGATAAAGCAAGCCCCACTAAAACCTCTGTTCAGCTGTATTTCTTCTGCAGATTTCAAAAACAAATCCAGAGGAGAAACAGCAGCCCAAACCCCAAAGGGAACAGTTCAACAGGGCAGATTTTATATGATGCACACATCCATAAGGGTATTATGAGAGCAGTTCTTAATTGCCACCACACGGTGGCCCACAGGCCTGGTCACTGCAAGCCGCTTTGTTTATAATGGTCTTGCTAGGCCATGAGTAGAGATGCAGGAAGTCACTTGATTTCAACTTCTTTTTTTTTTTAAATTCTAGTCATTTATTTAGTACATATTTAAAAACACAATCCAGCAGAAACAAGAGAGAAAAGTAAGAAAAACAAAACAAGAAAAGAGATTTACGAGCAATATAAGAAGTGACCTGAGATTATTAAATAATCTATCTTTATCTATCTAAATATCTAAAGAATTTGCAAAAGTTTCTGCCTAATCGAGCAACTATAGTTTTTGACACTCCTCCTCTCTGCAGTCCCCTTCTGAAGGCAAATGCAGAGAATATCCTTTTTAGGAACTATGTTGTATCTTTCCTGCAACACTCAAAAGAATTTCACTCACATTCTTTCAGCAACCCTGCTAATGGTTGGCCAGATCTATTATTTCTCCCGTACTGTCCGTACAAATACTCTGTTTATGTTTTGAGAGATGACATCCTACTAAACACCAGTATTTTAATACATGGACAATCTGAAAGAGGAAACCTCCTGGCTTTTAGCCCATAATCTGACAGCTAAACCTACGTCAGGTCTTCACTATTTCACATTCCCTCCTGCTCCCCCTCATTTCTGGTGGGAAGACCTACAGTTGCTCTTGTACGAAGTTTGCCAAGATTTATCTGCAGTTTACCCATCTTTCTACATAGCGGATATGACCGGGCAACCATCTTTTTCTAAGCATCTATATATAAATATAATTTTTTATTTTGCTTTCCGTAAGTACTCTATGACTTTGTAAAACCTAAATTTAAGCTGTCAGTATATACTTTTAATTTTTTACTGTCATATTTCATGAATAAAGATATAAAAATTATGTTTAAAAATGGTTGTTGCCTATTTCCGTCAAGCTGGAACCAATTATCCTATTTTCCACAGAAATATCACTTTGAATACTGCAAATTGGAATAGTGGGTTCATTGTGTGGGATTCATTATTAGCACTAATCGAGACCTAACTGTAGAGATTTCATGTCAAAGCGTTTGAAGCCCTAGTGTGCATAAAGTCTTTTTACCCAGCTTCAGAATATAGACTGTCATATTTTCTAGCTGGGAATGCTATAGAGGCAAGAAAATCCTTCCATAATGAATGTACCGTATGTCATTTATCTGCACAGATCACAAATCTACACCTACTTCCTCACAAATAAGACACACTACTGCAAAGATGTCTTGCTCCATAGTGTTCCTAAGACTACCAGCCGCTACATATCTTGGTGTTCATTTTTCTAACTCAGTCACTTTCATTTCAGAGAAGAAAACCTTTTGGAGAAGCACAAGATGCTTAATCGTGTTCCTGAAGCAATATATTATTTGTTGAATCATATGCTAAATCAATGGGCCACATTTGCAAGCCAAACCTCAGAAAAATAAATAAAGCTAACCAAATATCTTTGTTAAGTATTGAACTGACCCGGTTAAGTGTTGTGTGAACCACAGAACATTAATCCTGTGCACATCAATTGCTCTACTGTGCAGGAATGCTAGTGATTTTGAAGTATGTTGGACTACAACACCCATAGTCCCTGAAGCCCAGTTAGCACAGGCTTTTCTTTGAGGGAAAAGTGTTGTTCCTACAGACATGTGAATGACTGTGAAGGCAGAAAAAGATGAAGAATAGGAGACAAAAAGATGTGTGGTGTTTCTAACTAGAGCTGATTACAGAACAATAAGTCTGGCTTGCATGGATGTCTTCTGGAAATGCATTGTTTTCTTCTCACCCTCTTTCCTAGCCCTTAGCAGAATTTCTTTTTCCTTCTTGCTTTCGCTCTTTCTGTTTTCCAGTTTTATAGCAAAACCTGATCTGGCCTGAGTTGCTTCTTCCTGGAATCCAGCAGACTGTGAGATTGGCCATGTCCCTGTTTTCACTACAGCATCGCAGCTGCCACGTAAACCAAGGGCTGAAACTCTGGAAAAAGCAACTGATGGGTTTCCCAAGCAGTTCCCTGATGGTGGCTGGGAAATTTAAATTTATTTTTTCCAGCCTGGGTGGGTGCTGGCTCACTTGCGTTTTAGGGAAAGGCCCTGAAAAGAAGGTTTAGCTGGAAGAGTCCTCCATTCTTCCCCATTGCTATGACAAACAGCAACTTTTTTTTTTTTTTTTAAAGGAAGGAATCTGGGTACCTGAAAATTATGAAAGGACAATTAGGAAATTGAATCCTGCCCTGTTCCAGGGATTATTTTTGGAAAAGGCTTAAGTTGTTTGGGAAACCTTGTCTTCCCGTGACATGGAAATCCTTCCTCCAACCATCAGGTATGAGCACCTGGCTCAAAGAAAGCCCGGATTGGACCCCATTGCCAACACCAATGAAGAATGGAATGTGATGGGCGAAGGAGCCCTCAGCCCAGATGTACATCACTCTCTGCCACTCAAAATCTCTTCAACATCGGTGATATGACGTACCTTCAATAACCTTTACTCTGAGGTTTTGTTTCTCTGTAATTGTATATCAGATTATGTTCTAAGAAAAGAGTGGTGGCCATATGGCTTTTCAGATGTTGCTGAACTCACAGCAGTCATGGACAGCATGGCCAAGGGAAAGGAACCTGAGGTGATCCAACATACCCCATCTCTGTGTTTTACCAAGTCAGGCCATTGGCCCATGCAAAACTGTATTTATCCACAGCCCATCAGCTGAAACAAGCTATGATGGAATTCTGTGCATCACAGACTATTTTTGATAAATTCCAAGATATTATTAGATCAATGTAGGAATACATAAAGTCTACTTCTGAGCCACTACAAAGACCCCACACTAAATTTTCCAAGATCTGGTTTGACCAAATGGGTGTTCATGCCAAAGCCTTAGTGATGGCCACCCACAAAGCTGCTATGGATAATAATGATCCCTGCTCCCAAGACACATTTTATTCCCAGAAACAGAAATACAAGGTCCTCCTAAGTAAGAAGAAGCAAGCAAGTCAACTGACAGAATGGGACGTACTGATTCAGTTAGCCAAAAATGACACCAAGTTCTGGCACCTTGTTTCTTCTGTATCTACAAGTCCCAGACCTAGAAAGCATACTCACTATTGTGTATTGTTCTAAACCATACACAGAGATTCTGACATATATCCAACAATCTCTAACTCTCTCCCTGACTGGCCCCCAGTCTCCAAACCAGAAGTAATGAACTTAATTGCCCATCTTAAAAGTGGCAAACTCCTGGAGGGGACTTGATTCTCCCAGAAATATTGAAACAAACCCCTAATTGGTGGGCCACTGTTTTGGCCCCCTTATTAGCTAACATCAACACCTCCCTGCAGATCCCCAAGAAATGGACCAATTCTATTGCTATAATACCAATATTCAAAAGGGGCAACAAAACCAATCCAGCTAACTACTGTCCTATCAGCTTACTATGCATAATTGGCAAATTATATGCTAAAAATATTTTTTTATAAACTTACTGATTGGATGGTTCAAAAAGGATCTTAGCAAAAGAGCAAATGGCAATATACGATGGATAGAGTTAAACAAATGGTGACAGATGAAACAATAAATGTACATAGCAGGAATGAGAAAGCTTTCAGTTGCTTGTTACCTAAATTGAAACCTTCCAGATGTCCACATTCCTGTAGCCTTTTACTTTAAAAGGCTAAAAAATCTAGTAGTAGTAGATGCATTTGATAAACACAAATGTCCCTGATATAAATTTTATTTTAAAAATTCAAAACTATCCCTAAAATAAAGAAATGTTTATCTTTGTGCAAACTATTGAGATAAAAATAATTATTATTTTAATAAAAAATAATTAAAACACTCAAAACATCCAGTAGATTATTCTGGGGCAAGTATATGTTATTTCCTTTCCAAATCAGTCTGCATGAAAATGTCTGTGCCTTAATGTATATTGATTGATTATGTGCCATCAAGTTGATGTTGACTCTCAATGACCACATAGAAACACCTCTGAGATGACCTGTCTCCAAGCTGGCCCTTTGGGCCCCCCAAAAGTGCACACATCACCATTGTTAACTGAGTCCATCCACCTTGGTGCTGGTCATCCTCTTCTTCTCTTTCCTTTCATCTTTCCCGGCATAATGGACTTGTCAAAGGAGCAGCATCTTCACATACTATGTCCAAAATACATTCATTTGAGCCTGGTCATTTATGCCACAAATGAAAAGTCTTGACTGATTTGTTTGATGATGTATATTTTGTTGTTGTTGCTTCTTGGCTATCCAATGATATTTTCAAGAGTCTTCTCCAACACCAAAGTTCAAGACTTCAATATTTTTTCCATCCTGCTTCTTCACAGTCCAGCTTTCACATTCACAGGTGTCACAGGGAAAAGTACTGCCTGCAGAATTCTGATCTTTGTAGGTACAGAAAAGTCACAGCATCTGAATATCTTTTCAAAGGTCTTCATTGCTATCCTACCAAGTGCTAGTTTATGGCATATTTCTTGACTGCTGGTTGCTTTATTGTTGATAGTTGATTCCACAAAGCAGAAGCTATCTGCCACTTCAATGTCTTCACTGTCAATTTGAAGGCTAGTTAATGTACCTGTTGTCATTAGTCTGGTCTTCTTTATATTTAAAAAATGCTCCTTGACTTTCATTATTAGAGCTTGCAGATCATTTACATTTTCAGCTATCAGAATAGTGTCATCAGAATAGCACGGATTATTGATGTTTCCTTGTCCAGTTTAAAAACCATGTACATCTTCTTCCAATCCAGCCTCCCTTGATATATATTCAACATATAGACTGAATAAATAAGGGGAGAGTATATAGCCTTGGCTCACTCCATTGTCTACCTGAAGCCAATCTGTTTCACCATGTTCTGTTCATACTGCGACTTCCTGACCTGGACATAGGCTTTGCATGAGATCAATAAGATATTTCTGATGGGATCCAGAAGCAATTTAGGTGGGGAAGAATTGGTCACTGAAACTTTAATTAAATTTTTAAAACTTATCTTAACAATAAATACAGTAGAAGACTTATAAACCTAGTTATCCTGGCAAGGGGGGTGGAATGGGATTTTGTTTCTATCATGGTGGGACCTGGTTTCTGTGACAGGTGGACACATGGGATTTAAGAAAGGCTGAGAGCCACCAAAGTAGATTGCATTTGTCTTCCGTGCATAGGCACATCTCTAAAGCTGCCTGTCCAAATAAACTGTATACTTATGTAAGACAGGAGTGTGTAATATTGTCTGGGACAGGACCACACTTACATAGCATGCGAGGAAGGTATGTTCCAAAAGTAGCAGATGGAACCAGAAGAACATTTACATTACATTACATTACATTTTTATTTACTTAAAAACATATATAGTTAATATGGTTATTCTACAGTAATGCATTTAATAATTTTCCCATGACATTAAACCTGGAATTCTCAACCTGCAGACTGTGACCCCACCAAGAGTGTGCAAATAATTTAAAGAGAGGTCACACCTGTTTTTAAAACTGATCAGTCTTGCACTTATTTCTACTTTGCCTGGGCTGGTGCAAGGTCTTGAGGGAGCTTAAGAAGTGGCTGTCAAATCTATCTACCCATGACTGTGGTTTTATTTATGATTTAATTCTTTATCTGTTATTTATTATTTAGTTTTTTTCATGAAGGTGGTCACACAGATTCATTTTTCCATTTAGGGGGCTGCTGTACTGCAAAGTTTGAGATACACCTGCCTTAAACGGTGCAGCTTGATAACATTTTTTGGAGGTTTTTAGGTTGCTTGCAAATTCAAGGTCTGCTCGGGGCTGTAGATTGTGTACCTGTGCTGAAAAAGGGATGCGGGACACTTTGCATCTAGACATATGCACGGACGTATGCAACTTTAATACAAATTCATGTCCGATTTTTGGTATCATTCTAAGATGAACCAATTCTGTGTTTCAGACGTAACTAGCTGTTGCAGAAGAAGTGATTGGCGAGTGGAGCGGCACACATGCTAAATCTGCCCTTGAAATGAAAGCCAGTTTTAGAAATAACATTGCTGTTTCCTCATCTGCCTCTGCACTGAAGCTTAGAAGATGAGCACCAAGGCAGGCAGCTGAAAAGTTAAGTCTCCAGATGAAGTTTCGTCTCCCTGATTGCCAGTAGATGGCAAAAAGACCTTGGATAAGATCATCAAAATGCAGCCCCTCCTATGACTGCTAAAGGAATGGCATCTAAGGCTGTAGTCCTATACAAGGCTTCCTTGGGAATTTGCTCCAGTGACCATAGTACATTTTCCTTTCAACAAAGCATGCAGGAAGTGGGACTCTCCATTACCAAACATATAACCACATTCAGTCCTACTGAAATGTAGCCTCCTTAAGCGCATGTACAGCTGCAGCTTCCTACATGCATTGGACTACCATTCCCACAAGCCAACAGCCTGGAGGGGATCAGGCAGTAGAAAATCGATGTCAAGCTGCCTGATAGAACATTCTTTGAGAACCAAGAAATTCCTTCCAAGCATGCAGGAAACATAAATAAGTTATACATTCTCAGAGGCACTCTTCTTGTCACTAATCCTTTGCATCTATTCAGGCTGACTATCTCTGAGAACCAGATTCTTATCCTCTCGAGCAGCCTTCTGATACCTATAATCTGCAAGCAGCAACTAGCTGGTGCCACTGCTGTCAAATTCTTTCCAGCATTTGACATAGGAAGGGAAAGTTGAAACTTGTTCCCCAGATGCTCAGCTGGGGCCAGCTTTAATTCCTGGTAATTAATGTTATCAGAGGAAAAACAAGACCCCCCAATGTGATTTCTTGTACGGGAACTTCTAATGCCCTTAAAAACTGGGGGAGGCACATCTGATACCAGCTAATTATGTCTCTGTCCCCCCCCAAATCTGGGCACGTAGTTCCAGATAGCAAGACTCATAAATGTTACTGAAAAAAGGACTTGCTTGGGACACAGTCAGAAGAACATGCAGAGCCCGTTTGTTTCAATGGGACAGGAAACAGGCATGTTGGACTGGGATCTAAACCATTGGCTCTCATTCTTTTGGCCAGCAAAATGGAGCTCTTTTGTATGAGTAGGAAGCCATCGATATCACCTTCATCATCAAAATGTGTATTCTGGCAAACAGGCCATGAACAATGGAGGAAGACTTGACATTACTATCTATCAAACAGGAAAAAACTGGTTGAAAGTATTTAAAAAAATCAAACCAGGCTGTGCTACATATATTACACCACATTATTACCACATAGCTTTTCATACCATAACCTGAGTTTGACACTGGAAACAGTGTTATCACCTTTAAAGCCATTATCCTGAATAGTACTCATTCATTAAAAAGGCATTGTGGAGCCCAATCAAATATCAGTGGACGCAGTTGAGAAAAAGACTGTATGTGTTTGCTTTGAATCCCAAAACTTCTAGTGGCTCAACCCATTTTGAATGACAAATTTTCACTCTGCCAGGAGAATCTCAGAATACCTCTCTTTAATTACCACTGCAAGGAGACATTTATCCTGGCAGGTAAAAACTTTCTTTGAAATGTTGAATGTTAAAAATCATAGGTAGTTTATTATTACCATCATCTTCTTCTCCAGCATCTCCTCCTTCTCCTTCTTGGTTTTGGATTTGGAGGCAAATAAAATAAAATAAAATAAAATAAAATAAAATAAAATAAAATAAAAATGCAGATATTATACCTGCCTTAAAAGGGTTGGGTCTTTTCCCAGGATTGTGGAAAACCCCTCTGGAACAGAGAACCAGTTTGGCAAAGGCAAATAACCCCACTAAAAGCATAAGGCAAAATGTTTGTGTGTTTGTAAGGACTACAATAACAGAAAGCACCATTTTAGACCTGTGATAAAGAAGCTTTATTTCTTCAAGGACCACTTTCCTTCTGGACCACCTGCCAGAAGTCAGTGGGGAGATCCAGAGTCAAAGTGGGCAGAGTCTCTTCCTTCTTCTCTCTCTCACACCGTTCTCCCCCTTTCTCTTTCAGTAGCTCTTTCCACCCTGAAGGTGCTGGAGGCACTTGCCAGAAATCAGATCCTTTGCAAAACTAGACTGAAAGGCCGTATCTGTAGATTCTTGTAGGATCTGTTATACAGTTCAAACTGCAGGAAGAGAGTAGTTCGGAGGACCTAAATATAGGTGCTCCTCTTGCCATCACCAGGATGGGCCTGGGATTACAAGGTGTGGTTGCAGTAACAAGTGATTCAGTTGTTTTAATCTCCTTTTCCTCTCTCCAAAAAATGTTCCCATCACCTAAGGAAGGCAGGAGGTGGTTTAGCTGAGCCACACACACAGGGAGAGAGGAGCAAGGTGCTCCATTATTCTTAATGACTGTGCAAGGCTGAAGCTAATGTGTGCCTTCACCACAGCGTCAATCTTCCTAAAATGCAGGATTGGAAGGAACACTTTGTTTAAGTTTATTGGAGCTTGGAATGCAAGGTCTATTTAAGAGAGGAATGGCACTGAATGTATAGCAGGAAATAGACTTCTCCAATGGGGCTCCTTTCAAATGTGGTAGCACTAAAACTCCAAGAATTATAGACCCAACACATCTGCTTATCGTGTCTGGATAGGATAGCATCCTCCTGCCACCCCCAGAGAAGCACGACCATGACGATGAGTCCTCCTAGCCTCACAGCTGGCAGTTGGAGGCCATGGCAAGGGGGAGATTTTGCTCAGCTTCAGCTGGTGCACCAGTTGTGGCCCTTCCTGGAGGAGGAAGCCTTGGCAACAGTATTCCTTGTCATTTCTTATATAGATTGCTGCAAAGCACTCTACCTGGGTCTGCCTTTGAAGACCCCTGTGGAATCTGCAATTAGTACAAAATGCAGCAGTTGGTAGGAGAGAGTTGCTACCTGTGTGCAACACCACTGCTGTGGATTCTACACTAGCAACCAATAGGCTTCCTCTGAGTACAATTCAAGATGCTGGTTTTGTCCTATAAAGCGGTTTTTGGCCTGGCATACGGGTATAAGTTGAGAGCCAGTTTGGTTTAGTGGTTAAGGCATCAGGCTAGAAACCGGGAGACTGTGAGTTCTAGTCCTGCCTAGGCACAAAACCAGCTGGGTGATCTTGCACCAGTCACTTTCTCTCAACCCTAGGAAGGAGGCAATGGCAAACCACTTCTGAAAAACCTTGCCAAGAAAACTGTAGGGACTTGTCCAGGCAGTCTCTGAGAATTGGACATGATTGACCAGATTAAAAAAATATGGGTATAAGGAGGTCCATTTGCCTCAAATAGAGTCTACTTGCTCAGCAGAGATATGCTGGGTAGGAATGTTGAGGATTCCTATCATTATTTCTTGGTTAAGGCACCACCACTTGGGAACAGCCTTCCCTTAGGAATCAGGATAGTATTGTCTTTCCTCATATTTAGGATGGCTGTTAAAACTGAACTCTTCAGATGAGTTTTTAAGAGTTACTATCTGTCTTTTTTTTTTTTTCAAGATGGCACCTGATGGGAATTGAATGATGGCGAATGCTTTAAATGTTACTGGAGTCCCCAGAGATGGATTGTGTGTTGTGTTTTTGGAGTTGGTAGATTGAGAATGGTGGAGTTGGTGAATCCAAGACCCCAGTGGGGTTGGCATGAGGGCAAGCTCTGACAGAAAATGCTGAGTTGCTGCAGAGCTGGAGAAGACAATCCTGCTGTGGAGAAATGCCAGAAAGTGGGTGTTGGCTTATTGGCTGCACTCAGGTGGTCTCTTGAGTGGACTTTGGCCTGGGTCTTACGTTCATTTACCAGCACTGGGAGAGAGGAGGCCTGGATGGACGTTTTTTTACTTTGTGAAGTGTGGTGGACTGGGCAGAGCCAGGGCAACAAGATCTTTAGTGCCAGAGGCACCTCAGCTCTCCAGTGGAGGACAGTGTCCTGAGGCAAGCCGTGAGAAGCCTGGACAGCAGGAACAGCATCAGCCCAAAGGATACGTATGTTATTGGTCCAAGCCCAGTAGCTACCTAGGTAGTTATCTGTGCCACGCCCAAGTCTTTGCCACACAAGATTAATTTAAAGGTTCTATGTTCATTTGTCAGCAGCTGGGATTCTTGTTGGACTTCCTGCCTGATAGATCTGGAACCCACCCTGGACTGGACTGGGAATGGGGGATTGGGAGGTAAAAATGGAATTGAGCCAGTGGCTGGCTCTGATAGTTCAGGCCTGGCAGGGGTGAAGTATATTGTGTGGCTATGTAAGAAGTGTGGCAGGCATCCATACTGCTGCTGATTCCTTGGGAGGAGGAGCAGCTTGGGGTGCTGTGGTCTAACATTGAAGATGGGGTATGTGGTTGGTTGTGGATTGGAGTGTGAGTTAGCGGGCCCATGGCCTAGGAGGAAAAGGGCAGGGTTTGGGGAAGGAGGGAGATGGAGGAGGGTGAGAACAGGCACTAATATCATGGTGGTGATGGGCAGAGGGAAATGTAATGGGAATCTGAGGATGGACCACTCACCGGAAAGTAAGTGAAACCAATTTCAACTTCCAGCCCCCAGTATTCATCCCCAGTTCTTGGTCTCTGGTTTCCAACTATAGCAACTAAATGCCAGGTTGGTATATAATAAGAGCACACCCATCTATGATTTAATTGTGGATGAGGCAGCTGACCCTCCCTGGTTTTCAAATCTGGCACCAGCCATGACCCTAGAGTGGAGATGGTGGGATGGCAGTTGTTATCTGGGAAGGTTTAATGGCTTTCAGAGGCTCTGTACTGCTGATAACTGGATGGGATACCTTGTGAGTGAAGGACTGAAGTTGGGCTCTAGGGAGAAGTCTTTGGAGACTTTAACCTGCTTTTGTATGACATAGAACAGTGTTTCTCAAATTTACAACTTTAAGATTCCCCAATGCTGGCTGGGGAATTCTGGGAGTTGAAGTCCACACATCAAAGTTTCCAAAGTTGCGCAACACTGATATAGAGTCTGCAGCAGCTCAGGAGTTCATGGCCACCATGGCAATTATCTATTGATCTTTGATGAGAAATACTTCAGTTGTTGGAATTCTTGTAACTCTTCCTCCTTAATAGATTTTGCTAATGCAATTCTGGGCTTATCTGCTCTGCCCAGTTTCTCCAGGAGACTCACACTTCCCAAAGTACTGGTGTAATTCTACAGCTTTAATGCACACTGCTATTTCATCCAACTTTTGTGCACCCGAGACAAATTTCCTGCAGGAGGGAGGAGACATCTGGTTAGAATGTGTAAAGTTATTTTAGATTTTTTTTTAAAAGCATTTTAATTCTGAAATACCAGATATTTTACTCTTTTGGGCAGTCTATCTGGCAGAAAGTAGAACCTTTTTCATGCTCAGGGGTATACTTATCCACCAACTGGCTTGACACCCTGCTTGAACAAGTAGATGGGGCTGAAGAAAAGAAGCAAACGGGGCTAAACATAATTTGAATAAATATGAATAAATATAAATAAATAAATACATTTGAATTAATGTAACCTAAATCAGATTAATTATATAACATTTCCCCATGTCCTTGATATTCATATTTATCATTTGAAATATTACAATTTGATGTCAAATTTTGGAGGGATTCCAGGGGCCACCATCAATGTTTCTGGTGAGCATGTGACCCTGAAGACTTTGTTTATACACCCATTTTATGGTGAAGGCCAGAGATTAGACATCATTGCAGCTCAAAATACGGTTTATAATATCTGGGCTGCAAAACTCCTGCTGATCAGCAGATAGCAGCAAAGAGATACAAAAACACCTTTAACTTTGCTGCCATCTAGCAGCAGATTATTGTATCCCAGATAGAACAGCTCTAGTGCAGCGTTTCCCAGCCTTGTCAACTTCCTGATGTGTAGCTCAGAATTCTGGGAGTTGAAGTCCATACATGAGAAAGTTGCCAAGGTAGAGAAATACTGGCCCTCACTCAAAAGCACATTCTTTGCATGCAGAGGATTCTTAAGTTCAACATTTAGCATCTTCAGGCAGTGCTGAGAAAAACTCTTGCAAGAAACCTTGAGGATCTGCTGCCAGTCAGTGAAGATCAGAAGTAGGCAATAGTTGTAGGCCAGTGGGGGACTTGTCTATTCACTAAAAGGCTGCCATGGGAGACACGGCTATTTACAAAGCATTGATGTACCAGAACACCAACTAAAGTCCACCTGAAGATGTTCTCTACCATCCCAGTGGAATCTTAGTGGGGCCCAAAGAATTTGCTGCAAAGAAGTATGTTGCAAGGGACCAGTTCATTGTTTTGCCATATACTGGTCTCAGACCCCTAATCTCCTAGTAATCCATGCATGGAACCACCTTATAGAACCAAGGCAAACATGGCCTGCAGGGGCTGTATATTCCCCCGAACCACTTTCTGTAGGCTGGGAACCTCTCCTTTGACCAGAAATACTGAAAATTGGCTCATAGTTTCCTTCCTGCCATACTGATGGGGCAAACACAGGAAAAATAAAACGAAGCCTAAACATGTGGCTTAAAAAAAGAGAAGGAACTCCATAAAACTCTCCCCCAAAGAGTCCCAGAGGGGAAAATCCCCAGCCTTAACCACATGCTTAACAAAGCCCCTCTCAATTTGCACCACTGCCCAGCATTTGCTCTTTCCTGCCAGCTTTTGATTGTCCGGATTTTTGCTGCCCAGATAAGATATCCACACCCTGCCTGTGGCAGCCTTCAAAAAACTTCAGCACAGTGTCCTCCTGGCTAGGAAAAGTCTGCCCACCCTTGTTTTAAGAAAAGAAGGAGGGGAGATGAATAGAAAGGCTGCGAAGGAATCTGGCCCCTTGGAAAGCTGACCTGGATAAAGCCCAAGTTCATTAGGGTGGCTGTCTTTTACTGGGAGAAGAGGAAAACGTGGACCAAGGACTAGGAATAAAAGGAAAGGGAGGTAGTTTTGTGGTCTGGGCATGGAGCCACCGCCTCCTCTGCAGCAGTTTTCTGTGTGGAAATCAGGGAAAATATGGACTGGCGAAGATGGTGAAAAAGTAGTGGGGGTGGGGGAGGGATAGAGGTGTTAACTAAGTTGCAAAGAGTGCATGAATGCAAGAAGGACCGAGAAACACAGGACCAGGGGACCATCTTCTTTAAAACAGCGATTGAGGATGTCTGGGGTGGTGGTGGTGGTGGTGGTGATGGTGGGGTGAAATTGTTCTTCAACTAGAATATCTTCCACTGCCACATCAGCAGGAACTGAGCCCGTCTTAAACATGCATCAACTTCAGCAGGAAAGCGTGCGCGCGCACACACACACACATACACACAGAGGCCAAATTTAAAGAAAAGCAACCGCAAGCAAGGAGTGGGCGCCAGCAGTTCAGCAGCTGGGAGCCAGATGGGATGGTTGCTCAGAGAGAAACAATAAAAATGGGGGAAGGCTAGAGATGGGTGGGAGAGCTATCTGTTTGATGACCTGATTTTCCCCCATCCCCCCCCCAAAAAAACCTGTTTGATCCAAATCATTTCTTCTTCTTGGGTGTCCTAAAAAAGGAGAGAAAGATGTGTAAAATATGCATTGTTTAGATGCTGCTCTAATAAAGCCAGATAAAATTTGAGCCTTACATTTATTTTGGCTTATTTCAGGGGTGGGCAACTTTATTTATTTATTTTTTATTTATTCATTTGGTAGGCTGCCCATCTCAAACAAGTGATTCTGGGTGGTGGACCATCATAAAATCAATTAAAAACCGAATTACAATCGGAATACTAAAAATTAAATACATACAGAAGTGGAGAGAAGTATTACAATCCATAAAGGTTAACATGACCAGGAAATGGGGCACTTCACACACTCGGGACCCCAGGCCCGGGCACCTAACCAGATCTTCAAGGCCTTCTGAAAGGCCAACAGGGTCAGGGCCATCCTCATCTCCGGAGGGGGGATGTTCCAGAGGACAGGTGCTATGGCAGAAAAGGCATGCCTCCCCATTCCCTGCCATTCCTCGGCTGATGGGACCCAGAGCATGCCCATCCTGCCAGACTGGATCGGACAGGTAGAAACAACTGTGAGAAGATGGCCCCTCAGGTAACCCCATTCCAAGCCATGAAGGGCTTATGGCTTCCAAGCTACAGGTGCCTTTTCAGTCTCTCCGAAGGCCAATTTTAAACAGTGCAATGTTTAGTTTAAAAAATAAGGGTGGGACTAAAGGTGCTAAGCTTCTGTGAAGTAAAAACACTAACTGCTGTCCTTAAAACAATGTAACACCACTCCCACTAACACAACAAAGAATCAGATATCCTTCCTGATGATGTCACCACACCACCAGACATGCCCCCTGTAGCTTGCAAGGATGAATTTTTTAAATGCAAAGTTTTAAAAGAAATTTTAAAAGCGTGGCTCCTGTCCACAAGATTGTGCCTAGGCTACCCTCTGCACCTTAGCAATATTTAGAGACTTGTAATACCATTCAGAGTAGCTCATTTATGATGGCATAAGGTAGGGATGCTTTAGATATTAAACTACAACTCCCATTATCCCCTATCACTTTCACTTGCTGAGGTTGATGGAAGTTGTATCTGGAACTTCCATCAACCTCAGCATCTGGAAGATTACAGTCTTTTCACCCATACTATTTGACTCAAATTTATTTTATCAAATGCACTTGTGCAAACCAGTTCGATGTAATCTATAGGAATAAGACCCACTAAGATTAACAAAATGTATTTATTAGAAAGTGGGTTTAGGTGTGAATACCTTGCAACAGACATTTCCCTGCCTCTGTCTCTCATGGTTTTCCCTAAGCTCAGACATGGAAGGTGATTTTAAAAATTAGTAAACTGTTCTGTCAAGGTACTGATAACTTCTGTACCTAGGTGAAAACATAATTTGAAGTGAGAAACTTCTTACTTTATTTTGAGAATTTTTTCAAAATTGATATTATGGGATGCTGAAAATTGCAGTTAACAAACTCTGAAGGGCTAGAAGTTCCCCATTCCTGTAGGACATATGCTGGTCAGTAGAGTCCCATGATCAGGAAACCTGGATATCTGAGGGCCTGTTTCAGGCAGAGGGGGGCATAAGCAAAAGAATTGAGGTCTTCTGAATGTTTAAAAGTTGCACAGAAAAGAACATTAATCAGTCTTCCCCAGTCTGATGCCCTCCAACTGGGTTAGACTACAACTCCCAAAATTCTCAAGAGCCACACTTGGAGTTATTGTTATTAATTATTATTTATCTTATTGATCTACTTTTCTTCCTCCCAAAGGCTGGAAATCTAACACTTCTGGAGGACACCAGGATGGGGAAGGCTGGTTAAATTAAACCTGGTTACTCTCCCTTTTGTGTAGAGCTCTTAAGATTCAGAAACCCTGTCTCCTTTTGCATACAGGTAGTCCCTGGTTAAGAATGCCCAATTTACAGATGACCCATAGTTAAGAACAAAGCCTATTATAGCAAAATTTGAGAAAACTACACATGATTCAAATTAAATACACAATGGTTCAAGTTCATTACACAATACTACTTATACAGTATTATACAATAATACTATTTTGGCTTACATACAAATTCTACTTAAGGACAGACCTTGGGAATGGAACTTATTCTTAAACTGGGGACTACCTGTATTCTCCCCCCCCCCTTTCCAAAAAAGTTGGTAGAGTTTATCTGGTGGTAATGAATCTGCGCTTCCATAAAGACATTCTCTTTCAACTATGCAGTGCTGATCTGAACATTAGCTGTAAATTATAAATCCAAACCTTGGCTAAAAGCAAGCTGGGGTTTAAATGAAGCTTATTGTTGAGGGAGCTTCTCAGTAGAAATGAGAAAGGCCACTTCTTCACCATAAGAGAAGTTCTCAAGATCCAGCCCAACTCTGCTATATTTTTTTAACCTTGGCAACTTGGAGATGGGTAGAATTCTGGGAGTTGAAGTCTACCCATCTTCAAGTTGCCAAGGTTGAGAATCACTGCACTAGAGCATTTAAAAACAGCTTAAGAGCCTGATATCATCCCATCCTTTGCCCCCAAATCTTTCTTTGGAGTTTCTTTTGTTATCCCTTATATGGGTTCCTTCCAGCCCTTTGGATGAGCTGCTTCTCTTTTTATGCATGGGGAGAAAAACATTTTTGTCTAATGGCAGAAAAGAAGCCATGGTTGGTGGGCAATCAGGGTGTCAGGGAAAGGGATTGGGTACTGGAACAAACTTGACCAATCAGGAACACCCTGAGTGTCACTGAAATTATGTGGAGGGAAGCAAGAGGCACCACTTGGGGTGTTGTTGGCCTGGCTTGGCTCACGGGTGCAACGTTTTCCAGATGTTTGGGTGACTCATTTCTGAATTCTTTGTTGTTCGTCCCTTGAAACACTAAGGGGAGGGAGAGTTTTAATTTAGGATTCAGAGAAGCAGATGAAAAAGGCACATTTCATCGGACTCCAATCCGAACCGCCCCAGCCAGCAGGGCTGAGAAATCAGAGTAATGGGAGTTGGAGTCCAGCAGTATATTGAATGCAGAGAGTGAGTGAAATGCACACGTTTTCATTATTGCAGCCTCCTACTCACCTCTGTAGTGATTAGAAAACCAGGTTCTCTCTATTCAACTGATATCAGCAGGAGACAGTCTTAATTTTTTAAAACTGTAGCTTACATACTACATACTGCCAGGGCAGAACTGCACTTGTAGCCATTACTACTGTTCTTGCTATCATCATCATCATCATCATCATCATCATCATCATCATCATCATCTCTACAATACATGCCTTCTTTTCCTCCTTCTCCTTCTCCTTCATACCAAAAAGATAAGCAACGTTTACTCCTCCAGTAATAATCACATCACATTAGTGTTTGTTGTATCCTGTTCTTCAAAACAGGCCTTCCAAAGTGGTTTCAAAAACAGCAACTAGTTTGTTAAAAAGGTAATATGATAAAAACAAGATGGTATATTAGAAAGTGGAGGAAAGCTGCAGTTACACTGTATAGCCCCCTATCAGGAATAAGTCCCCTGGAACTAAAATAACTTTCTCCTACACCCAATGGCTGCAGATCTGGAGTAACAGAGCTGTTGAAAGAAAAACCTGGCAAGCTAATTCCCTTTGCCTTAAGAATGTACTGTGAATAAAGCTGTGCTTCTTGATGTTTGCTTCCAGATATCCTCTTGGAGATCTCTTCTCTGACAACTTTGCAATATGAGTAGTCTGATCTTTTTGGTTGTTGTCGTTGCTCTCTTTATCAAATTTTCAGTCATTTCTGTCTTCTGGGACACACCCAGCAATAACCTTTCTCAGTAGCCCTGTGATGTGTAGGCTGTTGCTGTAATGAAATGTAAAGGTTTTGTGTGCTCTGCATTTTTAAGCCAAACAACTCGATTTGCACTAGCATTTCAGTCAGGCCAGAGATAATCAGGCCAGAGATGGTGACCTGAAAGACCAGGCTGGGGACAGATTGTCATGGAGAAAATCTATCTGTGTGATCTCCAGGAGTCAAAAACACATAATTTTTGACACATAATCAGTCAGTCACTCAGAGATGGTGAAGTCATTCTGGACCAAAAGAATGTATCAAAAATGTTTGCAAAGTGATCATTGTATGTTGTTGGGACTGCATGTAATTGAAAAGTGTGTACAAATAGTATACACGAAGATGCATGAGTATAAAAATTCATATGAATTTTCATGCAATGTTTCTTTTTGAATCAAAAACCAAACATGCAGCCTTGCCCAGTTGTACTTGCTATGCTATAGCAACAATGATAGCAAAGAAGCCAATTTTCTCCAATACCAATTTATCTACCTAGGGTCATCCAGCAGTGATTTTCTGATTTGTTTGCTGTGGTTCTTTAGTCATTCAATCACTTCCAACTCTTTGTGACCCAATGGACATTGCTTTGTGAAGACTATCTGTGAGTAACTGCTTCTTAGAGTTTTTGTAAGCTCATGCTTGGGTCATCAATGATAGCATCTAGCCACTTTGTCCTCCATCAGATTTGCTTAGTTCTTTCTAAATTCTAGCCTAGTTGGTGATGTGGTCAAAACCTTATTGATATGATATGACATGTTTGCAAACATTTCAAGAACACAGTCATTTCTAAGAGAAGCGAATATGTATAGCTCGGGGTTGAACTATGGAGTCCTTGGGGTTCTCTGAGCTTGGTTGTTTTCTTGCAAATGTTTCATTACCCATCTAGGTAACATCTGCCATGCTAGAAGGAAGTGGGGTTTGTATTCAGACAAGGCAGCCATCAACAGGCACAAAGAGATAAACAACATCTACACACTATTCAAAAGCAACAATAAAAAGGAAAACAAAAGACCAGAAAATCTCCTCACCAGCAATCATCACCCAGATAAGCAGAGGTTAACATCAATATTATCACCAGGCATACAATCAGCAGTAAACAATACCCTAATCAAGGAACTACCAGAGGAAAAAATAAAAAAAACAAAACTCACACCCCCATCAACACTGGTAGGGCATGCCACTGTATATAAACAGAGACCAAACCTCACTCCCTTCTAGCACTGAAGATGTTACCTAGCTGGGTAACGAAATGTTTGCAAGAAAACAGCCAAGCTCAGAGAACTCCAAGGACACCACAATCATTTCTATTTACTAGAACTAAGATCAGGGGTTGACAATTTTTTCAGGTCTTGGGCACTATGGAAAATCTTGCCCAACAACGCTGATGCCAAACCCCACATTAAAAAATAAAAATAAAAAAAAATTAATGAGATCACTCGATTTGATTGAATTTTGGCAATTTCACAAACACATATACCTCTCTGAAATGTCCCCTGAGAAGACCAAAACAGCATGCCTTCCTGTTTGAAATCTTGCAAGATCTCACATGAAAACACTGACATTTCAGCTACCTGTAGAGGCTTTTTATGTTCACAGACACCATTTTGGGGACATGGACACCTTTTTGCCCATGACCACTAGTAAATGTCTTAGAGCAGATCAACTTTTGGAGCTATCCAAAGATCTGTTTAAAGTCAAGATTCTCTCAAGTCAAGCTTGACTCCTGCATAGGCATATCCATATAATTTTCTTGCTGGCAGTTTGGAAATGGTTTGACATTTTCTTCAGGTTTGGTTGGTTGGTTGGTTGGCTACCTTCCAGTCTTACCCAAAGTCTTCCAGCCTTTTGTTGGTCTTCTATCCAAGAACTAAGCAAGCCTGATCCTGCTTTGTCTTTTGGGTTCAGCCAAACTCAGACAGATGCTGATGTAGCAGGATGCTACTTAGTCTTACATTATTGGATGACTCTACGTTTGTGAGGTTGAGCATGTCGAAAAGTTATTGACAAGTTCAGCAAACCAAATGTAGACAGACATTGGTGGGGGTGTGTGTGTGTGACAAATTAAGATTGCAAAGTCACGATGCAAATTCTATCCCTTTTATACCTGCATTTTGACATTGCCTATATACGTATAAGGGGCAGAGCATCCTTCACTCGGTTGAGATGTTTGTTTCATTATTTTAACCGAACTGTCAGATTCTGTGGAGGTCTCTGGAAATTTGCTCCTCACTTCTCATGAGGCTAGTAGCCTCTGCCTTACAGTATATCTAGCAGAGCGAAGAGGATGGTTAAGCAAAGGGGGATATTGAGGCTATCAGCTAAGTTCCTTCTCTGAGACTTTCCATAACACCCATAACAACATGCCTCCACTTCTGACCCGTGAACAACATGCAGAGAGTGGTTATAAGAGAGGGAGAAGGGTCTTCGGTTCAAGAAGGTTCTCCCCAGACATTGGCTTAGTTCTTTCTCTAAGCCAGCTCTGATTTGGTTAATTGTTGTGAATCTTAAAGAAACTAAACATTTTCAAAGAGAGATTTTTCCATCACAGGGCAGGTTAAAAGTGCTTTTGAGAACTTGGATGAGGAGAACCTTATTATAAGATGACCTTTAAGCAGCAGTCACCAAAGATCAGGGCCACCGAAGGTCAGGTAACCGAATACTGAGGCTGAGTCCAAGGGACTAGAAGGAGTAACCACACCAAATACTGAATGTGTCTTCTCTGCAGGAGCCCACCCCCCCGTCTTCTGTCACATCGACCTCTGCCCACCACAAACAAAGTGTTCCTGCTTACCCTACCCCTCATCCCCCAGCTCCCTGCCATCTCTCATCCAGGCACAAGTCCCTTCCAACAGCTTTATATCAAATCCTCATTGACCATGCCAACAGCTGGCCTGACAGTATTCTCCAAGCCACTTCTGCCTAGCGTTAAGCAGCTCCTCAGTCCCTAAAGGCCAGCCTTCCCCTCCCATAGCAGCCCACCTACATGGAAGATTATGTGGCTTTATGTGGGCAGATGTTTATGGAAGCCAGGGGTTACATCCATCAGCAGCACAAGGCCAAATAGCTCTGGAGGGCAGTGCCAGTGAGTGGAGAGAAGGGAGCATCCTTGCTGTGCAGATAGCAATTCCTGAGTCCATGAAGACCACAGCTGCTGCCTAAATGCTAGAAATCACACCTGCAGAAAGGCTTGTGCTGGGAGATGATGCAAAACACCACTTTAACAACAGATCACTACATATGACGTTAGATGACCTCAGCAATGGGCAGTGGATGAGACGAAGACAGCATCATGAAGACATGTCCTCAAAGGACAGTTAGCAAGGAACTTTGAGTTGCTCTTTGGGGGATGTGTGGATGAGACTCTAGACCCTCCTGATTTTTTTTCCTCAGGAGTTTGAGACCTTTAAGGATGCCCAAAGGTAGAAGGCATCATCAGAAAAGACTGCCTTCTTTATTTTGTTTTACATTCTTTTGGCCTCCAACTATAACTAAATATATTACTATTTCTTTTGCATGCCAGAATCAGAAAACGGAGGCAGTTCTGTAAGTTGCTCTTCTCTGGTGTGCTGTTTTCTCCCTCTGTGAGCAACCAACTTCATCACCACCATCAGGCAACAGTCCATGTGGCAGGTTTTCTCTGACAGCTGCCACATCTTAGCTTTTGAGCTGGCTTTGCTTCTCTGTGGCTTTGAGTTTGCAAAATGCCATGTGCACTTGGAATGTTCCAAGGGGGGAGGGGGAGCCACCCTGCTTGATAGGGTTGCGATTCACCCCCTGGGTAGTGGTAGGAAGGGTGAGATGGCGAGACTGCTCGGCAGGAGGAAAGAGGAATGGCTGGCTAGTAAGCAGCAAAGCCTGCCTCTTTTGATCTGATCCAGGGGGCTTCCAGATGGTGTAGCCGTTTGGGTTTCTGTTAACTTTGGCATCAACACATGTGTGTGGTGGGGTGGGGGGGGGAGGAGAATGACATTAGAAGTATGTATTTGACTAGAGCCCCTGTCTTGGCTGAGTCACCATTCATGCTGCGAGGGGACCAGGAGATGGAGCTTAAAGCAAGAAGACATTCTGGAGAAGAAAAGGGTGGGACTATGGAAAGAAAAGGCAGAGGGGAGGTGGGGAAAAGAACCTAGAAAAATGAAATGCCTGGATGGGAGAGATGGAAGCTGAGGCATTTAGAGGCTGGAAGGAATAACCATGGGAGGGAGGGAGAGAAAGGGAGGCTACAATCCAAAAACTGTAATCCAAGTTTCTGCATGTGGGTTTGCTGGATGTGTTGCCCATTCCAAACAGAAAAGTGGAGCGGAGCGGAGCGGAGAGGAGAAGAGAAGAGAAGAGAAGAGAAGAGAAGAGAAGAGAAGAGAAGAGAAGAGAAGAGAAGAGAAGAGAAGAGAAGAGAAGAGAAGAGAATCACATCTGCTGCTCCACTAGAATCCCTAATATGCCCGTCAGTGGCTAGGTTCCCACAATACGAATCCAATACAGAGTATCATTTTAGCCCGACCGAGCACGTTGTGTGAAACCAACCTATGAATGCATGGCAAATCCCACCCCTACGTAACATCTTATGCCCAGCTAAGGAGTGCTCATCCCAGGGTACCGTGTATATTTTCCACCTTGGCTTTTTGGGACAGGGACCAGCGTTGGTGGCAGCTGCCCCTGACATGGAAGCCTTGGATGCCCTCCATCAAAGCCGCTTGGCAGCGTGTGGGGCCTGCAGATGTGGCAAAGTCACAGACTGAATGTTCGACATCAGAACATACGAATAGCCCTGCTGGATCTTTGCTCAGCCTTTTCTTTCTCACAGCGGCCAGCCACATGAGATGCTCACAAGCAGGAGACGGAGGCCTGTCCTTTCCTACCAGGGCGAGGGCAAATGCCAAATAACCATTCATGAGAGAAAATAAATCAGTTAACTTTCCGTGCTTTTCATCACATGAAAAATAATAATTCAGTGGCAACTTTTGCTTCCTTCTGCACCCAAAGCCTACAGAGGTGTGGATTATGTGTCTCTATTACACAACATGAGATTAGGCAAAGTAATTCAGGTTGGGCTTTTCTTTTCTTTTTTTTTTTAGGTTTGCGTTTTATGTGAAGTTATCCTATTCCCACATTCTGAACTTCTGTGTGAACGAGATGATATGACATGTCCAAGTCCGGTTGTTTTAGAATTTTCCAAGGCACTTCCCATAACTCAACAAGCGTTGTTCAAAAATCATCACACTGGGGGGATGGGGTACCTTGCGTATTTATATTATGAAAAGTGCACAAGAGTGTGTGGGTGCAGTCTAGGGTGGCTGGTCCCTTAAATTGGGTGGGGGGGAGAACAAATCAGAACATCAGCCTTGTGGAAGATTTTCCATGAGGTTGATCTTGCCCCAACTAGGAGGAAAAAATCAAAGGCCAGGCAAGGCTCTGTTACTTCTGGCAGACCAAGCAAAAAAAGCTGTGGAGGTACAGATCCCCACCACTGGATTGGAGGGGGTGATCTTGCAGCAGGCCAGTTGGAGTCCTGCAAATTGCCACATTCTTCCTCAGGTTTCCCCTCCATGTAATCCAGAAAGTTTGCAAAGGAAGTTCTAGGGCATTTTCCTTGTTTTTTAAAAAATTTAATATAACTTTATTAAAGCTTTTAAACAAGAAGATAAAAACTAACACAAACTAATATAAAGTAAGGAAGGAGAAGGAGGAGAAGGAGAAGGAGAAGGAGAAGGAGGAGGAGGAGGAGGAGGAGAAGAAGAGGAGGAGGAGGAGAGGAGGAGGAGGAGGAGGGGGAGGAGGAGGGGGAGGAGGGGGAGGAAGAAAGGAAAGGAAAGGAAAGAGAAAAGAAAAGAAAAGAAAAGAAAAGAAAAGAAAAGAAAAGAAAAGAAAAGAAAAGAAAAGTAAAACAGTTAAGAAAAAAACAGAAAAAAAATGTTATAAAGAAGTGGCTTCTGATATTCTTCATAGCAGTTATACGTGTATATATATATATATATATATATATATATATATATATCTATCTATCTATCTATCTATCTATCTCTATCTCTAATGGTACATCACATTACTCTTCTTTCTATAATCTATCCTGTCTAATCATCAAAACCATAAATCACAAGTTCATTTTTTTTTCATTCTTGTGCAAAAAGTCCATACGAGGCTTCCAGTCACCAATAAATGTAGATAGTGTCTTTTCTCAGTTCTAGGGCATTTTCCAGGGGATTCCTACCAGTTCACCTTGATATGCCTCAGTGGCAGACTGCCATCAAGATGACGCCTCTATTGTGAGGGCATGTCCTCAACCAAAGCAAGCAGGCCATCCTGGAGCCAAGGCAAGAAAGGAGTATTTTATAAGTCCTAAGATAGGTATGTGACTTATGCTGCAGTGAACGCTGGTAAATAGCTTGTCGATGTCCAGAGACCCTCTCCGGATTGTATCACAGACCTTGTACGGCTGAATTACAAAGGAGGTCCTGAGGCAGAGTTGCACTGCAGGAAGACTGCAGTTGGGGCATGTCAAAGGGTACTTTAACGGCTCTGTGCTCTGTTTTTCCCTCTTTCCAACAACTCTAGGGAAGTGTCTATAGGGGCTTAGTGCTGCATTTCTTTCCTGATGCAGTTGGCCACGGCAGACGTGGAGATGATGCCAGCCTGGCTTTGCCAAAATAAACACCCTCGAAAGTGCCTCCACTTTGCCCCTAATGGCTCCTCTTGTTTCCTGCATCGGAGTGTTTATAAGGCTGGTCTTTGGGCTAAACCATCTTCCAGAATTGAAGGGGAGGGGGGGGGAAACAGCGAGGGAATGGATGCAGCAGGAGATGGAATAATGAAATAAAAGTGGGGGTGGAGGGAGAAGCTTTTGCACTGAAGGAGCCTCAAGGGGTGCGGCTTTTTGCTCTCCATGAAAAAGCAAAGGCTGCTATGCATTATGACAGGCTGTGAGGTGGTATTTGCCTGAACTGGAAGGGCTTGGAATGTCTTTATTTTGTTGGTTTAAATAGTTTGGTGCCATCTTTCTTCCAACAAGGTGCTTTCTAAGGCAACACCAAGGCAGGAAAATAGAAGTCAGCTACGTTCACACAAGATGCTCAACCTGGGTTATGAAATTAACCAATTTTCTGGCTTCACACAATACACAGATCCAACAATTGCTCAGACAATTTGGTTTAGCACAACCTTCCTCAACAAGTCTGCTGGAAACGTAGTGACTGCATCTGTACAATACACCAAAGTCTATGTGTGGTTAAGGGATTTTTTGAGCGGTATAGTAGGTTGGGTGAATCCTACCCTTTGGGTGAGTTTAGAAATCGTGGCGCTGTGCAAATCCAGTGAATGGGTGCAGTCAGGAATCAGTGAAGTATTTTATGGGAAGGCAGTCCTGCTGTGTGTGTGCATTTATGCATCCAGGTCACTTATTCTCACAAACATCTTCTGATGATGATCAGGAATGAGGGGCAGCAGCATATAGGGGAAGAATACTCAGGTTTGGCCTCTGCAGCATTCCAATTTCTTCTAGCAAGCTTTTAACATAAGGAGGGGATCAAGCGTATGTGAACTGAATGTGTGTGGTGGGACCAATGTCATGCTGTGATCTTGTGAACATTATCTCTCTATCTTCTAACCCAGGAACGGAAGACAAAATGAGAACTGGCGGCTCTCTTGTTTCCAAGCTGCAGGCACACCCTGGCCATGTTAAAAATCCTCTTTGAGTTCTACAGCGGCTCTCTTCATTCCTTGGCTGTGTCTGCTTGTAGTGCAACAATGCTCATTTTACACTGTCAGATCATAGTTATTTGCTATGTTTGGGGTCATGCCAAATACAGCAACTAAGAAAATCAGGGGGTGGGGGAGTGAGAGACAAAGAAAAAGAGACAGGCCAAGTATTGTGTGTGTACAGACAAATATAAAGAAACATTCTGCTTTCTTAATAGAGGGAAGATGAGAGAATCCACTGAAGTTGGAAAAACAGAGCAGAGGGGACCAATGTGTGCTCTTCCAGCTTTTGTTGGATTCTATCTCCCATCATCCCCAATATTGGTCTGTGGGCCATGGCTGATGGGAAGTGGAGTTCAGCAGCATCTAGAAACTCCACATTATCTATCTCTCAAGAAATTATGGACATTTGTCTGGTTACTACTTACAAAGTGTTTTTCAAGGTATTTGTAGCTAACAGCCTTGAAGGTCTTTCTACTCACAAGATCTGAACTTCCACCCATCAACCCAGGAACTCTTACTTTCACAGGAAACTTTGCAGCACAGATTTCTCAGGGATACCAGTCTTGGAGAACAGAGGGTGTTGGGGCTCAAAGCTTTAAACTGATACTAATGAATTGGATTGCATGCTGATTCAGAATTAAAGTAGGAAAACCTAGATTAATTTTTCAGGATATCCATCTGAAAATTCATCAGTTTCTCTTCTAAGGATATTCTCAAATTTGCCAACCTACACTTTTTGCATATCCAATAATGAGTTTAAAAACAGGATTCAGAGCTTTCATCAATGCTGAGGTGAGTCCAGCACAGAGAAGTAAATGTTACAGAGCAGAGTCATGAACCCTGAACATCCCTTGGATCTTAAGTTGTGGCCTCCACAGTACTTCCAAACATTGCCACCAAATTGTCATTTCTAATAGGAAAGGCAGAAATTATTAAATACAGAAGACACAACCATTTTAACTACATTTAATTCATTTAAGTTTATTTAAGTTTACATTAAAACAAAATTAATTTTTGTCCTGGTCCTGTCTGTTTTGAGGAATGTGCCCATCTTAGGACATCAAAGTTATTCTCAGCAAAAACAAGCAGTGCCCTCCCAATGTGTGTGGAAGGGAAGAGAAAGAGCGTGTGAGAGAGAAACAGAATTTCATGAAGGAGAATGATACTGTTTAATAAAATATTTTCCCCTAACAGGGGTTAGGCTAGATGGCTTCCCAAGTCCCTTCCAACTCTTAAATTCTATCATTGTGACTTTTGTGTACTGGTCTACAGTCAGCTTTTGTGTTGTACTTCTATTCAATAAGGGAATTCTTGTTCCCTTAAATCACCCTTCCAATTAGTCATGGTCATCTTTTAGCTGCTTCCTAAGGAGTCAGCAATTCTCAGGGCAGAGATGCCAGTTATGTCAACAACCAACTGGCTTCAAGGTTATGAAATGCAGGGCAAAGAATCTGTTGAAATGTGAGAAAGGTAGGAAATCAAAATCACAGCAATTGATTTAAACTGCCATGGAATAAGAAGGGAACATCCCCCTCATTCTGACTATTCAGTGAGGGATCATTCTAGTTTGCAATAGACATTGTTATCTAGGTGTACTCTGTCATGTGTCTGAGAGACTTCAGCTGACTTTGGGCTTAACAGCCTTCTTAAACCATGTGACTCAGTCATGTGACTGAGATTTATTGCCAAGTCCTGGTCTGGGGAGTCTGGTGCCTACACTGGCATTTTTAAAGGAGAGGTGCAAGATCTATGGCCTCTCCAACCCTTGCCTGCATCCTCTCAGAGGCCTCCAAATGGCCATTTTTAATCTGATCCAAGAATTAAAGCAAAATATAGCTTTAAATAAATTTAAATGTCACTGAATCTAATCTTGGTTTTGTCCTGGCCTACCTGCTACTTTCTGGAGCGTGGTCCCAGTACCTCACTCAAAAGCTAAGGATGATCTCCAACCTAGGAAAAGTTGTGAGCCTCTGCAAAAGATTTTCTGATTTCCTTATTTGCCTATCTGGCATCCCTGCTGTCCTTAGCTGCTGCTTTTTTTTTTTTTTTTTGCCCACCACCCACAGCTTCCTCAAATAAGGAGGGGTGTGTTTAAATTGGCAGCCGTGAGTCTCCATGTTTTGTCTCCTCCTCGTCCTTTCTCTGTCAAATTTTCATTGCAACGCGGCGTGCCAACCATCCGTCTTGGAGATTACAAGTTAGTCTGAAGATTCTTTTTGGGGATCCTAATTACATGCCATCCTTCTCGATGCTAGAATTAAAACTCCATTCAGAAAGCTTAAATAGCAGGGCAAAGCAGGTGGGTGCTTTTGCCAAAACGGTCTTTGTGGGCTGTTTACCTGGCATGTTGCCCACAGGGAAGTGAACTCACTCCTGGGCTGAGCGAGGCCTTTGAAGCGGATTCTGGGCCTTGGTGGCTCTCTGTAATTAGGCAATCTACCTTCTCACCGCAAGACTAAACAGCCATGAACAGAACTACTCTGCTAACAACGGGTTTGGGGTCTTGTAATGGGAAGTTGGAAAAGAGGGTTGGAACAAAAGAAAACAACCGGCCTTGACATCCCAAAACAATTCACTGCAAAGCTGTGATTTCTGCCCTCTTTCTCCCTCTTCTTTGCAAAATATGACGTCCCAGTTAGAAGATCCGATCGTTGTGATAGAATCCTACAGTCTGGAAGACTTCAAGCTCACATTTTCCAGACCCAACCTTTGTTGTAAGCTGGGGCTGGATTTATTTTGCATCAGAGCAGATGGGAAGAGGGGGAAATCTGCAGTGGAGAAGTTTAGGATTTCACTTTAAATGAAACTATGGCTGGCCATTTTGCTTTGCCAATGTCCCACTTGCAGCTGCTGGATTCTCTGAGCTGGGAAGCCACCCCATACTCACCACTTGTGGAAGAGATCAGCAGGCATCAGTAAAGCATTATGATTCACTACTGAGCAATACAGGTAGTCCTCATTGAGCAACCACAATTGGGACTGGCAACCTGGTCATTAAGTGAGGCAGTCGCTAAGCGAAACCACGACTGTGCTTATGATTTTACTTCAGCTTTCCTTTGGTTTACAGATCTGTGAAGGTCATAAATGTGGGCATTGGTCGCAAAGTTACTTTTTCATCACCATTGTAACTGCAAATGGTTGCTAAACGAGGCAGTCGCTAAATGAGGACTACCTGCACTGCCTGTACTATGCCTTTTTTTAAAATATAATTTTTATTAAAAGTTTTTAAAAAAGAATAAAAAGTACAACAAACTAAATTAGAACAGAAAAACTGAAAAAGAAAGAAAGAAATAACAGAAACAGCTAAAAGTACAATAGAAAATGAAAACGGAGAAAAAAGAGCAAGTTAGAAAGAAAAATAGAAAGACATAAAGAAGTGGCTTCCGATATTCTTCACAGAAGTTATAAGTAAGATTATATGTTAACCTCTCTCTCTAAAGTATTGGAAGCCACTTCTTTATGTCTTTCTATTTCTCTTTATAACTTGCTCCACCTATACTTTGCCTTGAAGTCTTATGTAAATGCTTGCTTGCTTGCTTGCTTGCTTGCTTGCTTGCTTGCTTGCTTGCTTATTTATTTATTTATTTATTTATTTATTTATTTATTTAAATCAAGTTGGTGCTGCCCAACTCCAAGTGACACTGAGCAGTTCACAATACACCAAACAAGGTACAGGTAGTCCTTGCTTAATGACCATTTATTTAGCAACCATTCGAAGTTACGATGGCGCTACAAAAGTGACTTACAACCGGTGCCTGAAGTTACGACCATCGCAGGACCCCCACGGTCATGTGATTGTGATCTGGGTGCTTGGTAACCAGCTCGCACTTATGATGGTTGCAGAGTCCCAGGTCACGTGATCACCATATGTGGCCTTCCCAGCCAGCTTTCAGGAAGCAAAATCAATGGGGAACCACTTGATTCACTTAATGGCCATGTGATTTGCTTAACAACCACCACAAAAAAGTTCATAAAATCATATCCAGTCATGTGATGATTCACTTAATGACCACATTGCTTAGTGACCTAAATTCCACTCCATTGTGGTCATTAAGGGAGGACTACTTAATAAGAAATAACGCACAACAAAAGCCGAACTATAAAAGAAGAAAAGAAAGAACAAGATGGCAAACCCAGCAGATATCCCAAAATATCTCACCAACATCTAACATCCAGCAGAGGGGTCTCCAGCCACCATAAGCCTGGAAGGGCAGCCAGGTCCTTATGGCCCTCTGGAATGCCAGGCGGGTAGGAGCCACCCAGTTCTCTGGGGAACCTCATTCCAGAGGGCAGGCACCATGACAGATCAGTTACATTCTAGTAGATGTTTTGATCCATTTGTTAAATTTTTAACGTGCAAAACTAGTATCTTTACTTATTCAAATATTTATATCCTTTGAAAGTTTTTTTTTTCATAAACTGAAGCCTGCATAAAGCAAACTGAAATGATTTGCATAATTTTAACACAGTTGCATAACCTAAGTACTTTTGTACAGGCATTAGCATAAAATATATAACATCCATTCTGTTTATGTGTGTTCTCTTAAAAACATGCATGATATATAATTATATATTACTAAAGAAAACTTTAAAAGAATAAAAACAATACAAATTTTGAAACAGAGAAGTAAGGAATGTAATGAAAAATTACAAGTGAAAAAAAAGTGCAAAGAAAAAAATAGAAAAAAGAAAGAAAAGAGAAAAAAGGAAAGGAAAAGAAAAGAAAAAGTTATAAAGCAGCAGCTTCCAATCTTCTTAACAGCAGTTACAAGTACAAATATATTTTACCTCTCTCTCCAAGGTTACAGCATAGTTTCCTTCTTTCCATAGTCTATCCTTTCTAATCCTCAAGCCCATAAATCACAAGTTCATTTTTTTTCTTTTTTCAGCAAAAAGTCCATAAGGGGTTTCCAGTCGCTAATAAATGTGGTTATTGTCCTTTCTCTAATCAGACAATTCAATTTTGCCATCCCTGCTAATTCTTTCATCTTCTCCAGCCATTCCTCCATTGTGGGTATTTCAAAGTCCTTCCAATTTTGCGCATATAATAATCTCACAGCAGTTATCATATACAAAAACAGTCTTCCACAACTCTTTTCTAATTGTCTATCTGTTAGTCCCAGCAAGAACAAGGTATCAATTGAATATTAATCTTTAAAATTCTTTCTATCACTGTATATATATTTGAACCCAAAATTTTTTGACTTTTTTTGCAAGTCCACCAGACATGATAAAATGACCCTTCATGTTTTCCATATTTCCAACACAGATTTGAAGTACCTTTATACATTCTAGATAATTTTTCTGGAGTCATGTACCAACAGTACATCATTTTATATAAGTTCTCTTTTAAATTATAACATAATGTAAATTTTAATCCTTTCAGCCACATATTTTCCCATTGTTCCATCAGTATGTTATGTCCAATATTCTTAGCCCAGTTTATCATATACTCTTTCACTAGTTCTTCCATTTCAAATTTCAGGAAAAGTTTATACATTTTAGCAATTGCATGTTCAACCTTTGTACATAGTTCAATTTCAAATTCCTTCTTGTCCTGTTGGATTCCAACTGTCCTGTTATCTACCTTAAATCTTTCCCTTAACTGTGCAAACGAAAACCATTGAAAACTAAATCCCTCTGCAGTCAACTGATCTTTGGATTTCGTCTTAGATTCTCCACACTCTTCTTGTAACTATGCTCTATAGGTTAGCCATCTCCCTTTGCCTGCTGTTTCTTTTCTATAAAATGCTTCTTGTGCTGAGACCCATATAGGCATTTTTGGGCACAATCTGGGGTTTATATCTATTTCATATTCTCAATATATGGCACTAATCACTAATATAGTGATTTTTAAAAGCTACATTAACCTTAACTTTATTGAAGCATAGAAAGTCATGCCATTCAAACTTCAGGTTGTGCTCTTTTCGTTCTAAAATTTTCTTATTTCTCAGCAGCACCCACTTCTTCATCCAAACCAAGCAGCAGGCTGCAAAATACAATTTCAGATCAGGCAGTCCCAATCCTCCTTGTTCCTTTATATCTTGGAGGATTTATATTTAACCCTTGGCTTTCCCCCTTGCCATACAAACCTAGATATATTTTTCGGGCATTGCTTAAATGGTACATCAGTTGTCAAAATAGGTATTGTTTGAAACAAAAACATCATTCTAGGCAATACATTCATTTCTATCACACAGATGCTCCCTAACAATGACAATTGTGATTTCTCCCATCTTAGCATATCCTTCTTAATTTCATTCCATGTCTTGATACAATTGTTTTGAAATAACATACAATTCATATTAGTCATAGTAATACTCAAATATTCCACTTTTTTCTCAATCTTAAAACCAGTTTTTTCCATCAATTCTTTTTGCTCTTCCATCCTCATATTTTTGGTTAACATCTTCATTTTCTCATTATTAATTTTAAATCCAGCTAACACACCAAAATCCTTTAATTTTTCTATTAATATTTCTATTCCTTCCAAAGGATATTCCAGAATTATCACCAAATCATCAGCAAATGCCTTAAAACATGCATTTTTATACCCATTTTGATATGACCTTTGACTGACAGGTGTGCTGTAATACTTGAAGAATAGTGAGGATTAAAAGGTGATCGCATTTCAGCTTGAATATTAGGTTAGGAATTATGAATCAAGTTTGTCTGCTAAAAATGGAGCACAAAAAATAAATACTATCCTTGAGTACCTTTAGGAGTATTCTAGGTAAGGTGCATTATTTGACTACTCAAGGCCAAAAATTGCACAGACATTTCTCCTGGGAGTAAACAACTGCTTTGTGCATCTATCATATCCTCCTTAACGATAGACAATCCTAGTCAGACCTACTGTATATTTGTGATAGAAATATAGGACTGTATCCTTGACTACTGGAAAATGGAGTGTGCAAAGCGAAATTCATGGGTATCAGAAGAGGTAAACCAGTATTTCTCAACCAGACCCACTCCAAATGTGTGTAAGTCTCAAAATTCTCCTTTTAAGCAAAGTTTCACCACTTCCCAGCTCATTTGTATAAGCCGCCCAGAGTTGTGTTTTAAGATGAGCAGCCATACAAATCTTTTAAACAAACAAGCAAGCAAACCGTGGCTTCAACTACCCTATGGGAATCAGCAGTCTGACTTTAAATATTTTAAGTGGAAAACAGAAACTTCATTTGGTATATATCTCAAATTGAGGCAACCTAATTCACGTTTCCCAGAATAATATAAAGACCAGAAAGTTATTCTTTGAACCATACGTTTTCCCAAATTTTACCATTTAGGTCTTAACTCAAATATTGCCTATCAAAATGAGCATATTAAGAGAAGTTTATCAAATACATCCATTAGAGAAAGTGGTGTGCAAACATGAATATCTTATGGAAAGATATGGACAAAATGCATATGTTAAAAGCTACTGTATCCATTTCTTTTCTTTTTCTTTTCTCTATTTACTGTTTCTGCTTATCCACTTGTTCTCTTTCTTTATCGTTTTTCTTTTCTTTAAATCGATATTGTATGTTTGCTTTTATTATGGTATCAAATGTTTTAATAAGAGTTATATTTAAAAAATACTGCATCTGAATCTGTTATGCAATTGGGTTTTTTTCATTTCTATCCCATGAGGGATTTCATGCTTATGACTGAATATGTGCAAAAGTGACATGGATCAGATAAATCTAATCATTAACCTCTAGACATAATACTGAAGGTTTTCCGTTTTAATGAATACAGTGATGTACAAAAGGAGTCGTACCACAGCAAACAGAATTTTGGTATTTGGAGAAAAACGCACAAATTCTCATTTAGAAAACAATGAGATGCAAAGGTGGACCAAAAAAGATGATCAAAATGATGATCAAAAACTTTGTTACATTAATTCTAGGACCATCCAGTACTTTCATTGGACCACAGTGCTGAGCAAGCCACTACAGAAAATACACATGGAAAAATACTCCCTGCCTTTATAAACCAAACAGAGGCTAGGCAGTGCTAGATACTGGAGAAAGTGTAAGACTTTGGGTATGTTCTAAACATCTGGGGACAATATCTGAAAAATGCACAGCTTTAGAGATGAAATTGTAAACAATTTCAATTTGTTCCCACCCAATCTACTAAGCCAAAATCTTAGAACATGTTCTAAAATGAAGTAGGCATTTGATTATCAGTGGTGTAAATTGGGAAAACTTTTCCTCTCCAGACAAGGAACAAGTAGATGAGGAAGAGAATGTATCATTAATAGGATACACATTAACTTTACAGGTCCCCCATGTTTTTTGGAATGTATGAAACTAAATTATGTGACTATCCTATATACTACTGGAGAATGGTAGTGGTTTCCTGTGCTGTTAGCATCTCTATGAAGCAGCTAGGAGAGATCCTTATCAGTTGCGGGTGAGATACCATCACTACAGTGACAATACTGTACTTAAGCTGTATATCTCCAACCTGGGTTAAGCTAGAGATGCCATGGAAGTCTTGAGCCAGTGTTTGGAGGCCGTTTGGATGTGGATAGGATGATACAGACTGAAGCAGAACCCAATCAAAATGGAGTTACTGTTTGTGCAGAGGAGATCTCTGCCAGCTATGGTAATAACTCTTGAAGGGATGGCCCTCCCCTTGAAAGAGCAGTGCTCAACTTGGGGGTCCTTCTGGACTCAGAGATAGGCAAGTACAAGTCATGGCCAGGGGGCTGCCAAGCTCCAGCTGGTGTGCCACTTGCTACTGGAACGGGAGGTCCTTGCCATAATAACTCATGAACTTAGCATTAGTCTCTTGGATTACAGCAATGCTCCCTAAATGAGGCTGCCTCTGAAGACTGCTTGGAAACTGCAACTGGCACAAACTGAGATGGCCCATATATAATCATAACACCTGTCTTACAGCCATAGCTATGATTACCAATATGTTTTCAGGGGCAATTCAAACTGCTGATGTTAACCTACGATGCCATGTATGGGTTGGCAGCAAAGTACCTATAGTAACTCCTCCTCTGCATAGAAGCAGACCACCCAATTCATCCAGTGCACACATGTTGCCAATCTGTTTTAATGGCTCCCAGGTAGGTGTAGTAAAGGGGAAGATGGCTCACAAACAATGCTTTTGGTTGCAACCCATGTATTATAGGATAGTCTCTCTGGAAGTTAGGTTGCTCATTGCTGGCCTTCTAGAAGCTATTAAAATTCAGAACTGTTCTAGGGGACCTTAGAGGATGAAGGGTCTCAATTGTGCATATTGTATTATGGTAGGCTTTTGTTTTATTCTGATTTTTACTATATATATTTTATGATGTAAATCACTGGAAGTCATTATCTGAGTCTAGTGGTATACAGATATGATAAATAAACAGCAATTAAAATGATACCACCCCAACAGAAGAAGGAGGATCAGAAGGCTTGGGAAATCCTCAAGTATTTCAGAAGTACAAGTAAGTAAGTAAATAAGTAAACCTGAAAAAACCTGAAAACAGAGAACCTCCAAGCCATCCCAGTGAAAACAGAATACTTTGAGGAACATAGAATGCTGGTCTTTGAAGGAAGAATCCAGAAGATAAGAGACAGAATAGAGCATCTCTGAGCTTGGTTGTTCATTTGCAGACATTTCATTACCCAGCCAGGTAACATCATCAGTGCAAGTGCCCAACCCAACCCAGACTCGCACTGATGATGTTATCTAGTTGGTAATGAAACGTCTGCAAGCAAATAACTAAGCTCAGAGAGCACCAAAGACTCTACAGTTCGACCCTGAACTACAGATATTCTCTTCTATTAGAACACAGCATCCTGGAAAAGTCCTGGCTGGCTGACACCCTGAAAGGAGCAGTCCCCATGATCATTTTTATAGACCCATTTATGTAGATGAAGCCAAAGATGTTGCCACATTCCAATAATTGGAGCTTCATGTGCCCAGTCGTTTGTGCATTATCTTCAAGAAACAATGCATGTTAATTTGCTCATTTAATGGGGTGAGACAACTCCCTGTCTATGTGTCAAATACACATAGAAAAAAAGATTGCTGCAAATAGATATAGGCATTGTAATTTTATGGGTTTCAGAATACTGGTCTTCTGTGACATCAAAACATGGATCACCTTTCTATGGTAAGTATTATAGTCTCAGGAAAAATACATCAGGGCTTTGCAGGATTTTTCAGCATTCTTTCTGAGCTATGCCTTTACAGTACTTCTTTCTCATTTTGTGACTCAGTCAATGGAATGACTGAATTTGATCCTCATTTATTGTCATCTCGCCAACCTCACATTTGCTTTCTATTTCTGGATCTGCCAGCACAGCACATTATAATTGGAAAGAGAAAGGGTGGTAAGGGGTAGGGAAGAAGTTTCTCAGTATGTTTCTCTCTCCTCCTCCCTTGCCTCCCCTCCTCCAGAAAATAACATATCCGTTCCTCCTCCCCTGCCCAAAGAATTCTGGACCAGCTTTTGCCACCTCACTAAAAAAAAACAAAAAAACTAGATTTCTTAAACTGGCTTTATTTTTAAGCATCTCTCTGTAACGCTGCATTCTAAGTACAGAGGGAAACAGTTATCTGGCTTTGCTTAGACTCATTTGAATGTCTTGTATGTGAAGATGGATGAGAAATAGCTCAGATTTCACAACAGCAAGGAGAATCTTTGTTGTCTCATAGAATTTGTTTTAGGAAGTGATGCTGATCTGTGCTTCCCTTGAGGATCATTTCAAATCCCCCAAGTATAGAACAGACAAATTATCATAGGCTTGCTTTTGGCAAGAAGGAAGGGCTCCAGCGTTTAGCGCACAGTCCAAAAGAGCTCCACAAGTTACAAAGATCCAAGAAGGGGCAGAATTTGAGGTCCTGGGAGCCACTGGCCCTTCTGATCAACTGCAGGATCTAAGTGGGTGGGTTGTCCGTAACCCACAGAATCTCCTTTGGCTTGACTGATTGATTAGATGTGTATGCTGCCGTAATTTCTCACAACTCCTGGTGCCTAACAACTATAGAACCATACAATACAAATAATTAAAACATCCCAATATAAATATGAAAATAAAACAGGACATTAAGCCAGAAACCCACATACAGAGAGCAACAAATCACATCATCCCAAAATGCTCTCCAGAATAGCTATGTTTTAACTGATTTCTGGAAGGTTACCACAAAAGAGGCTAATCTAGCTTCCAAGGGGAGGCCATACAGGAGCCATTATCAAAAAGCAGCATCTCCTGCTCTCTGTTGTTCTGACTTCACAAATGGGCACCATTGGCAGTTTTTTTCTGGGAATAGCCTCTCAAACAGGTTGACTCTGGTTTGAGAGGTTTGTCCTGCAGTTACCTAGATGCCAATCCATAGCAGACTTTATAGATTAAAACCAGCATTTTGAATTGCTCCCAAAAACCTATCAGCAGCCAATACAGGGCCTGAAATCCAGATGTAATATGCTTATGTTGACAAGGACCAGCCAAAATTGGATTGCTCCATTTTAATCGCTTGCAGTTTCCAGGTATTCTTCAAGACAGCTCCATGTAGAGCACACTGCAGTAGTCCAGAGGAGTGGTGATAAGGGCATGGATCACTGTAGCAAGGTTTTTTCACTCCAAATAGGGCTGCAACTGGTACACCAGCCAGATCTGGGCAAAGTCCTTCCTGGCCGCGGCTTCCACGTGTGCATCCAGCAGTAGCCATGGGTCTAGAAGTCCTAAGTCATAGATTTGCACCCTCAGAATAGAGTTTCCCCCTTAAGGGACAACACCAGAACCAACACAGTACCACAGTGAACAAACAGAAAGTTGGCCTTGCTTGGGTTCAACTTAGCATGCTTTGTCCCAGACACCAGGACAGCCTTCGGACATCAGGACAAGATTTCAACAGCATCTCTTGCTGGGCCTGGGGTGGCAATGGAACATTATTATTTGCATTTTGATGATACCTCAGCTTTAACTGACTGATGATTTCTTTCAGTAGCTTTCTGTTAAAAAGTAGGGGGAGAAGTCTAAACTCTGCAGCTTTTAAGAAGGAGTGACCACAAGACTGTTCTCTCCTCAACCCCACCCTGACTGGAAATGTCCATTAAGGAAGGAATCGAACTACTGAAAAACAGTGCCTCCAACCCCCAACCTCCACAAGTAGTCCTGAAGACTACCATGATAAATGGTATTGAGGGGGATCTAGAGGTCCAGGAGGAATGCACTACCTCCATCCAGATCCTGAAAAGGTAATCAGCCAGGGTAACCAATGCCATCTTGGTCCTATGACCAGGCCTGATACCTGATTGTAAGGGGTCCAGGTGATCCACTTCTTCCATGACATTCTGCAGCTGAATCCCTACCACCCACATAACAACTTTCCTCAGAAAGGGAAAATTGGAGACTGGGCGATAATTATCAAGAAAAGCTGGATCCAAGAAGGCTCTTTGAAGAGGAGTGCACCAAAACGTCTTTCAAGAATGTAGACAACATGCTCTCCTAAAATATGTTGACCACTTCCCAAACACAGCCCATCATGCCCTTTCCAGTCCCACATGAAGGGGCATGGATCTAGCACACAGAAGGCAAGGGGGATGCCAGAGAGCATCCTATCTCCTTCATCTCCCCGTGAAGAGTCAATACTTCAGAGAATCTGAGCAACCTTATTAGCAAAGCACTGTGCAAAATGGTCACAGTGGCCAGGTATGGGATATCTACGTGGCCATCCACCACTAGGAGGGAATTAGCCCCCCTTAACATGGCTGCCAACCATTAACTGGCCAGTGCAATAAAGGAGAAGTTCAGACAGTTCACCTGCTTAAAACAAATGGAACACACAAAGGAAGGGACCATCTTCTTTACTTTGGGTGACCAATAAATGAAGCTGAATCTGCCGATCCATGAACACTTTTCAGTTTCACAATGTTCAGATCAGATGGGATACAAAAACTCTGTGAGCAGACTGGGGCTGGAAGCTTGAATCCCCATTCATCAAAAACATGCATGTGTGAGTAGAACATCACAGATAGAATACTCTAGAAAAAATTGCTGCATTCCATCAAGCTGCTTCTCTAATCAAATTCACAGATCCCATCCCCACGTTTGCTTTTAAGTCTCAGAAATGCAAAGAGGACTGCTCACAGATTTCCTGCATCACATCTGATTTAAACGTGGGCTTTGCAGCCGTCCTATGGAAAGTGCCTGGTTTGAAATTTTACAGCTGGGATGATTTGTTTTAATAAGCATATGGTTATTATAGAGTTATAATTTATTTGGTTAGGGTTTTTTTTAATTTTAATGTTAAGTATGTGCATGTGTTCCCAAACACTGGCTTTTATAGACATTTAAGAAAAAAGATGCCTTTGGTTGCTGCTTCTCTCTTTCTAGAATTTAATGGCATTAGCTAAGTTATGCTAGAGAACGAATGAGCAGGCTTGCTCAGCTTAAATAAAAGCATTGCAAACTCTATCTACAGATAAACCCATTAAGTCTTTTAACAGCGCTCTCCTCCACATTCAGAAGTAAATTCCATTAAATGCACATAACACACTTAGCAAGATCAGTTGCATATCTAAGAACCTACAAGCTTCAATGGCACAATTGCAAAACCTGTCTAGATTTATTTGTTAGTTTGTTTTCTGACTTTGTACATTGAATGAACCCAAATTGATTAGTTTATGGCTTAATGTATGTACAAACATCAAATATGGGTTCATTTATTAACCTGGCTAAGCATGTGGTATGAATGTGGCCAGAGTCCACACATCTTCAAATGGCCAAGGTTGAGGAACCCTGCTCTAACCTATGAATCTGCCCTTGGAATTGGCTTATTCTTGAGTAAGCATGGATTATACTACAATTTAATAGCTACAAACAATTCACACAGAGCACTTAGCTCGTTTATTTAAGCATGTGTTGTGGCCTAAGCAACATTCAACTGAATTTGTCATAACATTTGGTTCATAAACTTCAGTGAGATGGGTTCACACATCTTGCTTCGCCAAAGCCAAGTGGATGATCTCATGCTTTAGCATGATGTGTGAACTCCATCATGAGATGCTTCCTGCTTTAATTATTTTAGGGTAAATGCTTTAAAATCCATGAGACTGAAGTCAGGTGTGAGGTTCCACTAGCTTGAAGGATTCTGGAACCAGGACCAATCCATTCAAAAGAATGGGACAAATCAGAGCCATTCTCTGCTTTATATCCTCTTCCAGCCGTTCCTCCCCCTTTTTCCTTGATCCTATACTTCCCTCCTCTTGCTCTCTGCCTCATTCTCTCCCCCATCCCCCTCCTGTCTGAGACATTTGTTTTAAAGCTTTCTGACTTTTTAAGCTATTTTTTCCACCAGGCTTGCCAAAAACAGCTAATCAGAAACAAGCACAGTCCCTCTGTTTCCAGACAGGAGCTCAGCCCCACGGCTCTGCTGTCCAGCCCCATTCTGGGTGCCTGCCTCCCCCATGGGGTCCTGGGGGAGGAAGGGTTCCCCTTTCCCCAACAACAGATGCCTCAGGGCTTCTGAGTGAAAGTGAGGAGGGGGAGACAAACAGCTGTATCAGGATGATCAGCCAGGAGAAACGCAAATTGCTCCTGGGACATCACCTTCAGTGTCCAGAAATGGCTTTACAGGCAGACAACTGTTCTGAAGTATCAGAGGCCTCTGAGAATGTACAGAGAGCTTTGGGAGGATCAGCAAACAGGGTTTCTAGGGTAGAGATCCTCCTGCCATCCCAGGCATAACCACCCCTTATCATGTCAGCTGAGCAGCTGATTTCATGCATGGTGCTAAGCTATGGTTTGCTTAAACATGGTTATGCAGGAAGGAAGTCCCAATGGGCTGGATCCATAGAACATGGAAGCCAAGCCAAGCACATCGTGGCTTAGCCACTGCAGTGGCTAAGAGAGCCCGCAGATATTTTGCAGGGCACCTGGGATGTTCCGGTAGAATTTCGGGGCTGCTGGGTTAAGGGCTATAAAAGAGACCCAGCCTGATTTCTTTTCCTTCAAGCAGTTGGCTGAAGCAGACTTCACTGCAGACAGAATAATGCATTGCTCCTTTCTGTTATGCTGAGCTTAAAAGGCTAATCGACACTGGCATACATTTGGGGATCTTTCATTTTTCTAGAAAATGCCTTCCTCGTTGCACGTTCTTGTGAAAGTACATCGGCTGCTTCATTCGCTGAACTCCAATCCTGCCTTTTCTCCAGGACTGAGAGAGGGTGATGCTTCGTTTTATCCTTATGCAGAAGGACAAGCTGAGAAGGGATGACAGGCCGATTCTTGAACCTGGGTCTCTCTAGCTTTTACGTTTATTAAAATATATGGTCATAGACCAAACATATCCAGTAGTAATGTATGGCTGTGAGAGCTGGACCATCAAGAAGGCGGAGCGCCGAAGAATTGATGCCTTTGAACTGTGGTGCTGGAGAAGACTCTTGAGAGGCCCCTGGACTGCTAGGAGGTCAAACCAGTCAATCTTAAAGGAAATCAACCCTGATTGCTCATTGGAAGGATCGATAATGAAGCTCAAGCTCAGATACTCTGGTCACCTAATGTGAAGAGAGGACTCTTTGGAGAAGACCCTGATGCTGGGAAAGATTGAAGGCAAAAGGAGAAGAGGATGGCAGAGGATGAGATGGTTAGATAGCATCACTGAAGCAATGAGCATGAAACTGAGCAAACTCAGGGAGGCAGTGAAGGACAGGAAGGCCTGGCGCGATATGGTTCATGGGGTCACGAAGAGTCGGACACGACTTAACGACTGAACAACAACAACAACTCTTGCACAATATCTTCAGGCAGAGTAGATTGTTGTTGGATTAGACATAGTGTGGAGCTATCATTGCTTTAGTTAATTTTTTGCTATTTCTGAATATGAGACTGCCCAGCAACCAACTTAGATGACCAACTATGATTAGAGACCTTAATTTAAAACTCATCTGCAAGGCAGTGAAGGACAGGAAGGCCTGGCGTGATATGGTTCACGGGGTCACGGAGAGTCGGACATGACTTAACGACTGAACAACAACAGACCAAACATATGTACTCTGGCCGCTTTAAATGCCACCACTGCCAGATCTTGGGTCAGGTTCCTCTTGCTTACTATAAAAAACAAAGGCAGGTTGTGCTATATATGTAACCCATTGTGTAGTTTAGCCCCCAAAAGTATGGAGAATGCCTTTTGCTTCAGATCCACCACTATTCAAAATGTGCCATGCCTACCACTAAGTGCCTGCAAATTGTGCACATTAAGCCACACTTTACAATGGCTATGAATTAAGCAGGTAATCAGCAGCTACATTTGTACAACCGAAATGTACTTAACTGATTTGTGTATAATACGTTCATGAGTGAGTGTCTCGTGTGAACCTAATCAGGATTTACTGAATTCACCCATTAGGGTGTTGCATAAACATAGCCTTAGTCAAGTATGGATATTTCTGGTGGTTTGGGTTTACACGTTGAATTAGATCATAATGTGGTTTGTTTGGCTTTGCTTTGGCATCTGGTGGCTTATGTTGGGCAATAAGATTAAGAGAAGACAAGAAATATAAATATCAACCTTTATATTTATTTCAAAATATACAAAAGAGAAAAATTAGGCATAAAATATATCTTCAACAATACATAAAAATAACAAACAAATAAATAATATGATATAATACAAATATACCAAGACAGCAGGGAATTAAGCAGTGAGCCTAAAAGGAAAAGGCAGAACAAGTAAGAAGAAGAATACTTCTCTTATACAAAGTTCGCCACCTGATCCAATTATGCTCACAGCCAAAAAGCAATCTCTTGTTAACTCTATAGTTAATTCTGTTGAAGCTGTAGATCTTGCAAATATCCAACAGCTTACCCATTATAGATTGTAAATCAAGTTTCATAGCTTATCATGCTATTTAAATTTATCCCACTGTAGCTAGTAACTCAAGGTTAAGAAAGTATGAATCCAGTTGGTAACTTTGATGAAATATGTCCCAATTAAAAACGAAAACCATTTTTTGCACTGGAACTAAGTTCTCCTTTCAGTTCCACAATGTGATCATAGATGGTTGAATACAGGCTATGGCTACTGAGGCTAAAGGAAGTTTGGCTTCAGTGGATGATCTGGTATTGGGATGAACTATCCACCTTACCTGGATGACCAATTGTCAGGGATTCTGGGAGCTGTGGCCCAAAACATCTGAGGGGTAGTGGGTGGCCTTTTTTATGAATGGATACATTTTATGGAACATTCTCTCCATTGATGACTTACAGCTTGAAACTGGGAATGCCTTATAGTATTGATTTCAGTAACTGAAATCAAAGGACGCACAAAGGCAAATTTCCACTCTAATTCAATCTCAAGATTTTTCCTCAGAATGAGATCAACTATTTCATATGTTTTGCTCTCTGAAATACAAAGTTCTGTTGCTAACAGTAAGTTGAAAAATGTCAGGGTGTTTAAAAACACATTGGCCAGGAAAAAACAAATGAACATTTCCTTTCTCGTGAAATTAACATAGTTTTGTACATTCATGTTTCATGCTGTGTGTAATGTGCTTTGTGTTTGCCTTAGTGTGATGTAGCACAGGCCTAGCTAATAATACATGGTTCATTTAAACCAGTTTTAGATCAACATTTTTCTTACACAAGAATGGTTTAACATGTGTGAACAGAAATGCATAGTTTATTTATGGTTACCTGGGTTTAGTCCTAGTGGATTTTTATTTCTGCCAGGCAGAACCATGCCTTACTGAGACAACTACCCCAGCTAGATTCATACAACACGCAAAGCCAAAATTGAACAAACCACATTATGACTTAGTCAAATGTGGGATTTCAGGTATAATATTATTTATTTGATTTGGGACAACAAGCTTTGCATAATGCAGTGTTTCTCAACCTCAGCAATTTTAAGATGTGTGGACTTCAGTTCCCAGAATTCTGGGAGCTGAAGTCCACACATCTTAAAGTTGCTGAGGTTGAGAAATGCTGCATAATGTTTAAGCCTCCCATTATGGCTCAGTCTTACATTTACACAAAGCCATTATGGTTTATTCAAGAAAATATGGCTTAAATCTTGACATAGCATTATGCCTGCACAATAACATTTCTGATCAAGATAAAAGAGATGGTCAGAACTAAAGGACAAACCAGAAGTGTGTGCCACATCTCAAGAAGGTGTAGCTGCCTTAGTGGAGGCTCACCTGGAGCAGGGAATCCTTTTATAGTCCTTCTTGCCTAGGAAACTCTAATGGACAATCTGAGCAAAGAACCTGCTAAGAATCAGCTTCCTCTGTTTCAGTGGCTCCCCACTAGGAATGAATAATAGTGTCTTCCGTTTGCAAACCAGTGGAGTTCAATTGGTTAAACGTGAGGACTATTTTTTAAAGCTTGCACTAAAAATGTATGTAATTTGATGCATGTCTTATGCATGCATGTCTGTGTCTTCAAGCAGATGTAGTTTTTGCCATTTGACCTTACATACATACCTTTTGTAAACAATTTCCTTTCATGTAATGCCAATGTACATATTTCATTACTTAGACTTTTCTCTGATATTGATGGATTGCACTATAGTTTTACACACACACAAAAATCTCACCTTTCCTCGTCCTCCTCTCCTCAGCCATTAAATTTATATCAATGTCCAGTGACTCTGGGATTCCCTATTGGATAGCTATTGCATACAATGTGGCCACTCTAGGCAAGGTGAAGCGACATCGCAGGTTTGTAAAACTGTAAATCCACAACTTGCTGCAAAGATTGTCCTATACACTTACTGTTTTCAGTGAGGAAGCATTTGGCTATGCCTCTTAGCAACGAAACAGGCAAGACACACTAGTGTGAAAAATGTTCAAAAAAGGGAAAATGAAGATAGTGAATTCCAGAGATTAAACTATTTGTTTAAATCTTTCTAGAGCAAATACTGTCTTCCTCACTACTAAAACTTACCTTGTGTTTCTATTTAAATATTTTGTTTTTTTAAGATATATATACCTAGGATTTTACATACTTGGAAAATTAGTCGGATTAGGTCCTCCGACCTTGCTTCCTTACAGGTCTTTAAAATGCCTCCTTTTTTCATTCCATGCCAGGAGTGTTTTTCAGCCTCAGCAACTTGAAGATGTGTGGACTTCAACTCCCAGAATTCCATGCCAGCTGGGGAATTCTGAGAATTGAAGTCCACACATCTTTGAGTTGCTGAGGTTGAAAAACACTGCATGGGAGCATGGGAAAAAAGTTTTAAGAGCTGCATTAACCCAAATAGACTCCTTTAATGTAGCCACCCAGAAGCCTGACAAAAAAGGGGTTGTTTTAATGAATAAGAGAGAGGTGCTGTTGCACTCCTAAGTCTGGAGACTCACCTTTAGCCTCTCTGTCAGATTGTACCACTTAGTCTCGATGGCATCCAGCAACTCCGCAGATATTTTCTGGATTCCACTAGGCCTCCAGTCATCCATAAATCAGGGGAAGCCCTTCTATAACCCGCCTCCGTAAAGATTTTTGGAAGGGAACTGCTGACTGCTTCCCTCTCTGAGCATTCCTCTGGGAACATTAGTCATCTGGAGTTGTCCCTAAAAGGAGAGGTGTCCTTTGGAAATGGGGAAGGCGAGAAAAGAGCTGTGAGGTTAGGATTGCAAGCGGTGGGAATGGAGAATTTCCTGCTGCAGCAGCTTCAGTGGATGTACGATAGAGAAAAGGGGAAAGTCAAATAAAAGAAAGAGAAACACAGAGAAAAGAAGAGAAAATGGGCAAGGGAAATGCTGAAGAAAAGAAAACAGTATTTAAAATGGGATGAGAAAGGAAGAATATAATGTTCACTTCTGCAGTTTTCTGTGTTCCTTTCTTCTTGTCTCTGACTATTCCAATCCAACTTATAGTTGCCATCAATCATTTGCAAGGTTTTTTTTTAATATTTATATAATTATACATATGGTACTTTTTAGGAGTGAATTCTCACTTACACAAGAAGACATTGAGTAGATTGAAGACTGAAGTCATTCAATCAGTTGCAGATGGCAACAGCATCCAATTAATGACTATGGTAATGGTGGTGAAGATTGTGACAATAATATGGTCCAATTAAAATAAAATATGCCAACAGCAAGGCAAGGAGATGAAACACAGTTTTAATTTGCAGCAAATAAAATTTAAGCAAAAACAAGATAAAACAAGGCCTTTTCAGCCCCTAATTCAGAGCTGAGATTCAGAGCCTTTTTAAGAATGTGACACATAAGAGTGGGCATAAAATATTCATGCCATGGAGCATGAAATACTGAAAGCACTCTTGCCATTACAGTGGTACCTCTAGTTACGAACTTAATCTGTTCCGTGACTCTGGTTGCAACTCGAGTTGGTCTCAAGTCGAGGTAAAGTTTCCCATAAGGTTCGATGTAAATACGGTTAATCCGTTCCGCCCTCTGAATTTGGTCGCACCACGAGGCAAATTTCCCCATAAGGTTCAATGTAAATACGGCTAATCCGCCCTCCAAATTTGGTCGCACCCCAAGGTAAATTTCCCCCATAAGGTTCAATGTAAATACGGCTAAACAGTTCTGAAACATATGCATTTTATTTTTAAACCTCAAAAACCTTCCAAACGCCACAAAAACCTTCCAAATGCCACAAAACATACCACAAGCCTCACCGAACGTCTCCTTGCTACCGTGATCTCGCCCACAGAAAGCCGCGACCGCGTGGCAGCAGGGAAAATGGCCGCGTATCCAGTTCGTAAGTAGAGGCGGAGTTCGCATGTCGAGGTAAATTTTTGGGCCCGGAGCTGGTTGTATCTTGAAAAATTCGTAAGGAGGGGCGTTCGTAACTAGAGATACCACTGCATATTCATTTAACTGATTAGATTTCCAGCCTTGAATGATAAATATTGATCCTTGTGATCATTGAAAAATACTAAATTATACTTTGGATTGATTTGCCTTCTATGTGTGGGGCTCAGGACTATTGTCCCCACCAAGCTTTAAAAAGCCCCCTGGTTCCCATGTAGGTGTTTTGTTGATACCAAGAGCAGAGTGGACCTGTGCTGTTGCCACCTCAACTGTAGTTCTTGCAACAATTTTGCATCTAGAATTATTTATTTTCAGTATGGAATCTATGATTTAGGCCAGTGTTTTTCAAACTTGGCAACTTTAAGTTGTGTGGACTTCAATTCCCAGAATTCCCCAGCCAGCATGCTGAGTTGAAGTCCACACATCTTAAAGTTGCCAAGTGTGAAAAACATTAACTTAGGCCCTCTCTCTCCAATTTTAACATGCATCCAAGAATATAATTGAATATCTTATATCAGATTTGCAATATCAATTGTTTGCATACATCTTAATTTATACATGCAATGTAATACTTTATTCATTTTTAAATTTATGTAGACATTCCATATTTTAGTCCATCATTGACAGATCTAAAATGGTTTGGGTAGGTTCCCCACTGTTGTCACAATGCTTTATCTGCTGCTTCTCTGGATACCAAGGAACAAGCAGAGATTGTTCACTTTCTGAACTAAAAGCGCCACCCATTTACACTTTCATACAACTGTACATTCCTAACCAACTAAAAGTCTACCTGGCCCAGCTAGATTTGAATTCCAGAAGAATCAAGGAGGGACACCCACATCACCATGCTATTGGCATTAACTACTAGTGACAATGTATTGGTAGTAACATGACTGTATTTGGCCCTTGTTAATGTTTCGGCAGCCTTCAATGCCATTGCCCGTGGGATCCTTCTGGATTGGCTTAGGGGGTTGGGAGTAGGAGGCACTGCTTTACGGTGGTTTGCCTCCTTCCTCTGGGGCCAATTCCAGTTGGGTTTGGGGGAGGGAGAAGCAGTCTAATCCTAGGCCAATGTGGATTGGCATGCAGAGAGAGGCTGCTCTGTAGCAATCACATCAAGGACCCAGGTTGGCTCCTGTTGCCACAATTAACCAGGCAATCAATGGAACAGCCTACCAATTGCTTAGAAAATACCGAGCGCCTATAGAATCCATCCAGATCCATGAAATACTTGCTGCAGTCCATCCAAATCAATCAATTTGCCCTGCAGAGGTCCTGGGTGGCAGTCATTCATCTAGAGCATGAAATGATCTGACCATGGCAAAAGCCTAGATGTTATGCCCTCCATATCCAGATCATCCCAGAACTGCTTTAAGGTTCAGTGCATGGCCACCGTTAAGTGGTGGGCCTGATGACACCTGAGACAAAGCCATGGTTGCATGAAATCCTGGGTGGCCTGGACCAAGTCTCCAGGGCCTGGAAGTTGAAGTGACCTAACAGCTGTAAGTGTGGAGACTAGATCTAGCAGCTGGGCAGGACCCTACTACCAGCACCTCCCCTCTACTGGCCCACTACTGCTGGCAAGCCCACCCCCTGCTTCATTGTCAATCGGGGTAAAGGTAGCACCAGAAGTCCTTTCTAATAGTATGATATTATGTTGGGCAATAAATAGTCCCCAGTTTCCAATCCAATACAAAAATGTTCTTTAAGACCACCATTTCCTTTTCTTGCACTGGCAGTGATGCAGGAGGTCACTACTTTGCACAGATTTGTTTATCCTACTCATCCGATTTATGCTATCCCCACCACCTCTGCCAACCTTCTCTTCTAATCTCATACGAACAATTATCCATTGGAACCTTCTTCATAGGTATCATTCTCTCCTCAGACACTCTCATATTTCCTCTACTGCATGCCACCACTCTATCCTCCTTGCTTGTAATGTTCATTTGATTTCCCTTATTTTTACTTTATTCTTCTCTACCTCCATGCTCCTGTTTCCACATTGCATTCTGCATGCATTCTGCATGCATTTGTTCTTCTTCACCACCTCCACCTTCTCTGTTTGCCATTGTTTACTCAACTTCCTTCCACTGTAGACTTCTGGCCTCTGACACAACTCAGTTCTTCCTCAGCCTATCTTGCTCCTATACTCTCTATCCTGGACTATGGAGAATGGTAGTAGACCAGTGTCTGTCACAAAAATTGGGAGTAGGAGGGATCTGCCACTCTTTATGTTACTCTGTTCACTCAAAACAAGTGGGTGAGAGTGTCTTGATATTAGTAAAAAATGCAGAGGGCTTCTGAGTAGTGACAACCTCAGGCTGCAATCATTATAAAATGTTTCACTAAATCAGTGCTCCAGTTAGATTCCTGCTCTCTGAACATTCACAGGAACACACAGAATGCTTCAATTAAACAGAACTCATTTTACTTTGCTGCCCAGTTGATAAATCTGCAGTTAAGTGGTGAAGAGCTATGGCCTGTTTTTTTCTAGTAAGAGTGGGGAAGTAGCAATGTGGAGCAGGACAACTGGGAGAGAGTGTGGGAACAAAAACTTCCATCCTTCTCAGCTGTCTGTTCAAGATCTCTGTTGCCATTAACTGCAGAGAAAGAACCACCTTGAACTGAGCTGTTGGGTGGGTGACAAGGAGAAGCCTTTCCTTTTCTTGGGAATCTGAGATGAAAATGTGCATGAAACAGATATTTTTGAACGTACTGCATAACTGTACTGTATATCTGTTGATACAAATGGGGTAAGCAAATATATCATTTTAAGACTGGGGTGAAGGATGTGTGGGCTACCAGCTGATATCACTCCAGCCAGTATAGCCAATTATGGTAGCAAGAGGAAGTCCAACAATCTTGAGAGGGCCAGAAGTTCTCTATCCCTATTTCTGAACATACAATGTTACTAGATAAGAGTTTGATGTCAATGGTTTTGCTTTTTATTTATTTATTACTTTTTCCTAATTCAAAAAATCTGGGCAGTGTACAAACAATTGTACAACTGCCCAGAGTCACTGGGAGTCAGGAGGCATATAAATTTAATTTATTATTATTATTATTATTATTATTATTAATAATAATAATAATAATAATAATAATAATAATAATAATTGTAAAAGAGGTATCACAACTGCTTCAGTTAAAACTCAATTAAAACTCCTATTACAATAAAACAACACAATACCTCCTTAGCACAGCTTAGGCAACAAAGGCCTATTGAAAAAACAAGCTTTTTAACATCTTAAATGTGCCATAATGGAGGGAACCCACCCAGAAGGCCTGCCTTCTGGTCCACGTTCCTCTCCCTCACCATCTCTAAAAGCCCTCCTAAGGCAGACAGACACATGAAGGCTGAAAGAAACGCAGACTTTTCAGGGACAGAACCATCCTCTTTTCTTCAGCTGTGATGGCTGGAGAAGTTATGCAAATATGCAATCCTTACAAAGGGGAAAGTTGCATAATCTGTGGTGAGGAGGGAAAAAGAGGAGAAGATGGGCCACATAAAGTTCTGTTCTCCCATGCTAGTCCATGGCCTGATGAGCTTTGCAAACTATCCAGAGTTGTTAAAGGCCTGGGCAGCATATACATTTCCTAAATAAATAAAATACAGCAGTTCAGAAAGCAGAGGCAACAAAATAAGTGATTGTCCAGAGCTCCAACTTCTGCAGCTCTCTTCTGTATGCAAATGAGCGTTGAGGACAAATGTGTTGAAATAAGAGTTATATCAGCTACATTCCCGGTTCCTTCCCTCCCTCCCACTCTCCCCAGATGATGTATCTACCAAAGTATTTCTGGCTTTCATTGGCAGACGGCATTATCTAAAACTTTCAGACGACCAAGGCAGAATTTCCACCTTCTGCATGGCCACAGTTTTATGCTAGTTCATGTTTTTGTCGGTTTGTCTAGTTCAGGGTTTTTCTAGGGTTCCATGAGAACTTGGGATTCTGGGAGAGACCACTGTATAGGCAAAAAAAAAAAAAAAATTCACTTGAATTTTTCTCCTGTTGAACAGAAAAGGGAAGGTCAGGTGACTTTCAGAAGCCCCACCCCCACATGGGGGGTTATGATGATGACTCATTACTTTGCCTCTTAATCAGGGGTTCCAGAGTTTGTTTTTTTGGTGGTTTTTTTTCATTTTTTTAACCAATAGGTTCCACAGCCTGCAAATAGGTTCCCCACAGGCCTTCTGCCTAGGCCTGCAAAAGTTTGAGAACTCCTGGCCTGGACAGAAATAGGAGGGAGCACATGTGCCATCATGATGGAGGGTCTAAAGGAAGGAAGGGGGTGGCATAGATGGACATAAGACAGCAAAGACTTCTGTACATAGCTCAGGAGGATTGGTTTTTTTTCTTTTTTTTCCAGTTTTCATTTTTAGCGACAGGCCAACTACTACATGTGTTATGTGTTATGAGGACCAAGGCTGCTCTCTTGCTGTTTCTCAAATCTCCCAGGAATGTATAGTCGTTTTCCACAAGCTGATGCCCTCCAGATAATCTGATCCTGAAACTCCCAGAATGACTAACCCAGTGTGGCCATAAGTCATTCAGACGATGAATTCTTGTCGTTGTCCCAGTATAGGAGATATATAGTGTCTTCAATATTTGCTGTATTTATAAACACTTAGAGCCCGGTAGTTCACATAGGGAAAGGCAATGCTGTACAGGTAGTCCCTGGGTTATGAATGCCTGGTTTAAGAATGACCCATAGTTAAGAATGGAGCCAATTGTAGCAAAATTCGAGTTAAATACACAATGGTTCGAGTTCATTACACAATATTACTTATACAGTATTATACAATAATACTGTTCCGGCTTACATGCAAATTCGACTTAAAGACAGACCTTGGGTACAGAACCCGTTCTTTGACTGGGGACTACCTGTATTAGGTTCCTAAAGTGAAATAGTTGCACACCTCTTAAGCCTACAATCCAGGTTTAACCAGCTTGGCTGAAAAATCTGTGCCATTTCTCACTATCCAAATCTGAAATTGCGATCTTGCTTCCAAATATGGATCCATCTGTTCCCCCTGCCCCACCTCCCCACCTTAGACTCATCCTGCAAGAGGATATGTGGAATGATAGGTAGGAATCTTGATGATTTTTTTAATCAGTTGCAAATTGACAGCTACCATGTGACTCTCGAAGTTCTGCTAGGAGGGAGGATTGTTGAAACATCTTCCTTCCAGGATTGTTTCTGCAATCTTGTGGAATGCTAAGTGCAAAGACACACACAGCTACATTAGAATCCTATTCTTCAACATTCAAATTCATAAATACGATTATAACATTCTGGATTGTTTATGTCACACTTTGTCTGCTTCCTGTGGTGCTTTCTATTTTTTTATGCATATTTTAGTCTTCATGCATGTTTGTCTGATATATTCCCTAAAGTCTGCAGGGGGGGAAAAAGGATATACAAAGGTTAGGAGCTTTCAAACCAAGCTTGATTCCTGGTGACTGCACCCATCCAGTTTCTTTGGCAGCTTAAATAAAAACTTTATGCGGGGGGGGGGAACATGAGAGAATCCCCCCAAACAGCCAAATAAAAGCCGAGAATGCTAACTCACCATGGAATGTCAACTGTTGGCAGTAGGATGTTGGAGAGGGAGGGGGGTTGAGTGGAAAACTATGTGGGAAGATGAATGGAATGGTGTATTCAGGAAGAGGTCATTAGATGACAACACTCTGCACTGCTGTGATTTGTTAACAGATCCACATACTGCAGGAAAACAGGAAATTGTCAGATGAAAAATGCAGGTATTGCCATTTAACTGGGAACTACCCACAGTATCATGGCGTTTCGATGAGTAGGGCAGTTTGAGGCAGTTGCTTGTCAGAAGAAAGAAAACAGAAGAGAGAAAAGATATGTGCAAAGCAGGAAGGTGATGACATAGGTTTGGTGTAGGATAACAAATTCTCCAGAAAAATAAAGGATCTTACCTAGGACATCCATCGGGCTCACAGTGCTGGCTTTAGTTTCTGGAATCTATAAACAAAATATCTCTGTTGGTTTACTTTCTAAATGGGCCTACCTATTTTGCCACTATAATTGTTACCCATTCGCTAACTATTGGTCAAGCCCCGATAATCCAAAGGGTTCTGGGAAGGTCTGATGCTACTGGACCTCTCACTCTTGTCTTCTCAGTTTCCCCCTTGGAGGAGGCAAGTGAAGAATGTGTGACAGGCAAGAGCAATAGAACTTTGGACTGGTAGCAGATGGTCTACAGCAGTGTTGTCCAAACTTGGCCACTTTAAGATGAGTGGACATCAACTCCCAGAATTCCCCAGCCAGCTATGGTGACTGGGGAATTCTGGGAGTTGAAGTCCACTCATCTTAAAGTGGCCAAGTTTGGACAACACTGGTCTACAGGGATGGGGGGAGTGGTCAGCAAGCATTTTATGGTGCCAATCACTAAAGCTGGAGCTGAGAAAAACTGGGCCAAACTATGCAAATACATTCACTCTGCCTTCTCAACCCTGCTTCCCAAGTTTTTTCCAGGCCTTTGTGCCATGCATCAACCAGAGAACAAAGGCTGGAATCTTGTGGAAGATCTACGAGGTTTCAGTCACCAGTAAGAAGCACCAAAAGACAGGAACGGTTTGTTTTCTTTTGTAATGACACAATCTTGTAATTTTGCAGGACAGTAGTTGGCTTCACACCCCATGATAAACCATAGGTGTTCTCCAGATCTGCTGGGTTGGAAGTCCCCTAGTGCCCTGCCAGCATGAGTGGAAGTCCAACCCATGTGTAGAACAGAACAGTTGGGAAGGCTGAGAGAAACATTTAGACTTAGTGTAAGGAATGACAGCAAGATTTGAAAGGTGTTGATTATCTTTCTGACTGACCTGCTCTTGGGGGGATGCCAGAGGAGCCCAGATTACTCTTTGCAAGCTTTGCAAAGCTTTGTCTACCTGCCCCAACTTCCTCTTCCCATCCCTTCCAAGCAGGGTTTAGGCCGCTGATTTTAATCTTTGCCTATTCTCAGTAATCTTCTCCATCTCTGCTTCTAAATTAAAGGAGGGAGGGAATCAGAACATTCCCCTGATTTCTCTCTTTCAGCCCTTGGTGGGAAAAAAAAGTTTTTTTCTTGCTCTTTACAGATATGTCCAAAGCTAGGGGTTATATTAGGGCTACAGGAAGGAGTCTCACGGAGGATGCGCAGAGTATTTTTCCTCATTAGGAAAGAAGAAAATTGCTAAACGAGAAGACAGTTTTCATTTCTGCTCGACCTTTTTTAGAATTTCATTTTAGTTCAGCCTACATAAGCAACCTTCAGCAAACTGCTTACACAATTTGTACCAACATTTATCTCAAACCACATCAGATACTGAGAAGTGCAACAGAGTTAAATGCATAGCTCAAGCCTCAGGACAACCTACTGTTTCTCACAACTCCTTGTCCACTAAATGTCCAAAAGCCTGCCAGTAGCAGACAGCTCCTCCCTACCCCTGTTTTATCAGAGTAGCCCAAGCCAATGAAATCATTAAAGAACATCTTTCTCTCTCTCTCTCTCTCCTTTTTTAAAAAGAAGATAACTGCATTTATCATTTACAGAGCATGGCCTTGTCTGTGGTGGCACTCAACTGTACTATAATCTCTCAAGGGAAACAGATCTAGTACCAACATTTGTTTGCTTGTTCGTTTTCTTTATTATACCAAATTAAATACCTTCTTTGAGATGGTATATAGGTAGTCCTTGCTTAATGACCACAATAGGGATGGGAAAATTGGTTGTTAAGCAGGGTGGTTGTTAAGTGAATATGACCTTTTTTGTGGTGGTTGTTAAGCAAATCACCATGATTGTTAAGTGAATCACATGGTCGTTAAGCAAATCCAGCTTCCCTCATTGACTTTGCATGTCAGAAGCTGTCTGGGAAGGTCGCAAATGGTGATCATGTGACCCCAGGATGCTGCAACCATCATAAGTGTGAGCTGGTTGCCAAGTGTCCGGATCGTGATCATATGACCACGGGAATGCTGAGATGGTTGTAACTTTGAGCACCAGTCATAAGTCACTTTTTTTAGCATCATTGTAACTTTGAATGGTCACTAAATGAATGGTTGTTAAGCAAGGACTACCTGTATTTTAAAGTATTACATTTTAAAATGAACAATTACATTTCTCACGCTGAGTGATTTAGTTGTAGTCCTTTGCTCGCATTTGGATTTTAAATTGCTTTATTATTCTGAATCTTAATTTTGTCCTGAGATCCCTTTGGGATGTAGATGTGTTAGATTAATGTCTGCAATAATTAAAAGTGGGCATCAAAGGACTTGCAAATAGAGACAATTATCCAATGGCATTAAAAGAAAGAGAGGCAGCCGAGAAGGAAGGAAATGCTGAATTGTCCAAAATGGTTCAGGGATCCTTATAGCTCAGAGACTCATTTTATATGCTATATGCTAAAACAGAACTTGAACCCAGACAATTCATATTTGGTGCAAAAGAAAGTCAAATTGTGGTTTTGCATATGTTGTATACCCTGTGCGTGATTTCTGTTTCATTCTTTTGCAAATGTTTATTCTGCAGTGTGCACAATTTATTCTATCCTTGATAGTCATGAAGAGGAGTTGATAGTCAAGGGTGTACCTTATGCTTCCAGCTGGGAAGAAGAATAAAGCAGGCTGCTTTACATTTTCTGTCTCAACTTCTGGAAAACCTGAGGAGTGTTTGTATTAAAGGCACACAACATTTTCCCCATTAGCCTTGGCAATTCTCATCAAGAATGCTGATCTGAAGAATGCTGTGACATGCCTCTGGTGCAAGTTTAGAAAATAGTTTGTTACTTCCTGGCTTGACCCACTTTCAGAAGTGCTGACCTGATCAGCCACGGTCTCTTGCTACATAGCTGCAACGTGTCAGAGCATTCGCACAACAAGTCATCAGCTTGGATCACATTTCACAGAACGTTTGAGGAACTGTGTGGTTTTCTCTAAAGGGTTGGGGCAAATGAGGCTACTTTGCCAAAGGAACTGATCCAGTCCATCATCTCTATGCACACTGTCATCTTCCAGGTTCTAGTTTGCTGCCCATTTCTCTCCTCCCCTCGCCACGGTTGCCGACGTGGATAATTCTCCCAGGCACAGATGCTGAGCTGGAAGCCTGAGGACGTGTCTGCTCCTCCCAGCTGGAAACTCCAGCAAACCCTCTTCTGACTTGTTACTTGCCGTGGGAGCCAATGGCATCAGCTGATCTTTGAAGAAGGTAGAGGTGGGGGGTTGAGGAGGATGGCCAAGATGAAAGAAAACCTTACATTGGATGCAAGGAAAGAACTGAAACGAGGGAGGGAGGAAAATGGGGGGGGGGGAAGAAAGTTGGGGAAAAAAACAGTCTGGGCACAGGAGCTGACCAAAATTCCTTGTGGCTTGGGTTTCCTTTTTCAGCAGCAACAAAGCATCTGCTTTCAATTATGGGATGTATGTAGGATTTGCTGCACTGCAGAGCACAATTTGGTGGAGTACTTCAGTAATGGGTCAGATATAATCAGTCTGCTCAAGTCTTCTGCTCATGGTCCATGCTTCACACCATTTCACTAGAAGGACTTCTTTTTTTTTTTTGCTTTTTTCCCTAAAAATCAACCATTTCTCCAATGGGGCCCTATATTTTAAATCTTGGGGTCTCAGTGAATGTCCATTCATCTCCCTATAGGACTTATTCCATTGAGGAACTGTTTTTTTTTTTTGGCAGATAGGATATTTTCCTTACATCAAGGATATACGTATGTGTAGGAGGAAGGTAGACTCTTATTGGTGCTCAAAGGCATGGATGGTTTGCACTGGACCATCTTTGACAGCTGTTTTTCCTTCTAAGGAACCATATGGTGATAATCAGTGCAGAAAGCAGGGGTTGAGCAAGTTTTACTTCTCTGCATCCCAAAGGAATGCATGTGTGCCCCAATCTGCTTGGAAATTTTGGGTTGAGGATAGAATCCAGCAGTAATCCAAGTTATCCTGTTGAAAAGAAGAACCATGCCATCACTTTGAAAGGAAAGCAGAACAGTTTCTCCTCTCCCTAAATTGCTATCAGAATTCTGGTAGGAAGTAACAAAGAATTTCAACAGGAGGATTCCTTCCTATAGCAATTATTTACATAAACCCTTCTACAGTGACACATTTAAGAAAATTTACTAATGGGGAAAAAGTGTTCCCTTTTCTCTCCATCTGAAATTCAGCCAAAGTGATTTGAAGGTGATCATTTGATAGTAAAGATTTCCTCATCACCAGCAATAGAACTGGGAACTTTGTAGGATCAGCCAGACCAGAATAAAATAGTAATAAAATGTCTTTGCTAGAATGAAACTAAATAAAATACAGGATATTCTACAAGCTGACTTTCTTTTCTATACTCTTTTATGAGAATGGGAATAAGAGACACTGAATGATTTTGTTCTCACTTAAGCAGCAGTCATAGCTAAGAGTCCAAGAACACCAAAAGTTCAGCAATGTTAGTACAATTGTTAGCTCTTAACAGCAAATTCCTAGGGCTAAATCACCTTGATGATTGAGTTCTGCAAGACAGAGAATAAATTTAATCAATGGTCCATAGTAATTGGTGATTACATCAATTTCAGTTACGTCAGAATTCTCATTTCTCCCACTTTAAAACTATTCTATCCTCTGTCTGCATCAACGTTGCATTTTTTTTTAAAGCACAAAAATGTAAGCATACTTCATAAGCAAAAAGTACACTTAATTTTGAAACATTTTTTCTCTTAATGGGCATGCTTTTCTCTAATAGATGCATCTTTGTGCACCTATTTGTTACATTGAACATAGGATCCCATCATTTGAGAAAGTGAGGATTTCAGGATATAAATCCTATTCTTGTAGGTTCAGGTTACGCTACTTGGATAAGGTCATCTTAAGATCTGGCATAATTTATTTTATTATAGACTGAGTAAACTACTGTAGACTGAGCCCAAATTCTCTAGCACATGGGAAGTATCCTCAGCATACTTAAAGCTTAGCAAAATGTTTAACATTTTTTTCATTTTCACATTTTAAAATTTTCTGTAGGAATAAAATAGTAAGTTTTTTTTTACAATAGAAAGCAAGTATTGTAGTGTCTACGTATCAGTTGGAAAATTCACTGATCTAGTATGAACATGGATTTGTCAAAGAACAGCAGATTTGCTACTACTGTATTGTTATTTCTCGCAAGCTTTAGAAGGGCAATGAATTCTTTTTATTCCTACATCTCATCGACTTTATTCCCATCCCATTCCCAAACTTCTTGGGAATTAGACTTTCCTTCTCTGAGTTATTTTTCACTATAGTAAGCCTGTGTCTAGACTGTACCACTTCAGACTACAGGCTGTAGATGGAGGCTGATATGACTGAATATTCTTCCATACAACCCAGTTCCTCCAGGTAGAAAACTAGCATATCAAGGAAAATACTTCTATGTGAACTTTCTTCCAGGCACGCAACCCTTCTGTTTGTGGAAGTTTTGTCTGTGTAAAAGAACATCAGTTGTGTAAGATCCCACCTGTAGACTGAATAAAGCCAAGAGTCAGGTTAACCATTTCTGTGCACCATCCATTCCCCTCTTTCTCTTGCCATCTTGTTCACTTTGGGCAAATCAGTAAAACTTTGGACTTCCGTGAAAAAGCAAGGCACCACTGGTGGTTAAAGCCAATGTCATCGAAAGCAAAGGATGGGAGGGCATTCAGAGAAAGAAAAAAGGATTTTTTAAAAAACTTTTTTGTTAGCACAGGCAACTTTCTGCCAGACCACAACTCTCAGTCCTTAAGACACGTGGCAGTTGAAGTTCTTGTCTGGAATGAAGACCTAGTGAAGAGTTACAATCTGATGCATATATTATTCCTTGCCAACCATCTCTTCTTTGAAGGACTTGAAAAGGGGAAATTCTCTTTCTTTTCTTCTTCTGAACACCCGCGTCCCCCTTAAAAAAACAAAAGTTGCACATTTTACTGTATTGCTCAGTTCCCAATCTGTCAATCTTTTTTCCATTTTGGCCAGGAAAACATTTTTCCTTATTCCAGGGCCACTGCTATGAACAAAGGGGCCCCTTTCCTTCTAGAACTACTTTAATGACGTGGCTGTTCACATCCACCCCAAGTCAGCAGCAACTCAACCCCATACCCACCCCATCTTGCATTTGCTATATATAGTGTGGATTTAATTATATCTAAGGGAGAGCCAAGCAGTTCTGCCAGGCTTTCTCTGGTCTGTGTGTGTGTGTGTGTGTGTGCATTTGTGATGAATTCGGCTCTTCAAGTTCCCCACTGGAGGCCCTGAAATCAGAAGTGGAATAAATTGCACAACTAAACTCACTAACTATCTTCATGGATTGGAGAAGAAAAAAAACATTCTGTGATTTTTCTGAATAAATAAAACTCTTTTTTTTCCATAGAACATGAAAATATTGTTCCCAATTCTCAGAGGAAATTGGTGTGGAATGAGGTGGGACTTAGTGAGGTAGTTTCACAGGGCCCAAGGTACTTGGTGTATATATATCTACAGACAGTCCTCTACTTACAAACAGGTTACATTCCAAGAGGCTGTTCATAAGTCCGTTTTGTTTGTAAGTCCAACCAACCAAGCCAAAAAACCCCCCAAAACCCATGTATAGTACAGTTCTTACCTTATGGCGATGGTGTAGGCTCATCCTCCGGAGTTGATATGGCACATTTTTCCACCTTCCTGAAGAATCAGTCCAGCGAAGTTTGAGTGGTGGCCTTCCTCTTTTCCTCATGGATGACGCTGTAGCAGTGGATTGCATCATGGACAGCTGCAGACACCTTGGTGAAGTGCTGGACATTAGGGTCTTGTGTCTCGAACAATGACAGCGCTTTCTCAAACAAGCTGAACCCCTCCACCATCAGCTTGGTCTGGAATCTCTTTGGTGGTTCGATCATTTCATCTTCCTCTTGTTTTTACTGGCTTTCCAACTCGATAAGGTCTTCATTGGAGAGTTCCTCCATGTGTGTAGCTAGTAGGTCATCAAAGTCCTCCTCCTCCAGGTTGAGGTGAAGCTCCCTGCTGAGGGCAACCAAGTTGCTGACAGTACTCCCCTTTTCCCTCACCTCAAACCCTTGAAAGTCATGAACAAACTGAGAGCATAGATGTTTCCACACTCCTTTCATGTTTATCGGGGTAACCTCACTCCAGGCTGCATCAGTGTTCTATCAAGATGTAGAGATCTTGTAGATGTCTTAGAACTTCCAAACCTGGCACAAAGTCTTCTGGAAGTCCCCTTCAGTTGCCTGAAATGCCTGCCTAAACGTGTGGCAAAGATAGTATTTCTTGACATTTGCTGTCACCCCTTGGTCCATAGGCTGAAGAAGGGAGGAGGCAGATAAACAACCTTCATGTCCCGATGGAAATCATCTGTGGATGACCCAGGGCATTATCCAAAATTAGAAGAATGTTGAAGGGGATGTTTTTCTTGCAGAAATACCTCTCCACTTCTGGGATGAAATGGTGGAAAAAACAGTCTTCAAAGATGAGAAGGGTGACCCAAGCTTTCTGGTTAGCCTTCTGTACAACAGGAAGCGAGCTCTCTGTGATGTTCTTGAGAGTTCACGGGTTCTCGGAATGGTAGACTAGCAGCGGTTTTAGGATCAGGTCACCAGAAATGTTGCCACCGAGTAGGACAGTTAATCTATCCTTCACAGCTCTGAAGCCTGGCATAGTCTTCTCCTCCTTGCTGATGTATGCTCTATCCGGCATTTTCTTCCAATAAAGCCCCATTTCATCCACATTGAATATTTGCTGAGGCAAGCAGCCACTTCAAGGAAACTGGTTGTCCTTGAGAGTTTCCAGGGACTCTTTGGCTGCATCCTTGTCCACACTCACCACTTTGCCACTCATTTTCACATTATGAAGGTTTGCACAAGCCTTAAAGTACACGAACCACTCATGACTTGCAACAAATGTGTCCTCAGCAGCACCTTCATCAGACTTCTGTTGCAAGTCAATAAGCTCTTAGCCTTCTCCTGGATCAGCATTAGACTAAGCTGCTGATGCTGATCTTCAATCCTCATGCCGAGCAGTGTCTCCATCTCTTCCATCACTTTTCCTCTCCTCTTGCTTATTATTGTCGATTGCAGAGGCACTAAACCTTTCACACATTCCATGTTCTTCTCTTTGTTCTTAATGATCGTTCTGATCATGGAATGATTCATGCCATAAGCATGTACCATGTTGGCCATCTTCTCCTCCACCCCAGTCAATTTTCTTTAATATATCCACCTTCGTTTCCATCATGATGGATTGATGCTTCTTAGCACTACTCCCTTCCCCATTATCACTCTTCCACTTAATTGCAGACATGCTGTAATTCACAGTCACTACACATCAACAAACAGTAGCATCCAAAATGGCGCATGCTCAGCCTCCCAATGTGCAACAAGTGCTGCCAAGCATACGTATGTGGCACGCCGTAAACTAACCTTTCCCACCTTCTCCTGCCCTCTGAGAGGTTGGAGGTTTGAATTGAAGTTGGAGTTCTGAACAGGTTTGTTTGTATTGGCGAAAGTTCGTAACTTGAACCTTTGTAAGTAGAGAACTGTCTGTATGTGCATGTAGAAGGAGACAGAAAAGTATATGAAGAATTTGTGGAAGATTTGAATTATCTTCTCATTCTCCTCCTCCTGAGTAAAAGAAAGAAAAAGCAGTGTGGAACTCATTTGTTTAGCTGTGTTTCCCAGGCTGGAAAGAAGCCACTCAGAACTATGTTAATTAAAAGTGTTCATCCATGATGGCTTAAATGGGAAAGTGAAGTCAGGTGATGATGTTTGCTATGAAGTTGTATTCCCAAGGTTGATTTCTACTCACCACAGGAGAAGGATGAATTATTAGGTGAGACCAGCTGAAGGAGATTGTCTCTCCCAGGAATGAGCTTCTCCAAAAGTTACTGGATATTCTGCTGCACATTAGCACAACTCTGAATTCTTCTGGATATTTATATATGACAAGACAAAAATGAGATCCTCCTTCAAAGCTCTACTTGGTGTGCCTCCAGGATCCTATATATGGTAGATAGCAACACCAAACAGGGTCTTCCTCATGGTGGTACCAAAGCTTTGTGGAGCAGAATATTCTAATGTGCCAATTGGTCTCAAGAAGTATTGGGCAAGATCTTATATACCAAGGACACACAGTCTGTTGGCTGCCAGGATAGTACTTTTTAGGTCACAAAAATACATCAATAACATTATTTTTTTATTTATACATAATTTTATTGAAAATTTTAACAGCAATAATAACTAATACAAACTAAAGTAGAATGAGGAAAAAAAAGAAAGAGGAAAGAAGGGGAAAAAAGAAATAAAAGAAAAAGCTGCAAAAAGAATGAAAATAGAAGAAAAGTAGAAAAAAAGGGGGAAAAGATATACAGGTAGTTCTCACTTAATGACTACAATAGGGACTGGAAAGTTCATTGTTAAGCAGTGGTTGTTAAGTGAGGCATCACGTGACCACACCTGATTTTACAACATTTTTGGTAGTGGTTGTTAAACAAATCACTGTAGTCATTAAATGAATCATGTGGTTGTTAAGTGAACCACATGGTCATTAAGTGAATCACACAGTTCCCCATTGATTTTGCTGGTTGGAAGAAAGCTGGGAAGGTTGTAAATGGCAATCTTGTGACCCTGGGACGCTGTAACCGTCATACGTGTGAGCTGGTTGCCAAGCTCCCAGATCATGATCACATGACCATAGGGGTGCTGCAATGGTTGTAAGTGTGAGGACTGGCTGTTAGTTACTTTTTTAGCACCATTGTAACTTTGAACAATCACAAAATGAATGGTTGTTAAAGAGGTCTTATATTATTCAGTACCATGAATTCTTTTGTCTACTTTAAATCTTTCTGATAATTGTAAATAAGGAAAAAAATGTCAATAAAATTAGTAGAATTGAAGAGTTCCCTAAGTTGCCATTCCTTTTACTCTAAGAGAAGAAAACAATAGTATCAATGACCCCTCTCATACACACGTGTCCTTCCCCGGGCCAAAGGATTGCCCTCTAATGTGTGATTAGACTCCACACTTCTGCTTACCTGCTTTTCCATACAGACAGTTTACCTGCATAGCGCACCAACAGCAGTCTATCTCAGCCCATGAAACAGAAGGGCACTACCATAGCAATGGAGCTTGTACCACATAAGAAGAGCTCTAAGCTACAGCCTAAGGTGATAGCGTATTCTCCCTTGATTTGCTTATGTGCTCAGATTTAAAGTGGCAAATTAATTACTGTATACAATAAAATTAAGCAGCTGAACTGCCGTTCTTCATATAAGAACGTCTCCTGATTTGAGGAGAGTCTGGGCAATATCCTCTTGATACGCATCATTATTCATTCATTGGTAGATGTACCAGGCCAAGCCAGTCTGTCATTAGACAGAGTGAAGCAGTTGCCTTGAGATTCTAGATTCCATCATGCTCACACTGTTTCCTCAGTCCCCTGACCATTCAATCCTCTTGGTGCTTCACCTAATCTGTCCAGAATTCTGTAATGTAAGTTATGGTCCTAGATATGGTGGAAAATTCCTTTTTGCTGTCTATGTTCAAGTAAGCTCAATTGCTGATCCAGCTCTTTCAAATATGGATGGCGTATACCATTTTACCCTTTGCCTCAGGCAAAGGTAAGAGAACAGGGTCTTTCAGTGACCTTGAACTAGCCTGCTAACATGCTAAACCATGGTTAATTAACATGAACAAGTGCCACCACTTTCGCTCCCTTTGCCTACCACATTACAAATAAGTTTTGATCTGACAGTGGTGCATAAACCTAGAAACAGCCACCATTCAGCCTTGTAAAATCTGACTTTGTAAGCAAGTTTGCAGTAAAGGTCACCAAGTCTACTTGGTACAATCCCCAAATGGCAGCTGTTCCAGGTTCCAATTACTAGGCAAGCATGAACTCTTGGTTAAATGCCATGGAAGGTACAATCAGAGATCATCTGAGATTTTGGCTTAGTGCATCACATCAACCCAATCATAGTACTGATGTAGGCATTGTCAGAAATTTTAATGACGGGCAGACCTGGTTAGTCAAAGCTGAATATTAAGTAGAAACCCAAGGCAGGTATTAGCGGTGGGAACTAGAGAGAATCGTGGTCCTGACAGGTGGCCCAAGTATCCTAGCTGCTGAGATAGGGTTGGCCTTGAGCTAGAATTACGATCCACTGGAAACAGGTTTCCTTCAGAATTGTTCTTAGGACAGCTTTAAGCATTGTTTATTGTCAAAAATGTGGATGTCAGTCTCTGTGTCCTCCAACATGTTTGTAGCACTGAATTAGTGTTGCCAATTCTTTTTCTTGAAAAGCTCAGCTGATAGATAAGAATAGCTATCTCTGTCCATTTTTGTTTGCTCTCATTTTCTCATCTTATTAATGGCAAATTTTGTTTGGCCTTATTTATCAAGTTGGCAGATGTTTGCATGAACACTTTTTCATGCCTACTTCTAATATACATTATAATTACCTTTTATGGTAGGTTTAAATGTTATGTGTGTCATTTTTCCATAGAGCTTTTAATGAACTTTTCATGTCACACATGTATTTTTTATAAAGGCTTTCTCCAGTAAATGCATCTTTAGACATATTTTTCCTAATGTGCATATTTTTGAGACATTAATTGTATTGCAGTTTTTTAAAGTGTGGGTTCTACAATGCATGCTTATTGCCAAGTCCAACATCAGTTTAGTCATCTAAACATTCTGGTAGATCTAACACCTCTTCCATCTCTATGAATGATTGAGAGCAGGGACTAAACAATCTTCATAATAGTAGGAAGAGCACTGAATTTGGCTGGTGCAGTAGAAAAATTTGATTTTTTTTTTTTAATAAGAACTTACCAAAATTTGCAAAATGCAAAGACCGAGAGATTTTTCCAATATACTAATGCAGGGAAAAATGAGCTGACATATTCATGCCTTCTTTCAAAGCAAGTTTGAGGAATGTGGAGGAAGATATGTTTAGAAACATGGATTCATACAGGTATTTTATCTAAGTGTCTGTGTTCCAGGCATGACACTTCCTTTAACTCAAACCTGCATTTTACTGCATTTTAACATGAGGACAATGCAAATGTAAATATTCACAATTATTTCTTATGTATAATTAATCACTACCTATACCCAGCCTCCACCCCCGTCCCCCCAAAAAAGAGTGGAGACTGAAAATCCTTCCCATGCTCTATCAGTTGTTCAGTTGCTTGGTGCTGGCAAGTTAGCATGACCATAGCAACAACAACCACACTTCAAAATGCTCATCACACCATGCCTTATTTATCTTCAATCAATAACCTTTCTATTTACATGCCTGAAACTGATTTCATTGCTTATACCAGTGTTGTGCATGGCTGGCTGGGGAAATCTGGGAGTTGAAGTCCACTCATCTTAAAGTGGCCAAGTTTGGACAACACTGGCTTATATGGTACCTATTCCTTGTTATTATCATATTTAATGCTCTTATTTTTAATTTATTATCTTTTAAATGATCGTTTTAACACAGTAACTTAAGACCATACAGTATAAGAGCAGAATGTACATCCAGATCAAGATAAGGTCGTAGACTTATAAATATAAATCTACTGTAACAACCATCACACTTCAAAGGTTTCATAAAAAGAACCCGAACTGACATAAATGGATTGATGACTCTTTTGCTTTGCTACCAAGCAATTTGCACATTAATTTTTTTTTCCAATATAGCAATTCTCCACACATTATTGTGCCAAGGTTCTAGTGAAATACTTTGTAATGATCCCTAGGAGCTAGGAATTATACTTTTAGTAATTTATCTGTATTTAAAAATATCCACTAAAATCAGTTGAGGGATTTAAGAATGTTTTGATTTCTTATAACATTTCTACAGATAGTTCAACCCAAAAGTGAACTACCATCTCATGAGAATATTTTTATACATACGTCCACATATAGATATATGATCCTAGAGTGTTACACCTTCCCCAATAAAGGACATTCGTATTTTCATAAATTTGAGAGCTTCAAATCGGGATGGTGCACCATGTATGGATCAATTTTAAGTTAATTTTGACCAGAATAGTTTAAAGTGATTTAGGTAACCATATTTGATTCCACAGATTTCTATATTTTAAGGATGGAATCCAATAAGGCACCTTAGAAAAAAGTAAGCTGGGGAGATCTACATTTTTATTTCAGCCATCCTATCAGTCAGAGTAAATTGTGAACTGACCACGTTCTTCAAATCCATCTTAATATTATACCATGTAGATTTAAAATTAGCAATAAATAATCTATTTAAAAATGTTCAAATAAAAATTGGGTTTTAAATATCATTTGACTTACAGTTAAAAAGAATAGTTCCATAATAGGACCTGCAATATTTCTTGTAGGTATAAAACTTGTTTGACATTTTTGAAAAAGTTTCTATAAAAGTACTTTTACTCTATCAGCTAACAACTTTGTAAAAAAAAAAAAGAAATCATAATCTTGATCTAATAATGCTATAGGTTTAAAGGACTCAATTACTTTTTTTACTCTGCCCTATTTGGTTTTACTTGGTTTTGTTTTCCAGAAAATATTGCAGGAATTGTTTTAAAAAATCTATTTGCATTATCTGATTAATATTTTACTGCTATTTAGCATTGAAATTGTACAACATATAAATAATTTTAACAAGATATTTAATCATCATCAACATATTATTTAAAAAAATAAAATGATATTTAAAACCCAATTTTTATTTGAACATTTTTTTAATTTAATGAAAAAAAAAGGTGGAACAGAAATGCTAACATATGAAAGTGAGAGTAAAAATTTACAAGCGCATCACACTTGCTTTTGCATGACATTATCAAGGACTGCAGTCTAAAATAAAAAATGCAAGAGCATTTTTAAGGAGAGTTTGGAGTTTTGAGGGGTGAAACGAATGCTTTAGGTCCCTACAAGTATAAGGCACTAGTTTTGCACTTTAAGCTCAGGGAGGGAGGGAGGGAGGGAAGGAAGGAAGGAAGGAAGGAAGGAAGGAAGGAAGGAAGGAAGGAAGGAAGGAAGGAAGGAAGGAGAGAGAGAGAAAGAGAGAAAGAGAGAAAGAGAGAAAGAGAGAAAGAGAGGAAGGAAAGGAAGGAAAGGAAGGAAGGAAGGAAGGAGAGAGAGAGAGAGAGAGAGAGAGAGAAAGAGAGGAAGGAAAGGAAGGAAGGAAGGAAGGAAGGAAGGAAGGAAGGAAGGAAGGAAGGAAGGAAGGGATAGTGAGTTGATAATTGTGGACTGTCCCAAAATAGAAGCTGGAGAGCCATATGTGACCTTTCAGGTTGTCCTAACTGGGCAGTTTTTTGTGGGTGTGTGATAAACACAAAAATATGTTTCATGAATTTTTGACATGAATCCTTTTATATGCAGACATACAGTGACCTCTTGTCTGTTCTCCATTCTCTGGACACATATACACATTCAAACATTCTGCTCTTAGATCTTCCTCCTTCCAAGCTTGTAATGCAACCCTTTCCAACATGCTGTATTGGAAGTTCTTTCAGAAAACATTCCCTGTGGAATCGGCTCCCTCAAAGTTCTCTTTTAGGTCTCTGTTAATGGGCCTTATGGCATCTTGGCAAGCAACAGTTCAATTTGGAGCTGGAAATAGCTTCTGAACCCTGTATGACTGATTGCTGGGTATCACCAGGCCAGCCACAATTAAGGGGAAAGAAAAAGGACGATTGTATGGTGGCCCAGTGGCAGGACCATAATAAACTGGGTGTTGCCTTCCATGTAGCCTGTGGTTGAACCTCCTGTTGAATGGAAGAGTCAGAAGAAATAAGCTGTCAGCATATAGAGGTGGAAGAGGAGAGGATTTCAGCTGATCTACTTTGATGCAGAGATTATGGGGATGTGCAAAATTTTTGAGCTGAAGCAAAGCTGAGAAGCAGACTCTGGCCTCACCCACATGTCCATTTAACAGTAGCTCAAAGATGCCTTACTAACAGTTCTTTAAAGACATGTCCTCATGATGCTACCTTTGTCTCATCCCCGACCTACAGCTTTTGATCCACTATTGAAGAGGTGTTCTGCATCTTCTTCTGACACAAGCCTTATTGAGTGCATGATTTCAGGTGCTTCAGCAGCAATTAGACTGGGATCTGCCCAGTTCCCATCGGCTCCTTTCAATGGCAGCATACACACTCTCCTTCCTTCCTGTTATTAGGCATTATTCTCCATGGCCACGCTGGTTTTGTGCTTCTGGACCAGTGTTTCTCAACTTTGGCAACTTTAAGACGCGTAGACTTCAACTCCCAGAATTCCCTGGGGAATTTTGGGAGTTGAAGTCCACCTGTCTTAAAGTTGCCAAGGTTGAGAAACACTGTTCTGGACTAACATATCTGGCTTCCACAGGCAGTGACCTGTGTAATGCCTGGCTGGCACTTTTTAAAATGTAAATCAGGTCATACATCAGCTCCTAAAACATGTATTCACTACTCTTCTGAAAACGCTAGATCTCTCTTTAAAAGAAAAAATCTCTCAAAAGCAGGAATGGAGGAGGAACCACAGCAAAATGGCTACAAAGATGAACAAACTGGCTTCTTGAATGGTGGCCTGGGGCATTTCTTTTGTTTCCAATATGATTGCTAAACTTTCAACATGGTTCTAGCTTTGGGGGTGGGGGGGAATGCCAGAACACTGATTCATAGACTTCTGTTGCCCCATCCTGCTCCACCACATCTCAGATAGTGCTTATTTTGCCTCCTGGCAGATGGGAGTAGGAATACGGGTGGGAGGGAAAATGGAGACGTCAATGGCCACCATTAACTTGCCGTATGTGGAAAGTGCAAGGAGAGCACCACCTCATTAGTAAGGCAAAATAAGGCCAGATTTGGGACAAATCAAAGTATACCACCATACTGTTGAACTGGAGGAAATCAGCTTAAAGCAGCTCTCCAACGTCTGGACTCCATCTTTACTGCCAGGGCTCAGTGCTAGAATGTTTGGAATCTATATATGTTTCCCACAGTGCTCTGGAGTGACATTGTGAAAGGGGCATTGTGGGAATTTAAGTGGTAGCTGGGCTTCATTGACCTACTGTTGCTCCGAGTGGGAGGGCAACTTAAGGGGTTGTCAATACCGAGAACTAGAATTCCATCAGGTTCCCAATGAGGTTGTATTCATATGCTGACCCAAGGCATATTCCATTTTCATCTAAAGCAGTAACTAGTCCAGTGTCTGATAGTTGTAATAAAACAATGCATAACTACAAGAAAACAATAAAAATCTGGCATCTATAAAACATCAATAATAAGAGGAAGCAATATAACATTTAATTAGGACACCGTAAAATTAAAGATGACAGTCGAAAAACAAGGCAAGAAGGGGGCCTGATGAATCTCCAGGAAGAGGACAGTCTAGTGTTAACGCTCTGCCGCTTGCCCCCTTTCGCTTAAGCTCACAGATGGATGGAAGAGAGATAGATTTATAGTTATATTACATTGGCTCATTCTTCTAATGGTTTCAGCTTCTTGCAGCGGATGGTTGTAAGCAGCTTACAAGCCATAGATTGTGTACCCATCATCCAACTCTTTATTCGTAATAGCTGTAATTTGGAAATTGTCTCGGAAACAAATGGATGCCCTTTGGAACTTTGGTCATGCAAGAGTGTAATGCTCAGGTTTTCTGACCCCCATCAGCCTCCTGCTAAGCGCATTCTGCTCCAATTGAAATTCCCAAACTAGACTCCACAGCAAGTCTTTTACATACTCCAAAGTAGAGATGGTTAACAGAATGGGTTACTACAGAGTAGGGGCACTCATAAAACAGCTTTCCTTATTCCTATCTCCACCTGTGCTTTACCAAACGGCACTGAGTCCAGAAAAGTCCCCAGTTGTGCATCTCAAAGAGGGATGGGACTGGAATCCAGGATCCAGAAAAAACTTCCCATTTCACAAGATCTACATCTCATCCAGATTACATCTCTTTTCAAACAGCATCCCGTCCTCATTCAGGATATCCACAGGTATAAAAAAGAAAGCTGTATTTTATCATTGAATGAGTCTGTCCCTTTCCCTGTTTCTCTTTTTTAATTTATTTATCCTGTTTCTACATCAGTCTGAGAAGGCTTCATTTTTCCCTTAAAGCTTCTATGAAAATATTTTAATTTAATTAAGTAATTAAATTACATATATTAAATTTGTATGCCTCCAGACTCTCAACAAGTCTGGGTGTTTTGTGAATTTCCCCCCCAAATTGTGCATTTCTGTATGTGATTTTGCCTAATGCATCAGTTTTTCATAATTTTCTGTATAGTTTATCAGAGCGTGTTTTTGTGTGCAGTTTCATTCAGCAGCATCCATAAGTCACGACGGTGTCAAAATGATAACATGGGTCATCATACAAATGGCACACTTCTATAATGATGCCAATAATGTCATGATGTCTGATGCAAGTATGTGAGTCACATCATTTGCATGATGATGCCATCACACAAGTGTTGTCCTTTGCCCCTCCTTGCCCATATCTTCATTTATGTAAGCTTTTTATTGGACACTTGTGCTACAAAATGTAGAGGTGTACAATTTCAATTATAACTGAGCTTCACTTTGTATGTACACTTGACTTTTGAATGGCAAAAACAGTGGATAGGGCCAACATAAAACTAAATTTGACTTACTTTAACCGAAATCCAATTTAAACATGAAGGATAAAGTTAATAAAATAGATGCAACATTCCCCATGTTTCTTCTGAATTCCTCTATATAATTACAGTTCACTGGCAAATTTTGAAATGCTCCAGGAACTGCACTGAGAACTTTCAGGATCTTAATGCAGTCCTGGGGATGCAGACTATGCAACCTTGGCTTGTCGACTGGACTGTCTCATGTTAGGCTTCTTTAAAATGCAAGTAAGTAAGTGCATATACACGCTCATCTCAATGACTACAGTGGTGACAAATGCAGATCGAAGCCAGCAGCATCAGGTAGATATGAAGAAGCCCAGGAGGTAAGATTAAAAGCCAGACAAGATGGAGTGCAACCCAACAGATCCTAGAATAGAATTTCAGAGAGTACTTTTGGGGCTCTGTTTCCTTTAGAAACGAAGCAGTACGGAGATAGACACCATTTGTTCAACCCTCAAGTCATTTGTTCTTGGTCTGGCAAAGGAAATCTATAGTTTTATTTGTCCTGTCTTCATTAGCTCCACAGTCTCATATAAGTGGCTGGATGTAAAAGTTAAGATTATCAATTCATCCATCAATCAGAATGTGGATGTGATATTCCAGCAGCCAAGTTCTCTTCTACAGGCCAAGGAACTACTCTGATATCCCTGATTCCAATGGGGGACAGTCAATGGACCACAACAAGCCACACCAAAATGTGCAACTTGGTAGATCCAGACAAGTGGCATGAGTAAGGGGACAATTATTAGATCACACATGTATTAAATCCTGGGTATTGAGTAAGGTTTTGCTGCTCAACTAATTTGGAAAGGATCCCAGGTCTTTCCTTCAGGACTGGAAAGGATCAGAGCACTTTTCTCAGTACCATATACTTTGGAAAAATGGGGAAACCGCTGGAAAAACTATATATCCCAATGAATTTCCTGCAATTTGTACCCTGGCCTAAGAAGATGAAGGAAGGGGAGGGGGGGGAGCTCTCTTCTTTTCCATGTGTATCATGCTGTTGCTTCCAGAAGTTGCCTTACAGCAAGGCAGAGTGGTGCCTCTCGAGTTCAGTTTGGTCTGCACTGACTGGCAGCAGCTCCAGGATTCTGAACAGGAAATGCCAGAGAGCAAACCTAGGACCTTTACCAAAGATGCCCTACTAATAAACTATGGCCATTTCCCACCTCTTTCCAAATAAGAAAAGGGGAGATGGAATGTGGTATGTTTGTGTGTGTGTGCATGCACGTATGCATCTCCAGAAGGGTTTGGGAATAGTGAACAGCAACAAGAATATGGTTTTTCATTTAAGGCAGAGGTTTACCAACCTATAAAGTCAAGGAAACGTCTCTGAAATGCTGTTGTACAAAGAATGGAGTCGTTCTCTAAACCTGGGCACTTAAGTTGCCAAAACTGGAAGACAGCATAACTGGCTGGCTAGAACTCTGAAAAACCATGCTGAAAGATTTTGTTGCAGGTCCCACTTCCTTAAATCTAAGCTTTATTACAATTAAGCTACATAATGGAGCTTAAGGAAGCTCTTGGGGAATTTCTCCTCCAGGCCCTTACTGTACCTAGACTCATTTCAAAAAAAGTAGTCACGTTGTGTGCCTATCTTTCTATAATATGCTCCCACTTTTATATAATGGCTATTCCTGTTAATGTTGTATTTTTCATAATCCTGTAAATCAAAGCATGTTTTACCCTATTTGAAGAGAAAGCCTTTAAAATGAGTTCTGTAAGAGACTCTTTTTATGTGGAGCTCACTATAAACAAAGTGATATTTTACCCCATCTTTCCATTTAAAAAAATATTCACAGGGCACATTTGATTAAAGCAGGCAGTATAAAATATAATTAAAATCAGTTCTCAATACTTAAACACTGAATAGCACTAATCACAGTAAAACCTCAAATTCAATAACTTCAGTTTTTAGAAAGTCAAAATGCATTAAATGTGCTGATGAATCATATTTTTTCACATAGCAAACAAAACTTAGTTGATGCTAGGGTGTATATATCTGGGAAGATAGTTATGCCACAGAATGTGTCTGCAAGAGAAGGTTTTTTGGGCTTTTCCAAAGCATATGGTTTTTTCACAGTAAGAATCTAGAAGTTAGGTTAGAAAGTTCTTCTCTGAGGAATCCACAATCAGAAGTGCCACCATATAAAATGCCCTATCATTGTCTGCCTGAACATTATAGCTGGAGGCCTTCAGAGAAGACTTTTCAAAAATTTATCATAAAAGCTAGGCTGACACATATAAAAGCTGGCTGTTGGCAGGTGCTTTTCTAATAATCACTATCACTGTTGATGTGCTTCTTAAGACTTCAGATTTTGAGTAGGAAAAGTAAAGTACATAAAACTATGTTAATTTTAACCTTTAAAAGTCCTATGTGGTTTGGCTCCTAGGTATCTTCAGGACTGCCTCCTCAAGGTGAAACTGACCGATCTGGTACACTCATCATAGAGGCAGAGGCTTAGGGTAACCTACATTCATGAGTTAGAAAGAGTAGGAAGATGTTTTTCTGTGGCAGCCTCCACCTTGTGGAACAGCCTCCCTTGAAGGAGCAGATGTGTGACAGGAGGTTTCTTGAGTTTACAGCTACTGCTGGAAGTGCAGGTAGGTGACTTAACCAAGGGAGCCTTCATTCAGCTTTGGCTGGTATACCAGTTGTGATCCTATTGGGAATGGGAGGCCCTGACAACATTGATTCACCTTCTTATCACCACCAGAACGGATTATTACAGTGCTCCCTTTGAAGACAACTTGGAAACTGAGTTGGCGCAGAATGCAGTAGTTTGCATGTTGGTGAAGGAGAATCACTTCATCCATGTAACATTGGTATGGGAAGCTGTAGGGGTTACTAACAGACTTCCAAGTACAATTCAAAATAACTGTGTTAAAGCCCTGCATGATTTGGTGTCTCAATATTTTGAGGATGGCCTCATCCAAGAGGAATTTACCTATTCATTGCAGTTGTCTCAAGTCGGGGGCTTGGGGCAGCCCACATTCATGAGGTAAAAGACTTAAAAGCCGTGCTCTTCCATTATGTCCCCCACCTTGGGAAAAGCCTTAGCCCTACCTTGAATACTTCAGGAAGACCTTGATGTCAAGACCCTTTCACAGGGCATTTGAAACATCATGTTTTTTTAAATCAATGGTTGAGTTGGCACTATGGCTTTCTAAGTTAGATAAAAAAGCTTTATTAGTTTTACATTTTTTTATTTTTTATTTTTGTAAAGCACCAGGAGTCAAACTGATGCCAGTTAATTAAATAAACAAGTAGGTGATGGTGATATTGATGGTGATAAAATCTTTTTTCTCCCAGTTAATGACATATACCATGAAATAATATTCAGCGGTCTATTGTTGGGGTAAGTAAAATGTTTTGAGCTCCAACCATTTCAGTTTTAGCTTCTTCTGTTCCAATTTCAAAACAAAGTAAAGGGCCATTTCGAGCAGTAGTATTTCAAATGTTCCATTGCAACCATTCTAAGATTGAAATAATACTTTTGTCTTTCAAGAGTTTTGTCTGAGGTTGGAATAAAACATGTCAAGCTTTGTTGTGAGATACAATTCAGCTGTACTGACAGAGTATTTTGAGGTGTGTTGTTTTGTTCCAAGCTCAAAACAAAATATTTCCTGTTAGTGTACTTCTCCAATCTAAGGTCAAGCTCCACATTGAACCTTCACAACTTCCAAGCAAGGAGCTTGAGTGTCTATTTGAGTATCGCTCCAGGCAAATGCTGCTGTCTGTCATACACCAATGGAAAGGGTATTCCATTTGTAACAAGAAAAAAAAAGAAAGAAAGAAAAAGTTGTAACAAGAAAGAGCAGTGAGAAATGACATTCAGGCCCTGTTCACAACAGAGCCTTTCCATTCTGAGCTCCAAATATTACTGCATCAGAATTTTTTAAATTTTTTTTATTATGGTCACTGACCAGAATTGCAAACAAAAAGACATGAAAAATAAAAATAAAGTAAAAACAAAACAGGATAAGAAGGCTATGACTGGTGGCAGGTTCAGCAGTGGGCAATCAAGGTATGCCTAATTTCACAAGCAGTATAACAAAATTTGGCTATGTTCAAGGAAACAAACTCATCCTGATCTGATAACAACTGTACATTAAAAAGATGAGAATTTCCTGGGTGTTTTACCACGTAAGGAGTTCTAAGGCAGAACCTTGAGTCCTTATAGAGCAGGGTTCCTCAACCTTGGCCACTTGAAGATGTGTGGACTTCAACTCCCAGAATTCCCCAGCCAGCATGGCTGGCTGGGGAATTCTGGGAATTGGTCCACACATCTTCAAGTGGCCAAGGTTGAGAAACACCGTTATAAAGGGTGCAGTGTAGCAGGACATAAGCTGTAGTTTCAACAGCCCCTTGTCCACAGGGGCACAGTCTCAGCTCATAGGGGACTTTTTTTGTATCAGCCCCCCAAACCTGCTATGGGGGGAGTGTTGAAACATGCTAAAGTTAGTGCTCTTTGGAATCTGGAAACAGTGACGGGATGTAAGTATCTCGCTTGTTTGCAAAAAGGGGCTTGACTGCTCCGAAAGGTTTGTATTTTTTTTCAGATAGGACTGGTAAGGTTTGAGTGTGGGGAAGACAGAATGAAATGCAGAATTTGGGCTCCTTCGTTCTACTCAGAAACCTAATTTTTGCAAAGATACGAAGGCTTTCCAAACGGCTATGGAATGAAGGGCTGAAGATATTTTTCCGTCACACTAAAGGCAAGGGAGGGAGAAGAAGAGAGTTGTTTTAATGCAACCCATGTGTTTACAGTGTTGAATCGAGCTAACAAATCCCAGATGCCCTTTATCTGCTCTAGTTTTCTCTACAGGAGGAAAAAGAAAAAAGGAAAAACACCATACATCCCAGTCAGAGCTGCCTTTCACAAATTTCATTTTACACACAGCCCATGTTGCTTCCTGCCTCTGCAACTGCTCAGACTTTTCCAGGATGGCTCATTGTCCACTGTCATTTGTGTAATTAGTGAACGTCAGGAGCAGGAGCAACTGATGGCCTGGCCATCTGAACTCCCCTGAATCTGCTGATTCACCATCTTGTGGCATTTTTGTACAGGTATCAAGTAATAAGCGAAGGAAACTAGCAAACTATACAAGTGAGGGCAGGTTACACATACCTCTTTTCCTTAAAGAACTGAAGAAATGGACGGTCCTCAACCCAATTCCCCAGTAGCTTGGATAAATTGGTTGGCAGGGCTTTGGAGAGGGAAATCCCATTCTTTCCACAAAGCACCACCTGGGACATAGCCCCACAAATTCAAAATCCTTCCCTCTCTATTATTTCCTAGACGAAACACCTTTCTCTATGCAGGGGGAAGTGAAAAGCAAGAATTTCCTTCCTTCTTCCAAGAAGAAGAAGAAGAAGAAGAAGAAGAAGAAGAAGAAGAAGAAGAAGAAGAAGAAGAAGAAGAAGAAGAAGAAGAAGAAGAAGAAGAAGAAGAAGAAGAAGAAGAAGAAGAGGAGGAGGAGGAGGAGGAGGAGGAGGAGGAGGAGGAGGAGGAGGAGGAGGAGGAGGAGGAGGAGGAAGAGGAGGAGGTGGTGGAGGGATTTCTCTGTACTGGAGAAGGTGGGGAGGTACCATCTCTACACCTTCACCGCCTTTCACATGCAGGAGGGTGGCAGGGCCAGGGTTTATGATTCCAATGGTCCTCACAATCACTTCCTTTCAAATCAGTCACACTCCTGCGTTTTGCTGCCTCATGGCTAATTCTAGAAATAAAAATTTAACCTGCGGCTTGTGTGGGGGCTGGCCACTAGAGTGGATTTGGAGGTAGAGCCAGAACATGAATGAACCATGGGACAGGGCCCACTGTTTTCATGGGAATTCTTCACTAAGTATATGGATACATTCATTCAGGTCAGTCAGCAACCATTGTGCCCCTTGTTGGCTGGTATCCCAAAGACTCCTGTCGCTGCTTTGTGTTATATAGCCTGTCATCACAAAATACATAATAAACAAAGTCTTATTCTTTCTCTGAGTTTCTTAGGTTTGGTTGAAATTAGTTGATTGGGACAGAGCCAGTTAAATGTTGTAAGATCAGAGGTATGTTCCTTGGTTAGTTTGGTGGATCTTGGATGGAGAATAGTAGCATCTGAGCAAAACCAACACATTTGTTTGTTAGGATTCATATGTGGACACATTTCTGGAAAAAAGATCCATTGGTGATGCATACAGAACATTGTTCAGACAACTAGTAGGCTATGCGGCATTTTGGATTCTATCTTGAAAAAACGATTCAGAGCCTCAGGAGCATGAATGCAGCACCTGTTTAACCCCTTAAAGCAGCCGTGCCTTTTCCTGGGATTGCAGGTGATCCTGGCATAGACTCGGTTGCTTTCGGGTGTTGCAGAGAAGTGCTACGTTTCCTTTGTGCTCCTACGTGTTTCAAAACACCCTTGAGAGCTCTTTTTGATATGCACTCAAACCTAATGTGTAGGGCAGGTAAACTTGTAAAGAAATACACTTTTTAAATGAGTTTGAACTGCCTCAATTAGCATGAATGAGTTTATCACCCTGGCTTCTGCTGACCAAACTCAGGGACTCCAGGAATGCAAAAAATTGAGTTTAATTACCTTTAATAGTCTGTTCCTTCTGCTCTTAGAATATGACAGTGTAAGGAAAGAAATAGGGAACAGATTTGGTTTGCTTTGTGGCAAAGACACTTAGAAATAATTGTGAATGGGCTGAAAAGATTAAATGCCTTTCTCTCTTTGGAAACTCAACATTAACAGCAATAATATTTGCACTAGAAAGCTGTCCAAAACTGTTTATCTTCTATATCCTTAAAATATAACCAGAAAGTAAGAAAGACAGAGGGAGAAAGTTTACAAAAACATAATCTCTCTCTCTCTCTCTCTCTCTCTCTCTCTCTCTCTCTTTCTCTTCCAAACAAAACTAAATTGAAATGGTGCCCATCCTCAGGAAAAATAGCAGGGAAACTGCATGACAATATAGTTTAAGAACAAAAAAATATGTTTGAGAAACAAGGGGGAAAGTTTTATCTTTTTATAGAAATCATATGCAGATAGCCTTCTATGGCAATCAAGAAACCCAGGTTTTGCTTGGATCTCATTTTTAAACTAACCATCTTGAACTGATCTTCCCAGATTAATATGCTAACTGAAATAAAGTAACTCTTCACTCTCCTCAAACTTTTGTCATTCTGAGCTCAAAAAATTGGTAAAATATTTGCTTGTTTGGACTTCTGTACTGCCACAATCATAAGACATTTGGTGGTATATAAAAAAAGAAATATAAATCCTCCACAGTAAAGTAAAACATCCATGGTATAATAACAATAATCCACCCAAATTCAATATAAAAATAGATTCATATATAAATGCAACTATTAGTTCAAAATATGTACAAAATGTGCATATCTGATTTAAAATTAACGTGAATGTGCATTTTTAGAAAAGTAGATTGATATGGAAACAGTACAAAACAGATGAATGAACCAACACATGCAGAAGAGATATAGATAGAAAAATTAACTATTTACTCTAATTAGAATGAGATTTTATATTATTTAGGAAGCTATTAGAGGCCTTTGATTAATTACACAGTCTGCAAGGAGTAAATGGTTGGTTTATTTTGATTAATAACCACGTATGAGTTAAAACAAGTGAGGAAACTCTGCCCATTTCACAATCCCACAGTGACATCTCTGAATATCAAGCAAGGTAAATCAAATTTGCACCCACAAACAAGTGTCCATGTCAGAATATGTATTCAAGGATAGGATAGGATAGGATAGGATAGGATAGGATAGGATAGGATAGGATAGGATAGGATAGGATAGGAGTATAAAACACACCATACCATAGTAATTATTTTCGCAAGATTTAGCAAATAAATGCCAGAAGATCCCATTTGCCAACATTTTTTTTTACAAATCTATAACCTTCTTCAATCTTAAAGGAAATCAACCCTGACTGCTCATTGGAAGGATTGATAATGAAGCTCAAGCTCAGATACTTTGGTCACCTAATGCGAAGAGAGGGCTCTTTGGAAAAGACCCTGATGCTGGGAAAGACTGAAGGCAAAACGAGAAGGGGACGGCAGAGGATGAGATGATTAGATAGCATCACTGAAGCAATGAGCATGAAACTGAGCAAACTCAGGGAGGCAGTGAAGGACAGGAAGGCCTGGTGCGATATGGTTCATGAGGTCACGAAGAGTCAGACACGACTTAACGACTGAACAACAACAAATAACCCTTCAGGCATTATTGTTATCCTTATATGAAATGGATACTGGAGAGAAGTACAATAGCTCTGTTCACTCTGTCCCAGTTGCACAGAGGTTTCTGTTCTGGTTGTCCTCCACATAAAGATGTGCATTTAGAAATAACATGGACACAGTAAATAAATAATGGACCAAACAGAGTACGGATTAAATACAAACAAATTGGTTCTCTCTCACCCCCCGAGAAACTAATTGTGTGTTTGTTAATTTCATGATTTGCATACCACCTACACACCAATGACTTTGGTTGGTTCATGAGAACAGAATACTTCACAAAACATAAAAATCAAAACTTCCCTAATAAAAAAAACAATATTGCATTTACTGACAAAATCCCCAAATAACTCCCCCCCAAAGGCAGCCTAAGACCACCACCAGCACCCAAAGAACCATCAGTACAAGATAATTCTTATGGCTTTACCGAAAGTCAGAAAGGTGGAGGACACACTAACCTCAGGGGTAAGCTGTTAAGCTGTTCTACAATGTGGGGGCCATCACTGAGAAAGTCTGCCTCCGGGCCCCTAGCCCTTTAACCTCTGGTTCATGTAGGTGCAATTAACAACTGGTAGTAAATTTATAACTCCAGAAAGAAAGCATTTTGTTGCCTGGTACATGATTAGTTACCATTAGGATTCTACTACCTTGACAACATTTAAAAATCATACAAGTTTAACAGCTGTTAGTTGCAACAGAATAATGGAACTTCCATGAGTTACAGGCAGAATATATGTTCATGAGAAAACTTCAAGATGTCTAGCAGAAGAGCCCAGCTGGATCAGGCTATAGGCCCATCTAGGATGCATTGGGAAGCTCATAGTCCTAGACTGGAGAGCGATGGCTCCCTTCCACTCTCACTTCCCAACAACCAGTATTTAAGGCATGCTGCCTAGCAGTAAAATAGTCACTGATAGTCTGATGCTCCATCAACCTTTTAAAACCACCCAAATTGGCTGCCATTACAACTGCTGGTGAATTCCGCCTTTTAACTATGCTCTGTGGTTCCTGTATCTCCCTACCTTTACTTTAAGTGGATGACCACAGGCTCTATCCTTGGGAGAGAGGGAGAAAAATTCACATGAATTGTGCCATGCACATCCATTATCCCTCTATTGTGTTTCCTCTTAGGCTCCTTCAAAGCTAAAAAGTGCCAACTGCCACAATTTCCTCGTAGGGGAACTGCTCCAGGCCTTTTTTGCACCTTTTCTAAGATGCAGGGATCAGAACTGTGCATAATACTCCATGTAGCCTCTCTATAAATTTCTATAAAGGCAGTTATATTGTTCATTATCTTCTTAATGATTCTAAGCATGGGATCTGTCTGCATGCTGGGTTGACGTAGTCATTGATCTGTCCACTGTGACTATAAGGTCCCTTTTCTGATCAATTACAGCCACCTCAGATCCCATTATTGTACAGGTAAAGTTTGGATTTTTGTGCCAACATGCATCCTTTGCACTGAACTGCTTTTGGCATTTCAATCCCCATCTACCCAGCTTGGAGATACCTTTTGGAACTGTTCACAATCCCTTTTTGATTTTTCCACCCTTAAAAAGTTGGTACCAAATATGCTCAATCCTAACTCTAGATCATTTACAGGCAAATTAAAAAGCACTGGTCCCCATACCAATCCCTCAATCTTCCTGCCAGGTACATCTTGCTGGTGTGGGAATTGCCCTTTTATTCCTACACCATTTCCTGTTTTTAACCAGTGCCAGTTCATGACCATGCCTGTCATCTTATCCTATAACAATTGAGTTTGCCCAGGAGCTTTGATAAGGGAGTTTTTTTGAAAAATCAAATATACAATATTCATTGGATCATTCTTGTCTACATGCTTGTTGGCACCCACTTTTTTTTTAATTAGAATTTTTCAGAACAATAAAAGTAGACTAAACTAAATGAAGATAAAAGAAAAGAAAAGAAAAGAATTTTACTTCCACCCTTCTTTCCATCAAGCAATTACCATCTTATTCTTCCTCTTCCTCTTCGACTCTTTGTATGGACTTTATGGACCCCACATCCACAAATCATCAATTCAGTCTTTTCTTCTTTCAACAAAAAGTCCATACAAGGCTTCCAGTCTTTAAAAAAGTCTTTTTCATTTTTTTCCTGGCACCCTCAAAAGTCTAGAAGAGGATCAAGACAAGACATATCTTTGCAAACACCATATTGTTCCTTGTCAGTGAGGTTTGTTCTACAAGTTTGCTCTTTCTCTGTTTAATAATACTTAGCCATTTCCACAGGAACAGATGTTAAACTATCTGGCCCAAAGCTTCTTTTATCACCCCTAAAACTTTTGTGAAAAATGGTGGTCACACTTGCTATTTTCTAGTCCTTGAGAAAAAATTAATATTTTGCAAAAAGATTAGCAATTCAATCTTTTAAGAACTTTTAGGTGGATAGATCTGGAGTCAGGGACTTATTTATTTTTATATATCACTTTAAATGATAGTGTCATCTCTCATTTCCTTAGTTTGTCACAGTTTATCTGATTTTCTTCCCAAAAAACCAGCTTGTTCCTGGGCATCTGTCCTATGATCTCAGCAGTGAAGACAGAGGCAAAGAATTCATTAGTTACTATGCTATTTCCCTATCCTTTTTTAACACAGTTTAATGCGGCCATTATTCAGAGATCCAGTGGTCTCTCTAACCGATTTCATATTCTGAATATATTTTTGAGAATTGTTTCTCACTTGTCCTAAAGTTCTTTGCCACATGATATGCTCTTTGGTGTATCTTTTTTGCATCTCTTATCAACTGCTTGTATATCGTTTGGAAAGAATCAATGTTCTTTGTTGTTGTTCGGGAAATACTATATTTTTGAAGGAAGCCTCCTTGCTTTTAATAATACAGTATCTCTGCCCTACTTGATAGTCACCTTGGTCTCTTCTGGACTTCAAGGTACTTTTCCTGATTGGAGATAGACATTCCAGCTGAGATTCTATTTTTGTAGAAGAGTATTTTTGAATATTCTTCAAGCATTGTAGACAGAATTTATCTTTTTCATTCTCCTTTAACTTTTCACCAGTCCCCTCATTTTTTGGAAGTGTCTTCTTCTGAAGTCAAACATGACCTTGTTGAACTTTTTTGACAACTGTCCATTTACATGTACTTGAGGGTTCTAAGATTACTATTCCCAGTTAGTTCAATGACCTTTATGTCTTGGGCAAAATTCTGGGAGTTACTTAAGATTACGTTCTGTACAATATTGCATCTCCCCTTGCTGGGTTTTTGTCTAGCGTACCTGGGCACAGTCATTTAGTGTATCTAGAATGTTGGTCTCTTTGCGATTTCCGGAATGTGCATTTTTCCACTACATGTGACACAACTGAGGTTACTCATTGCTGTTATTCTTTTTCAGATGGTTGTCTAACTTCATTTTCTATCTGTAGATAAGCTTTGGCTTCTTGGCCAGGAGGGGATAGTACACCTGTAGTACTAATTTGTTTTGGGGGATTGATATGAACACCCACAAGGTTTCAATGGAAAGGTTTGCTTCATTTATGATACTCTGCCCCCTTTTTTGACATACAGGCAACCCCATCTTCAGTATACCCTTTCCTTCTTTTCTGTAAAACCTATATGCATATATAACTATTGTATAGCCTACTGGTTCATTTTCATTCCACCAGATTTCTATAACACCCTTCAGAGACTGAGTGCCTTCTAAGAGATTTTCCCTTTCCTTTTTTCTTTGGTGATGTCCTCCTACCCTGAGAACCTCATGTTCTGTGTTTGCTGAGGCATCATAACTGGAGTGGGGTGCCACTATCTCATCCCCAAAGGCCTCTGTTGAAAAACTCTGCCTGTCTCACCTTCTCCAGTTTAGCTACATTGGGCTTTGGGGAATAAACCTGCTCCTTGGGAGCCAGGAGTTCAATGCCCCTTCTCACATTCAGGGCATTAGCTTAGTGGGAAACAGGCATATACATAATACTCAATATAATATGCTGGATAGATTCACCCACATTCCTGCTGACGTACTGTACCTACAGCTATGGATTTATTTTGATGGACAAGTGAGTTCCTTACAGTATCAGTAGGACAGATGATTGAGACCTCTACAACTATAGTTTTAGCGCAGTGCATCTGATTGCTGTAACAACCCATCCCTATGGATATATAGTAACTACTCACAAGGAACTCCCTCTGTCTTCAACACATATACAGTACAGTACATTTCTTAGCAGTAAATTCCAATGGACTTAGTGGGAGATATATTTGAGTAAATACACATTGGCTCAGATTGTCTTTAAAAAATGAATGAGATGATTGCACTTGGATCATACTGAAATCAGCAAAGCAGTTAGCCGGTATACCATTTTCCAACAATTTCACCTGGAACTAAATGGTACTAACTTAGATTGCAATTCTACCCCCAAGAATAAGGCCTGTCAAACTCAAAGAACTGTGCACTTAAGTTGGATCCAATGCATCATCTATATTCCCTCAATACACTTATGGAGAAGGTTGCCTAAATGATGTCTTGTCTTGTCTTGTCTTGTCTTGTCTTGTCTTGTCTTGTCTTGTCTTGTCTTGTCTTGTCTTGTCTGTCTGTCTTTTTCTTTCTTTCTTTCTTTCTTTCTTTCTTTCTTTCTTTCTTTCTTTCTTTCTTTCTTTCTTTCTTTCTTTCTTTCTTTCTTTCCTTGCAAAGCAAATTAATTCCCACAACTAAGAACAAGGAAATATCTTTCATCGTTTTTCTTCATGAGATGTCTATTGAAAACAGGATCTTAGAGGGCTTTATTGCTGAGAAAGGTGGTGACCAGTTGCTAAGACGTTAATTAAAATATACATTTACGATGAGATGTGAGACCTGAGGTTCCATACCCATTAAGACAAGACTTTGGGGCTGATTCCTAGGGCCCCACTCATTTGATTCCTAGGGCCCCACTCATTTAAAGAGGTCCCAAATAAAGTGCTGAGTCCTTATATTTTGAAGTAAGTGAAGGCATACATATTGCTGTCTACATATCACACACAGGCACACAAACACAATAAGGCTATTCAGTCCAGAGCATAAATGACCTAGCTGCACTGCTGGAGACCTCTGTTGCAGTCAAGCATTGTTGCATTGACTTCTTGTATGTATTTTCTCTCTCTCTCTCCAGCCAGCCTTTTTTCCCCTTAAAACAAGAGTGGCTATTATCTTGCCCCCTCCTTTCGCACTGTAGTCTTGTCTTCATTTTCTTCTTCTTTTCCGGCAAACCCAACACATTCCAGAGCCCAAACTGCTCGCTGCAAGTGATGAGGTGGCGTTCCTCCCCCCCCCCCTTTTCAGCCGGCCTCTTGTTCCCCTTTCTCTCTCTTTCTCTGTCTCGCTCTCTCTCCAAATATATATCATATATATATGATGGCATTCTTTTCTTTTTGGTCATGCTGCAAAAATTAAAGACACATCTACCCTGGAAAGCATCCAGATTTTTCAAGTTTCCAAAAAAGCAGTCCTGACTTGGGGGGGGGGGGGGGCGGTGTCTCCTGCAACGTGTCTGTGGTACGTTGATACAGTCTTGAAAGCCTGCCAGATATTTTGAGTCTGCATTGCTAAAGGGGAAAAAAAATAATTCAGTTGCTTTGG